>NC_089237.1:30386897-30686897 GCF_963924675.1 Phocoena phocoena | reverse complement strand
TTTTTCATAATTCCTATGAGGAACAAGAAACAAGCGTAGCAACAGCAAGAATACTTCCTGAGCGTGCGAACTAGCCATTGTCTCCTGTATCCCCTCAACCGCCCCGTGAGGGGGACATTATTCTTATTCCCATTTACCCATGTGGAGACAGGCACAGAGAGGTAAGTAACTTGCCCAAGGTCACGCAGCTAGTAAGTAGCAAAGCCAGGATTCAGATACAAGTCTGCCCAACTTCAAAGCCTGTGAACACTAGGCTAAATGCCTGCCGCATCAGCCCATTTCACAGACAGAGATGCCGAGGAGGAGAGAATGCAAGCGAGTTGCACTGAAGCAGGGGACGGACTCTGAGGACCAGCTCTCCTGACACACCCGAGGCCTGTCTGACTTGTGATACCTCCCCTGGGAAGGCCAGCCAGCTTTCTTGGTGGAGTACGTGGACTGCTCTGTGGCCATTAAGTCGCTTACCGGGCCTGGGCCTCAGTTTACCTCTCTGCCATTCATCAGTATAGTGTGAGTCCCCCACTACCTCGCTGAGAGAGAGGAACTGGGAAGAAACGTGGGGTAAGGTCCAGGGCTGTCATCAGGGAGCCCAGGGGAGGAACAGGCTCAGTTCCAGCTCCAAAGATTCGCAGAGATCCACAGGCTCTGGGTTAGCAATGTGATGCTCGCAGAGCAAAAGCCTAGGCAGCATCTCCAGGAGGCATCTGGTTCAATGGTCTGCCCACCAGGGTACACCTGGGAAACTCGGGGACTTCCTGACATGGTTGGCCTTCAGGGAATCAATTTCCAAAACCTCCACTTCCCCGTGGTGTCCTTCCACATACCAGTGTGCTGGGAACCATCGGAGCCCACCAGCTCTCTTTCGAGGTGGCCCTCCTCAACGCTTCCCTGAAGAAAGGCCCATTCCCCCAGCCACCCAACTTTACTCTGGTGCTTTGCCGTGGTAAAAGCCACCAAACAAAGGGACAACTCAAGAATGCAGCCCTCCTGGGAGGAGTCTCCTGAGGATGGACATTGAGAAGGGAGCTGGCCTTATTTTACCAAGACCTTCTCTAGCTTATCTACCCATCTGTTTATTTTAGAATTAGGAAGGAAGGAAGCTGACACAGGGACACCTGTTTAACACATTTATTGGAATAAAAAAATGGAGTCAGAGTTTTTCCAACACAAAGCATGATTTGGCTGACGGTCTAACAACGAGGTCCAGCTTTGCCAGTTAGGAATTACGGCAGACATTTTCCATAACTGTGTGGGCGGAGTTTGCCGTTCTAGGCTTTGACAAAATAAGCCTGGAAATACGCTCTGCTTAAAGTTATGAGAAAAAAATTTTACATGTGAAGTTTTAAATGTGTAAGGAGATACAGTTTTTCAAAATTCTTTTGGCAGGTGTGGGAGCAAAACAAGTTTGAAGCCTGTGTCTTTACTTCCCTGGAGCCACACTCAGAGGCTGTAGCTTCCACACCACCCACTGGGCCATGAGAGTAATAGGTTCTCAAGAGAAGGCAGCCGCAGTGCATATGACAAGCATTCGACCTGGACCCAGGGTGCAAGTTTATTTCTGCTACTTCTTAGCTGTGTGGATCTGGTTAAGTCACCCAAACTCCCTGAGATTCAGCTTCCCCATAAGCAAATGGGAATAATACCATATGAAACATATTAAAAATCCTGATGTGGGGCTTCCCTGGTGGCGCAGTGTTTAAGAATCCACCTGCCAATGCAGGGGACACGGGTTCGAGCCCTGGTCCGGGAAGATCCCACATGCTGCAGAGCAACTAAGCCCGTGTGCCACAACTACTGAGCCTGCGCTCTACAGCCCGCGAGCCACAACTACTGAAGCCCGCACGCCTAGAGCCCGTGCTCCGCAACAAGAGAAGCCACCGCAATGAGAAGCCCGCGCACCACAACGAAGAGTAGCCCCCGCTCTCCGCAACCAGAGAAAAGCCCGCGCGCAGCAACGAAGACCCAACCCAGCCAAAAAAAAAAAAAAATCGTGATGTGATGATGATAACATTAAATGTTATGTTTCACGAACAGCACCAAATAGTAGCCAACCAGCAAGTGTTCTCTGTTTGGCTTGGACAACTTGATGGCCTCTATCTCCAGATGGTACTGATAACTGATATTTACTGAGTACTTACTATGTGCCAGGCACTGGACTAGGTGCTTCACGGGCCCCAGTTCATTTTGTCTTCACATCCATCCTATCGGCAAGGTGTCATTCTTATTCCTCGATTTATAAGCGCAGAAAGCTTACACACTTGCCCAGCTCAGTCGGCTAGAGGTTAAAGGCCCAGTGGGTCTGTTCAGTTCCAGAGCCCGTGCTCTAAACCCTCCCTATTCAAAGTGCGGCCTCCGACTGGCAGCATCTGCACCGACTGGGACCTTATTAGAAATGCAGGATCCCAGGGCCTACTCCATACCTACTGAATCAAAGTCTGCATTCTAGCAAAATCTACGGTTGATTCCCATGCACATCCCTGTTGGAGAATCCCTGCTCTAGATCACCAGTCCAGCTGATTTACAACCTGGTTTTATCTTGCTGAAGGCAATATTAGAATGTTTGCTTTCTCCACACGTGCACACACACAGCTGGCAAGTAAAGCAAGCAAGGTGGTTAAGGGTTACAATAATCCGTCAGTGACACATGCAAAAGGCATATTTTAAAAAGGGCTGGGAGGACTCACATCAAACACTCATCAGTGGTTACCTCTGAGGAGTGGTACGGGATGGGGAGAAGGGGTGGTGGAAGGAGGGGCCATTTGTTTTATTTGTTTATTTTTTTCGTTTTTAGTATTTATTTATTTATTTGGCGGCACCGGGTCTTAGTTGTGGCATGCAGGATCTTTAGTTACGGCATGCGGACTCTTAGTTGCAGCACGTGGGATCTAGCTCCCTGACCAGGGATCGATCCCGGGCCCCCCGCCTTGGGAGCATGGAGTCTTAGCCTCTGGACCACCAGGGAAGTCTCAGGCCATTTGTATTATTTGAAATTTTTAATAAAAAGAATGGAGTTGTTTATTGGTTACACAATTTTTCATAAAAAGCATGACAGTTCCCCAGAAGGCCAGGAAGGGGGTCCCTAGGGAAGTGTTGGTAGAAGAAAAGGGTTGCTGGGCTTGTAGTCATAAGACCTGGATTCAAGGCCAGGCTCTGCCCCTAATTTGCCTCGGGACAGCAGGGCTCTCACTTGGCATCTGTGGGCCTGTGTTTCCCCCACTATAAAGGGGGGGTCGCCCCACGTACCCTTCCAAGCCCCACAGCATGGGTGCAGGGACCAACCGCGCAGTGAAATGCACAAGAGGCCTGTGTGAAGGGCAGGGTGCTGTGTTTCTTGAAAGGAAAAGCGACGAAAGAAAGCAGTGAAACATTCCCCCTCACTCATTCCATTCCCCAAACACAGGCAGTCCATGACTTTATAAGGAAGACACACACAGCAACCTGGATTTAGAGTCCGTGGGAGCCCCAGGCTGATTTTCAAATCCTTATTCGAACTTAAAAGTTAGGTTTGGACGTGGTTCAAAACACAGAAAGAAAGGGCTTTCTCAGCATCTTGCCCATTCTCTTTGCTCCTCTCCGGGTTTCTCTGCAGGCTCAGGACTCGGGGATGCTGTGTTGGGGCACAGATGCTCCCCTCTGCTGTGCTTTCCATGCCTCCCCACACACGGCCCCCAGCCCCGGCGCTGCCTCCCAGCTGCTCTGAGGGTCCACAGTTCGGCTCACTCTGGCCGATGCCTTAGTTTCCCCGCTTTTATCTTAGAACCGGAAGGAACAGCAAGTCCTCCCCTAGCTTGTCTCGGGGGAGGGGTGGAGTCTGGGTCCACAGGGATACAGGCACTCGCTCCAACCCACAAACCTAGCTTAAAATAAATAGAGCTGGGTCGGGTTCTCTATGACCTTTGGAAATACCTCCTTTTCCTTAAGATTTTTCCATCATTCCTTTGCAACTTGTCCCCTCATTCTGAGAGATGCACAAATCTGAAGACTAAAAGCTGCTGTGCTTTTCCTCAAACTGAATGATCCTAAAACCACACAGTCTGAAGGTATCATTGAAACTGAGCCAGAAAAGAATCCCCTGTCAGATTTTCCAGTGAGAACCAGGCCCTTCGAAACCATTATGAGCTTCAGCTACAGTGAAGTAATGGCAAAAGAAGCCTCCACGCAGGCAGTTCCAGCCCCAATATACTCACGTGGCCTTAGGCACCTAACGTCACCTCTCTGAGCCTCAGTTTTCTCATATGCAAGACAGTGAGAGAACCGGCACCTTTCGGGTTTAAAAAGAAGATTCTAGATAAGAATAAAGCCTTTCATGCAGAGTAGGAACTCGGTAAATAACAACTATTACCATCATGAGCATCTCACTCAGGACCATCCATCCCAAAGACAGGGGTCTGTCTAAATCAGCTCTCCACTCTTGTCGCACATTAGAATCAACTAAGTTAAGTTTTTTCCTTTTTAAAAGATACCAGTGCCCAGACCTTATCCCCAGTGACTCTGATTCAGTCGTGTGGATTAGGCCCGAGGGAATCAGTACATTTGTTACAGCTCTCCAGGTGATTCTGATGTGCACCTGTGATTGAGAACTGTGCCCTGAATCCTTGCTTCTCAACCTTGAATGTGCCCGCGAATCTCCTAGGGGCCTTGCTAAAATGCAAGCTCTGACTCAGCAGGGTTAGCGTGAGGCCTGAGAGTCTGCATTTTCAACTAGCCCCCAGGTGACGCCAGTGCTACTGCTTCATGGCCTCAGGAGGAACGGCACCCAAAACTCAAGGTCTTGGGCAGATGGCTGGCAAGTTTATAAGATTCTTCTCTGGAAGTCTCAAAGGCTGGCTCTGTCTAGCCAGGCTAGAGCTCACTGCCTCCTGGAAGTAGACAGCCAACTATATGCCCTCAGACTGGGGCACAAGGACCCAGAACCAGAGCTTGTCCTCAGATGACTCTCTCTTTGGCTTCATGTTGTTGTTTTTTGGCGGTGGTGGGTGAGGCAGGGAGGGGTGGTCTTAGCAAGAGCCTGCAGACACGCGTGGCCACAAAGGCACACTAGCAAGTTAATCATGACACCGCACCCTGCATTCCTGTGGAGTTGCCCTCTCAACACCGTCGAAGACAAAAGCCAGAAGGAAAGGGTCCTAGTTACTTTCGCTCAGATCGGCGGGGTGTAGGAGGGCACGGCCCGACCTGGCACCATGGCCCATCCAGAAGGAGCTGAAAACAACTGCACCTCTGGTCAGCCTGCCTCCTCTGATCAGCCAAGCAGGGAAGCTTCCTGCCCGGAGCTGGCTAGGTAAGTGCACAGTTGAAGGGACTCCAGGGAAACATGAGGTGGGAAGGAGCGGGACGGGCAAGTCCCTCCGGCTTTGAGGGTGGTGCATTCTGTGGCCCTAAACAACAACAACAACCCAACACTGACTGGGCACCTATTATGTGCCAGAGAATTTTACAGAAATACTCGAATTGGATCCTCACGTCAACTTTGCGAGTCAGGCATCACTGCTTTCATTGTACAGGTGAGAAGACTGAGGCTCAGTGGATGAGGAATGGAACTTACAGAGGACAGAGTCAGGATCGGAAGCCAAGCTCAAAACTTAAAAGCTCTCCATGCCTCAACTTACCCTTTCACAAGAAAGGGAAAAGCGTATAAATGAACAGAACTGAAAGTGGCTTCGTTATTAATCATTACCCTCATCAGAAGTGTAGTTAAGAGCGACTGGGAGAAACGGTTGGTGTCTGTCCTGACATTCAGGTGGCTAAGCCCAGACCCCTGCGGTCCCCAGGCCCTCGAGGGGAGGGTGAAATGCACCTGACGACTCCAGGGTGAGTACAGGAGCCTTCAGGGGAAGGCCCGGCTGTGGGATACAGCTAGGGTCCAAAAACCCAACAGCTCAAGGAAGGAGACAGAGCTGAGTCACAGCTGCATGTTCCCGGCACCCGGGCCACCATGCCAGGCCCAAGGCTGGAAATGTGCCCATGGGTCCTGAGGGCCAACCTGAACCTGTGCCCCATCGCCTCACCCCTGCATAAGTCATGGAGGCTTCCTGAAACAGCCAGGGGCCGTTCAAGGACTACGGCACCAAGGGCCAAAGAGGCCATGCTGGAAGCCTCTGTCCCATTGGGCCCCAGGCCCCTCCTCTCAGCACTCTGGCAGCTCTGGATTAATATTACACCCATACAACCCCGACAGTGGCTCCTGACCATCCAGCTCCGTGAAGTTCTGAGGCTTAAAATACAGACAAGCTGGAGGTAGGGGGGGACAACAACAACAGGGGATGCACAAGGAAGCAACAGTGTAGCCACTGAAAATGTTTTAAAACCACACCGTTTCATTAAGAATGCTCATCCTACAGTGTTACACGAAAAAGCTACATACAGAAGTATGTCATCAGTAAGACTACAACTAATGTTTTTAAGAATCTACGCACATTGGCTTCCCTGGTGGCGCAGTGGTGGAGAGTCCGCCTGCCGATGCACGGGACGCAGGTTCGCGCCCCGGTCTGGGAAGATCCCACATGCCGCGGAGCGGCTGGGCCCGTGAGCCATGGCCGCTGAGCCTGCGCGTCCGGAGCCTGTGCTCCGCAACGGGAGAGGCCACAGCAGTGAGAGGCCCGCGTACCGCAAAAAAAAAAAAAAAAAAAAAAGAATCTACGCACATTAAAATAAAGAACAGAGGGAAATACAATCAAATGTTATTGGTGGCACCATTTAAATGATCAGAATGATTTTTGTTGGAAATTAAGCATTTTCTAGTTTTTCTGGAATGTAATGTAGAATGTAAACTACACAAGGGTCAAAGGAGCACATTCTTTTTTTTTTTTCTTTGATTGAAGGACAGTTGATTTACAAGAGGAGCACATTCTGACTAAAGTCCGTGTGTCTGAGGAGTCAGGATGAAGACTTGCAGAGAGGGCACAGCCCAGGCGAGACAGTTCACAGCAATGAGATGGAACAGGCACATCTGCAGTCCAAGGCCACGGGGCTATGGTGCTCAGAACTGGGCCAGCGGGCCAGTGGGGGACCCTTCCCAAGGGGCTGGAATTCTCCAGGGAATATAACAAAAAGCCCCTTAATCCTTAAAGTGCTCTAAAGAACTCTATTGAAAGGCGCCTACTGAAAGAGTGCAGTCAGGTGCTCTGCCCCACGCTGGGGGCAGCAGACAGCTGCCACTGCAGGTTCCAGCGTCCCTCGAGACTCCCGGCCGAGGAGGATTCCTGCCTGTGCTGCAAAGCCCCACCAGCACAAGGACAGAAGAGAGCTGAGCTTCACCGTATGGGGCTCAGGAGCCTCCTGGGAATGCCGGCGGGAGGGGGAATGGCAGGTCCCTAAGCCCTGTGCAAATATGAAGGAGGGAAGAGGTTTAAAGTGAAGGAACAGCACCAGCTGTCGCCAAAACAACACTAATTACAGGGGCTGTGCCGCCTGCACCAGGCCGGGCTCTGCAAGCAAAGATCCTCCCAGGGGCCCGGCAGTCACCCAGCCGCCTGTGCTTTGCTGCCTTGTGGATGGGCTGCAGGCCTGTCACCCAACTGGGCAGGGAAGCCCAGGTCCAGAAAGCGGCTTCCACAGGTCCTGCTTACTGAGACGTCCCATCACAGGGTCAGTTGCCTGGGCTGCGGGCCAGGGCCAGGAGACATTGGAATGTGGACAGACCTAGAGAAGCTCCTTCTCTGGAGTTTTTTGTTTTTCTTTTTTAATTTTTGGCTGCGTTGGGTCTTCGTTGCTGCTCGCGGGCTTTCTCTAGTTGCAGCGAGCAGGGGTTACTCTTCATTGCAGTGCGCAGGCTTCTCATTGCGGTAGCTTCTCTTGTTGCAGAGCACAGGCTCTAGGCGTGCAGGCTTCAGTAGTTGTGGCTCACGGGCTTCAGTAGTTGTGGCTCGCGGGCTCTAGAGTGCAGGCTCAGTAGCTGTGGCACGTGGGCTTCAGTAGTTGTGGCTCGCAGGCTCTAGAGTGCAGGCTCAGTAGTTGTGGCACACAGGCTTAGCTGCTCCGTGGCATGTGGAATCTTCCCAGACCAGCGCTCGAACCCATGTCCCCTGCGTTGGCAGGAGGATTCTTAACCACTGCACCACCAGGGAAGCCCTCTGGAGCTTTTAAAGACCTAAGTATCTGGAATAGCAACAGTAAAATAGGAAAAAATTGATGTCCTTGTCCCTTGAAGCTGGGGAAGGGGCAGAGTCAAGTGGAGAGACCAGAAATGCCAGTTCTCAGGGGCCCGTCACTCGCAGCTCACAGCTCATCACGGCAAGGAGCTCAAGTTCACCATCACTGATGGGGCTTGGGGGCGGGGGGTGGGCCCTGGACTTCCTCCTGCCCAAGGCGTTTCTGCTGAGACCCTGGGGTGGACTGAAAAAGGCCCACACTCAGGAAGCCAAGGAGGTAGGAAGCACCCAGGGCCAGACCTGGGTTTTGTCCCTGTTCTGTGGCCTCCTAGCCATGGGGCTGGTGCCAAGCCGCTTCACTCCCCTAAATTAGGTGTAAGCGTTACCCATCCTCGCTACTGCATCAAAACATGTGCGGATCCACGAGAAATGCATGCGATGGTATTTCTAAGACTATCAAATTCTAAACAAATGGAAGGTGGCATTATGACTAGTGGGGCATCATTATAAAGCGGGGGCATTTTGCTTCTCTCTCATGACAACATGCAAATTAGAAGCAAAAACAGACACATGCCTTGTTTTTCAAGCCCTTCACCCACACACTCTAAAACGGGACTGGATGGGGCAGCCTCAGGAACGTAGGATGGGGCTCCTGAACCGGAGGGGAAAGGGAAAGGGAGAAAGGAGTAAACAAAACCAGCGAGACTAGGGAAGAAGTAAGAAGGTTAGAACCCAGATTCTGGCCTCCTGGGAACGAGCCCCGCGTCCCTGGGAAAGAGGCCGAGATGAAAGAGAGGCGCAGCTGGGGGAAAACAGGCCGTGAGAACAGGATGCGATTGTTCACCAGGACAGGCTGAGCAGCCACCCCGGCTTTGTGCGTTGATGTAATTAAGGCCCGGTAGGTGGGGGCCGAGGTTTGGAATCCTTTAGCTTCTCGCTATTCTCCCGGGACAGCTGAGCCCGAACTTGGGGCTGGAACTGGGGGTGGCTCAGCTAAAAAGGGGCAGCGGCCCAGGCGGCCAGAGGCGAAGCCCTCATTCCTGCCTGAGAGGCACTTCCTTCTCTCCAGTACTTTCCCCGGGAGTTCCCTGAAGGCCGGCCTCTGCCCTGACCCCAGTTAACACTCCCACTAATTGCTGGGGCTGCGAGAGCCCAAAAGCCCAGGGAGCAAAAGAGCCTGAGTTAATTAAGGAGAGAAAAAAAGTCTGCTTCTCTGTTCTTCCTTCCCCTCCTCCCTGCTCCTCTGGGTCGGGCATCTAGTTTCAGGGAAGCTCCAGAGGCAGGGATCTTCAGCCTGGAGCCAAAAGCAACAATGGCACATGGAAATTACTGAACGGGAGCAGCTGGGCCGCGAGGGCTTCTAGAAGCCTTGCTCCAAAGCTGTCCAATTTTCCAAATTTCCCAGAGGTATGTCAGGGGGGCCACTCCACACCCATCCAAAGGAAAGCCTCATGGTCTCAGTCCAAATACTGTTTGCTCTCAAATAAGCACAGCACAAGTTCTTGCTACCAAGGTGGGATTCCTCCAGAGGGCAATGGGCATTCTGTAAGCTAAACAGTAATAATGCAACATAGGCATTTGACAAATATTACCTCATCTAATTTCACAACTACCCTGTGAGGTAAGTACTATCCTTGTCCCGACTTTATAGATGGGGAAACTGAGGCTTAGAGGAGATAATTAATGTACCCAAGTTCAACAAGCCAGCAAGCAGCAGAGGAACGATTCAGACCCCTGCACTCTGACTCCACAACCTGCCACTTGGATATTCTAGTACACTAGTAACAAGCCTTGTGGAGCTTCTTAGCCAAGGGTCCTTGAGGTTTCGATGAGGTCCAGGGATCTCCCCCCAACGACATCAAATGCACAATTGAATGTGTTTGGGTGTGCATACACTCTTCAGGGTGAAGGAGGGTGTCAAAGTTCTCTTTAGATTATCAGAGGGGTCTGGAACCCAAAAAGAGGTTAACAAACATGGACCAGTGAGGTGACACCCCAATCAATGCTTGCTAAGTTGACTCCAGAACACGGATCTTCTAACTTGAGTCCTCTACTTTTTCACTTCATCTCCTCTTTCCGATGAAACATCCAAGCGGGAAGCTGTATTTCTCCGCAAAGAGATGATGCACTGGCCGTACAGAATTAGGCAACTTAGCACTGAAAATCCACCACCCGGCCTGCTTGGGAGAGGGTATCCAAGAGATACACTGTGGGGGAGGAGAGGGAAGAGTTAACAGTCCGGCCCTGCGGGTGAAAGGGATTTCCTACCCACCGCTTCTTACTTCTTTCCACCGCTGCAAGACAAGTTCCAACACTGTCCCAATTCTGATCCTTGGTTTTGCTTGGATTCACATAGAGGAAAATACGTTACCTGCAGCCCTAAACTATCAGAAATTCGCAGGGGGAAGAAAGTTTCTGTTCCAAACTAATTTTCTACACTTTTAAAGACAGCTGTCTATCTAAAAGCAATGGTATTCCCTTAACTGCAGCCGCTGTCCTCATTTTCAGATGCTCCAAGACAGCAAACAGTAACAGTGCCGCTGCTGCCCACAACCGACAGCCAGTATTATCAAGCACGCGTTCTGCGCTTCGCCCACGCTTACCTCGTTTAACCCTAACTCCAACCCTAGGAGGCAGAGGCGTTATTATCTCTGACTTACAGATGACAAAATTAAGACTCAGAGAGGCTAAACAGCTGCCCAAGAACACACAGCAAGTTAAGTGACAGAACCAGGGTTCAAACCCAAGTCTATCTGACCCAAAGATGGGGCCCTAGACCAGGGCCACTTAAAGCAGGTCTGCAGACCATTCAGAAACTGTTAGTCGTGGATCCTTGGCAAGATAAGCACAGGAAAAGAGAGTAAGTAAGGATTTAGAGACGTTTCTAGCAATTTGATGTTGCTACCACATTCAAGCATGCGACGGGAGACTTGCCTCTCTGAATAGAGAAAGCATATAGACCAGTTAAGACTTGTGCAGAGGGTCATGCTCATCGGGCCACATATCCGTCCCCAAAAGAATGAAATAAACCACCTGTCCTTCACCTCAGAGTTTGAGAAGCACTGCCCTAGAGCGCTCTGCAAAGACGGGCACCTATGCCCCTCAAATGAGGCCACCCCCGCAGTTGCCCCCCTCAGCGAGCAGTCTTCTAGCAAGGCACTCCTCAGGCTTTTACGTGCCCGCAAACCACCTGGGCCTCTTGTTAAAATGCAGACTGACTTGGGCAGCCCGAGGTGGGGCCCAAGACTCTCCATTTCTCACCAGGTGGCGTGGGTGCTGCTGGTCTGGGGACCCGACTTGAGGAACAAGTTTCTAACGGCACATCACACAGGGGCAGATAAGGCTGGTTCCAGAAACTCCACTGGACAAAGCCAGCCAGAGCCCAGCAAAGGGCCCGAGAACAGGCTCTCCCCGCGGGACTGGCTGTGAGGGGGCAGAAGGCCCTGCATGGGACCGGGCTCCTATCACAGGCAGCCCTAGCAACACACCTTTCCCACCCCAACCTGAGCCTGGGACACCAGGGGCCCTTTTTTCCTGAGTTGCAGAAAAACTGCCTTAGGGGCAGAGAAGAGCGGCTCTGAGGCATTTGCTACCTATAACCAGACCCGAGAAGAGGAGGTATTCTGATTAAACTGTGCCTCCTGCCTCAGCTCTGCTCATGGCACCTGCAGCTGGATCTCAGCCAGTGATGCCCAGGGAGGATTACCACACACGTGTGTTTGGGTCATCCCAGGAGGGCAGAAACGGCTCCTCAGTGGCGACTCCTGTGGCCAGAAAAGGCCACGAGCAGGGGAACGCCAAGCGGAAATGGTTCCCACTTCCTTCAGGTTACCTGTCTTATTCCCTGGAAGTTCTTGACCATAGAGACTTTCCTCCTTATTACCAGTCTGTCTCTCCTAATTTAACTTATGGCCCAAGGACTGAAGGACTGTGTACTTATTAAAGGGGCAATTCAAAGTAAAAGGCTCAGATCTCCCACTCATTCAGGGATTCACTGTTTTATTCAAAATATTTATGGGGCAACTGCCGTGTGTCAGGTACCATGATGGACTCGAGAGGCGAGGGACACTTCCTCACTCTTCTCTAAGAAGTAGGGAATAAATGACCGAAGGGGCCATGAAGCCAAGCCATTGACTAAGGCAAGGGGCACTGCATCTTCCTGGAGCCAGCGGGAAGGCGAGCTTCTGCACAGTAGCTTTCATATATGCATGGGCTTAGGGAAAGTCAGTCTGAGGGTGGGGCTGGGCACTTGAGGCCGGTGGTACCAGACAGGGGCTCCTTGACTTGACTCACAACAGGGCGCAGAAAGGCCTGAGGGTTACTTACACACACAGCAAACACAGAGGGGCTTGACGTCCAAACCAAAAGTGTCTGGACAAGACACAGACCCAACTCTGGGGAAAATGAGGCTGAAAAACCAACTCCGGATCTCAGCTGACCCTCATGAAACCACGAGGCTCTTTCTTCTTTGCGAAAGCAAACCACACTCTCCTACCTCCAAACCCTGCCATGTGCTATTTCCCTACAAGATGCTCTCACCAATGTCAGTAGCATTACCACCCCTAACTGTGATAGCCAAAAACGTCCCCAGACACTGCCAATGTCTCCCAGGGGACAAAATCATCCCCATTTGCAAACACTGCGCTGGAGGGATGGCCGGAAACGCTGGCTGTGCATGAGAAACACCTGGGGAGCTTCTAAAGCTCACCCATGCCTGGGTCCCACCCCACACACATTCTGATTCTGGTCTGTCACTTTACAGGCCCTTAATGTTGCTTTAATGTGCTGGCTGACTCATCCATTAGACTGACTCTCTCCAGAAGCATGAACTACATCTCTTATTTCCCTCTCTCCACAAAGCTCCAGACAATGCTCCATGCAGTGCCTATTTTATGCTAATCAGAAGAGTCTGGAAAGTTCTTGAGCCCTCTCCACCCCCACTTCAAATGAAGAAGCCACTTCAAATGGCACCATCTCCCCCGGATGCAATAGTAGATGACAAGAAGAACCTACAACCTCAAAAGCAGGAGGGGACAGAGGAGATGGGGGCCGATGAGAATGCCACCACCTGACTTGGGTCTCAGTGTCCAACCTCTGAATGAGTCCCCCTTCATGCTCTCCTGTGGGTGTGAGGACCATTTGCTAAATGGCCAAGACACCCACCTATGTATACTCAAGTTTATTGATTCCCCCACTTTTCTTGACCAGAATGGGGGCAGCAGCAGCAGTAGAAACTCCAGTCTACCTGATTGAACGCTGTTTTCCTCAGGCTGACGGTGACCTGAAAATAAACGCAGGCCCAGAATCAGCTCCTTTCTGAGCTGGAAAGGTTAGGATCTTTCCCCACACCTCGCTCAAGGATCCCCAGGGGGATCTGGAGAGCTGATTGACAGAGGCCTGGCCAGTGTCAACAGTTAACTGATGTAGTCAAGTTCATGTCCTGCCTCCCCATCTCCCCACACCTGAGGCTGCCCCTGCTGGCCACCTCTTCGGACAAGGCCAAAGAGGGATGGAGTGTCAAGGGATAAGATCTGGCTATTAACCCCTAGCCGCCCTAAGTGGAAATGCGTTCATCATTCACACATTCGTTAACAAATCTGTAGAGACTACCTTAAAAGTGATACAGGTGCTTAGAGAGCAGACATGCCATTCTTCCCAATTTTTATACTTGAGTTAAAGACAAAATGAAGGGAGGGAAATCCAGCGGCCAAGCTCCCCCAAAGACAGCAAAGGCTATTCAAGCTCCCAAGATCAGCTTTCTCACTAAATTTCACTGGCTAATACGTAAGAATGTAAATTGCCATTTGGTTACATTACACTGAACGAATGACTTAGTATTTTCTCTGATATTTTCTCATTTGCTATTCATTGCCCAAAGGATGCGTGAGTCTTAAAGATCTGCTTCGGGTGGCCCTGGCTAGCTTGCTAAAATCCGTCTAGGGCAGGCGTCCGCAACCCCCGGGCCGCGGATCGGTAGCCATCCGCGCGGCCAGTTAGGCACCAGGCGGCACAGCAGGAGGTGAGCTGCGGGCGAGTGAGCGGCGGGCGGGCGAGACAGCCGAGCTTCATCTGCGGCTCCCCATCGCACGCACAACCGCCTGAACCGTGCCCCAACCCCCCCAACCGTCTGTGGAAAAACTGCCTTCCACGAAACCGGTCCCTGGTTTCAAAAAGGTTGGGGACCGCTGCTCTAGGACACCGAGGCCTTCCATTCTTGGAGGCCAGCAGGATAGGGATTTTTTTTTTTTCCAAGCTTCCTTCCCTCCCCTCAGTTACACACAGACACACACACCCTGTTGCCTGGAGACTGAACACATTCCTCATGCTTACGTTTCTTTTCATTCTCCAGAAGCAGGATCTGTGGAAACTGGGGCCTCCAGGAAACAAGCCTGGGGCTGGGGAGGAGGGGACCAGGAGTGACACTTCCTCATCAACAGGCCACCCCCTCCCCGCTGCCCCTCTTTCCTCCCCGGGTCTGAAAAGCCCGCTGGCTGCAACTGAAGGGCTCCCACAGGGAACAAGGCCCCCTTTGAAAGCCCGTGTTGACCGCAGCCCGGCCGGGGTTGCCATGGCCACGGTCCTCCCGGCAGCCCGGAGCCGGCGCAGCGCCGGGACACCCGTCCTGACCCCCTCCCCGGGGCCCCGCGGGCCCCCGACACCCCTCTCCTGCACCCCGCAGCTGCTGGAAGCGCCGATTTCCCTCAAATCAGAAAGCATCCTCCTAAAGGGGACGAAAGGGGATTAAGGCTCCCCCCGGAGCAGGCCGGAGGCGCCTCCCCGCCCGGCCGTCCGCTCACGGGTACAGGGACCCGCACGACCTCTTTCTGTCATTCATTCTCTCAGTGCCCGGGGCCCAGCGGCCAGGGAGGTCGGGAGGGGCCGGCTTGGGCTGGGCCTCGGCCTGAAGCCGCGGGCCGCCGGGATCCTGGGCCTGACGGCGGCAGTCGGCAGCTCCAGCCTCGCCAGGCCCACGTTCCTCCCGGTCCCTCCCCCCGCCCCCCCCCCCGCCCCCCGCCCCCCTCCGAGAAGCCAGAGGGAGCTGGGCCTCTGAATAATTCAGCCCTCAAATTGCTCTGTGGTCGGAAGGGTTTCTTCATTTATTTTTTAACTCTCCAGGATCTGCAGTTTCACCACGGGGAGCACTTTAATCCCAAACGTGGATCTGGTTTGAGACCCGGGGCCTCCCAGGACTGCAGGGAAGGGGGTCACTGAACTTCCAGAATCCAGCCAACCGCCCACCCAGCGCCAGGGCTGGGAAGCGGCTGCAGGTCGGGAGGAGGGCGCAGGCCTACAGGGAGGAACTGAATTACTAGAAAGCCCTGAGCATCAGCCCCCAGGCTGCCTCTAGTGGGCCATGCCCAGCCCCCGCCCCCCAGCTTCCCACCCTCCCTCCCCACAGTCCTAATGTTCAGTCTGACTCAAGAGGCCTGAGCACACAGTTACCACACGGCCGCAGGTCCCTGGCAGCGGGTAGCTTTGGCTTCCGTTAATCATGTTAGCTAATGTTTTACTGAGCCTTCATGTCATATAACCCTCACAATAACCTAGTGAGGTAGGTACTATGAATATCCTCACTTCACAAGTGAGGAAGCAGACTGGAGGAGGTTAGGAAATGTCCCCAGGTCATACAGCTAGCAAGTGAAGGAGGATTCACACCCAGCTGTCTCATTGCAGACTGCAAGCCTTAATGCCCATGTTACACGGCCCAAGCATACACTGCACACAGCATCCTCAAAGAGCAGAACTCAGCCCGAAGAGGTGAAGAGCCTTGCTCGTAGTCACACGGCCCACTGGGGCAGTGTCGGACGAGGACTGAAATGCCGTAATGTGGGCTAACATCCTTTCCACAATCACAGCGTCAACTACCGAGGCAGGTGAGAGCACACTCCAAGTATTCCCTCTTTTACAACGTTACGGTCTAACGGCCTGTAATCGTAGCTTGACCCCTGGCAATGCCCCCCACGCTAGTCCTGTCCACTCCCTCCAGTCTCTGCTCCATGACCTTCCAACAAACAGCTCCCCTGCCTCCACCAAAACTTAAACCCTCTCCCACAGCATTATAATCTCTCCCATCCCCCTCCAGGGCAGTGCGATCTCCAAGACTCCTAACGAGAAACCCCACACCACCCTGCCAGCTCACATTTATGCAGCACTTTATAGTTCTCAGAGCGCTCTTACAGACACCATCCAATCAACTCGACAACCCTTGAACTAGGTAAGCACCAGCACCTTGCTGAGGACTGCCCCCACCCCCATCCACAGGGGACAGCCCCCAAGCCAGGTGGTACTATATGACCATGTGTTCCTGGCCATCACTGCTTGGACCAGCAGGAGACAGCTGACACAGAGGAACTATCAGACTCTTTCCTCAGGAATCTGAATCAAGGCTCTGAGATACAACTCAGTCTGATAGTTACTGGAAGGAGGATGGGTATATGTGGGGGCTGAGGCCCCATGACATCTGGCACACACCCACAGACGCAGTGGCATCCTCCAGTTCCAGGCACTTGGGAGGCCAGCCGTACTTCCTGCCCTTGATTCCTCCATTCCCCCGTGGCTTCAAATAGCTCAAGCTGGCTTCTGTTACTTGCAGTCAGTAGAGTCTGAACTAACAGATGGGTGGACAATTATCCTCCTTTTGCAGATGAGGAAAGAGGCTCACAAAGGTGGGGTGACCAAATGAATATCACATGACCAAAATGTAGTAAAGGAGAGGTTAAAATCCCTGCGAAGTGACTCTCCTTCAGTGCCATCTCTTGCCTCCTTCCCTGGATTAAAGAAAGTGGCAGGTGCTCCCTTCTTGTTAGTGTTTAAAAAAAAAAAATTATAACTGAGGATAAGTGATGAGGCTGGAGGCACTCCAGTGGTTTAAAGCCAGAGACAAGAAGTACAAAATCCTCTCCTTTGAAACCATGAAGACAACCCTTTGCTCCTCTACATTTCCCAGCCTCCTTTGCAGTTAGGTTGGAGCCATGTGACCAGTTCTTGACAAATTAAATACACACAGAAGGAACAGGTGTCAGTTCCTTGCTAAGGCAGTTAAAAGCCAGGGGCTGGGGAACTGTGATGGCCCCATATTCCAGATGGTGTGGCTACAGGTCGGGGAGGGCTGTCTAACCCACGTCAGACTTTCCATGAGCACAAATGAACCCTAGATGGTGTCAAGCCACTGGGATGTCAGGGTTTGGTTATTACCGCAGCACACAGTCTAGCTTCTCTCCTGGCTGAAACACACGAATCATTCAACCGGGGCCCTTCAGCACGTTTCTCTGGTCTGCAGGACGCTGTATTTGTTTGTCTAACATTCACTTGTTCAACAAATATTTCTAGAACATCAAGACTAGATGCTGTAACGTGTCCATACAGCCAAGAGCACAGTAGTGAAAAAGACCCAATCCCTCTCCTCAAGGTGTGCCCTATCTGGTGAGCCACAGGCCCTACATTGGTACCAAAAGGAGCAGTCCCACAGGTGTGAAAGCAGGACCTCCCACCCAGCCACTGGCTAAACTGAGCCCAAGAAAAGGTAAGCTTCCAGGAGGCAAAGACAGCTTGTCCCAGCAACTCCGGGAGGGTAGCAGCCAAGACTGAGTCCGCACCGGGTTTTCATACCCTGGGCTCTACCAGCTCCCCTCCTGCCAGCCATGCGGCCACACACAAGTGCCTCCCTTGTCCTGGGCACAGAACAGAGGGGAGAGGGCATCAAGGAGGAGTCATCACGAGAGCAGGTGGCCGGTAGAACACAGGAGCAGCAAAAGACACGGCTCATCTGCCCTCACCCTCTTCTGCAGCAAGAGTTATCTCCTCTGGGAATTACACTCCTGCTTAATTTATTTTAGCCCCCAAAGTCCCCAACAGCTGAGCTTTTTTCCCCTGACCCCATGTAGTTGAGGGCCAACCAGAGAAATCATCACTCAGTCTCTTTCTGCCAAAAGCTAGATGAGGAGACAAGTGAGGCAGGTAGGGCCACCACATAGAGTTGTACGGGCTGTTCACTGCACAAGGTGCCCATCCAAAGGGGCAAATGGGGCTGGAATCCCGCCTGTGCTCTGCTTACCAAGCTGCATACCCTGGAGAAAGGGTCCCTTCTTCTAATTCACACAAAGGTGTCTGCTCTATGCCGCGGCCCCAGAAGCACTGGAGCAGGGGCTTCTCCACAAGGAGCGAAGAAGTTTGGTGATGGGTCCGTGGGAATGTACTGTACTAGCCTCTCTCAGTTTGGAGTCTATTTGAAAATTTTTACAATAAAGTTTAAAAAAAAAAAAAACCATATCCCACTGAGTAAGTGGCTGTATTACTTAGGCATGTTACCTTACCCCTTAGCCCTCAGCCTTGGTTCCCACATCTAAAAAGACAATAATCCCTGGCTCATAGTTTGGTACAGGACTAAATGAAATGACTAACGTGAAATGCTTGAAACGAGTGAGTCCTCTTACACATGGGAGCTGTTAACAGTAGCTACTGCTGATGGCTGGGGCAAGAAGGAAAACGAGGCGAAATGGGGGCAGCGGGGCCTTGCAGAGAAAAGCAACCGCTCTGGGGAAAGTTCGCCATGAAGCCAGAGGGTGTCTGAAAACGGCCGCCGTATTACCATTCCTAAACTGGGCTTCCAGGGGGGCTGATCTGAGGGAGTTTTCTTGCGATACCTCCCTCCCAGGTGGACTTTGAATTCCTCTGGGGACTCCAGCCTTGGCTCACAATCCAAATGACAGTCCACAGAAAGGTCACAAAGAGCTCAGAAAAGGATGCGCCCCCCCAGCTTCCTCGCAAACTCAGAGACAAACAGGGCGGCTTCTGGGTGAGGCGGGGCAGGCAGGGAGTACTCACACCTGGAAGGCTCCTATCTGAGTTCTAAAGAGAACAAGAGGTCCCCAAAGATGTCCCAGGGGAGTCAGGCGTTAGCACAGGGAGGGCCCCACCCCCTTCATGGGGTGGAGTCCAAGTGGCCATTCACGTCCCTAAAGGTCAAAAACTATGTTTGCAGTGTCTCTAGTTGTATGTGATGAATTTTTACATTATATCTTCAAAATTATCACTGCTATGTATGAATTTCACCAGTGGTTTGCCATTTAAAAATGACACCCCCCCCCCCCCAATTTATTTCCCCTTAAGGCCTATTCCTTCCCCAGAGCCTCACGGGGATGGAGAGGGCTGGAGGTGGCAGTGGCACAAAGCTGGGAGCACTTCCCAAATCCCCTGGGGGTATCTCACCCTTGGCTCGAGCCACCAAGACCCTCTGTGTCCGCCCGGCCTCTACCTTGGGATACCCACACAGAAGGCCTCTGGTTTCAGTCAAATGCCATCTCACTCACTCGTGCTTTCTTTTCTTTCTTCTTTTCCAAGATGAAAGCTAATAGGATGATTCATTCTCTTAAGTCAACTCATGAGAAGAAAGGAAGTCACCCAAGTTCCCAATTCTCTCTCCTTTGAACACCAGCCACTCCATGGCTCACCCCCATATGCATTTCAGAGAGATGCAATAACAAAGAAGAATTTCCACTAAAAAGCCCATCTTTCACCTTGCCTTTCATGTGTCAAGAATTTGCTATCTGTATCCACAGCAGTTAGTTCTAAGTTTCTGAAGCTGTCACAGCTGAGGGCTGAGTTGGGATGTAAAGACAGGCTTCCAAATAAAATGATAGGAAAGTGATAGGAGATCCCTATCCAAATAAAGTGATAGGAGAGCAAAGAGACACATGGCCCTTAAATCCACAGTGCAGCCCCTCAAGGCACAGAGTAAAAATCCACCCAGAAAATGTCCTTCTCTGTCCCTGTCGGCTCTCTTCAGCTCTGTCCCAAACTTAGAAACAGCTGTTTCCCTATAACTCCAAAGAAAGCTCTCATATGCCCCATCTCCTCATTCTTTCCAACACTGTGATCTGCACACTTAATCTACCTCCAGGCTCAGCTTATCCCTCCCTCAGCTTGTCAAATAAGAAGAGGAACAGTCAAGGAGTAAGAAGTACAACAGGACAACAAAGCCCTCTTAGAAACACCATCTACAGACTCAGCAGCCTGGCTTTCTGAGTTCAGATCCCAGCTCCTCGGTTACCTAATTGTGTGACCTTGGGCACGTTGACTTAACCCTCTGAGTCTCCTCAGATGGAAAGTGGTAAATAATACTATACTCATACGGGGCTGAGTAAATAAATATATACTCTTAAAATGTACAGGAAGGTGACTGGCATGCAATAAATACATAATAAAAATGTTATCATCGTTAGACCATCACAACCATCTAGTGCAACAGGGATTATCATTACCAGCTCTAGTTAACAGATGTGTTCAAAAGCCATTTGCTGCCGGGGTACTATAACAGATTAACCTCAAGAAAAGTACAAATTAAGAAATTAAGTGATCTGCTCAGAACAACACAGATGACACAGTCCATACATGGCAGAGCTCAGCCTGGATCTCTCATCTTGGGCTCCAAATCGCACACTCAGAAATTTCACACTTTAACACGCTCCCTTCCTCAGGCATGGAAATTTGAGAAGTCCCATGGATAAGCATCAAAAACAGACTTCAATTCTATAAGCCCCAGAGAGTGGCGGTATCTCAAGGGAATGTTGCAGGATTTGCCAAACAAAATTAATTTCCATTTGTTTTCATGTTCCAAGAAAATAGACCAAAACGGCCTTACACCACCTCACCAAAGGTGTCAAAAGACCCCTCAAGGCCAAGGATCACACCCACCTCAACAATAGTTCAGGCTCCCTCGGGAGGCTCCCAGGCTGTCAGCAATTTGCAAAAAAGGTCAGTGCAAATCATTTGGGAAGGCATTTGTGCAGGCCTGGCCTAAGACATGTAGACTTCCACCAAGCCCGTAGTTTTTAAAACCATGCACTGTCTTCACCCTGGATAAATAGCAGCCAGGCTACAGAAATATTTCTGTCACACCCAAAAGCCTGCTTGCCACCACAACTCATTGAAATGGATGTTTCCAATTTGAGGAGAGCTCAACAAAAATATCAAGAAACACCCCAACCTTTCCAGCAGAGGTAACCATTCTGGCATTTAGGAAACCTCTGAACACTAGTAAAGGATGGTTGTGGACACAGATTATTTGGGAAACATATGCCCTCAATGCCCAAAGTCTAACTATATCTAATACGTGGATTGAGCCCATTTCTTCCAGCTCTATTATGAACGTTCATTCATTCGAAGATTTCTACACAAGTGCTGTCATCAGTGCTCTTTGTGTATTTCAAGACTGTGATGAAATCATCTTATGGCCATGCTGGAGAGAACTAGGAGTAAAAAGAGTTCAGCACTGGAGCCCTGGCTCTACCACTAACTAGCCACGTGATTTCGTGAAATGATGATAATAACAATAATAATAGCAACAGCAGCAGCAGTTGCAGCAGCTAACGTTTATTGAGAACTTACGATTTGCCAAGCACGTGCTAAGGGCTTAATAAGTGATCCTCATTAGCAACCATTAGGGGATATTACTACTCCCACGGCGTGCGTCAGGAAAGTAAGACCCCGAGAGCTTGAGTAACTTGCCCCAAGAACACAGCAGCAACTAGCAGGGGTGGATTCAAACACAGGCAGTCTGACTTGCAGTTCTTAACTACATACCATAGTTCTTTTCAAGGTGCTTAATGACCCAGGACCACAAATTCCTCTACAGGAGCCATCTGGATAATCTTCAAAATCCTTTCTGGCTTTGAAATTCAGTGATTCTTTTAGAAATAAAATGAATTTATGACTTCGAGGAATAAAATGCAATGATGCTCTAGCACTGCTAAGGTGGGATGAAACATCTGTGTCTGCCACACCCACATCCGGTCCGGGGAGGAAAAGTGCTGATTTTCTAGGATAATGATGCCCTGTGAAACCACCAGACTGGCCTCAAACCGTCTCAGGAAGTACGACAGCTTGAAGACAGCGTCTTAGAAGATGCTCCAACTTGCAAAGGTCTGCAGGTTCTCAACTATCAGCTCTCAAACCTTCATTTGTCTCTCTCTTTTTTTTTTTTTTTAAGGAAACTCAAACGCAAGAAGATGCAAGTTTTAAGGATACCGGTACAAGGTGGGTGTAGGCCTTGTGGCACACTTACACCTGGCTTTCCTCTCAGCTCTGCACCTGCTCGTGGAAAACCCACCTCATCCAGGTAATCCGTGTTTTACAGCTTCCCTACAACCTCCCAGCTCAGTAGTCCTGTAACTGTGCGGGGTTTTGCCCTGTGCACACCTGCTGCTATCTTCCTTCTTACGCTGCCTCCCAGCCCATAGACACACACATGCTCAATGGCTGCCTTCCCCGACTCCAGCTCTGATTCATCTTCCTCCTCTCCCTGCTCAGCCACAGGAGTTCCCTGCCCACCCACCTTGCCACTAGTGGCAGCCAATGGTGAGACTCTCCCAGCTCACTTCTCTCACTCGCCCTAGCTCCCCCGCGTGCTCTCTCTCTCTCCCTCTCTCTCTCTCACTCAGCTCCTGGTACAGCCTGAAACCGAAACTAATCTCAGACCTGAACGAAGTGAAATAACGATTTCCTACGCCTCATCATCCTACACGACCACAAAGAATCTTCTCCGCAGAGCTCCAGATCTAGCGTGTCGGTCGCCGGGAAAAACAGAGCTCTGCAGGTGCCTGCTAAAACCCGATGCTTCCTTAATGAACAGGCAGGAGGAAGCAAGAGATCCTCCACAGGGTTTTCTGCTGCGGCTGCTTTTCTTTAATTTGCACAAGTTAATTTAAATTCACCCCAGCAAGTAGCGTTCACCACCCAGTATTTTAAATTCCTTTTCCAGCATCGGTTCGTGTTTGGCTCATTCTTAAGCAGATTCTCTTCTGAGAGCAAAGCCTTGCCCCCCTTGGAGATCTCTGCAGCCATCTTGCTTGCTACGCAGCTTAGATGGCTAGACCACATGCTTTTCCTAAATTCGAAAAACGCAGCCTTTACTTTCATGCTGGGAACAAAAACAACAACTACAACCAACAAACAAAGAGAGCAAGTCATCATAAACGAACATAAGGTCTGCCCTTGAAACCCTTTCAAAGAATTATACATTCTGAGAAAAATCCCAAACTCTTCTGTTCATCATTCTTGCCCCCAGCATGCTTTTGGACGCCTTCCTCTGTTGCTGGGGGCATCGTGTAATGATTCAGTTGTTGGCTTGGGCAAAACAGACTTGAAATGGTAAACGTACTGGCCCAACAAGTGTTTGGTAAAAGAGTAATAACTTGTGGATCGTCTGCTATTTACTCTTCATTCAACAAAGTTTACTGAAGGCCCTGTAGGTATGCCTGAAGCTCATCTAGGTGCTGGGCCAGGAGGGTGAATAAGATGACCGCTAGCTCCGACTGGGCCATTCTCAGAAACATCTTGTGAGTAGGAGCTGAAGCTTTTCTCTAGTGCCAACGGCCAGACAAGCGGTCAACTACTTGCACGTCTCCTGCAGCCCTCTTCACGAGGCGTGGACTCCACCCAGCAGGGCTGCGGAGTGCCCCCAGAATGCATCCCCTCTGACGGGGATTGACACAGGGCAGCACACAGCTGTTGGGCAGATGTGGTTTGTGTCTTGGCTCATTAACTAATGAATGAGCCACTCACGGTGACGGGCACTCTTCAGTCACTTCAATGGTAAAAGGAGGGGTTAGGCCAGATGTGAGCAACATTCTAGCTCAAAAATTCCAGATCCTTTTCCCCTCCCGTTGCTGAGCTGACACAGATCTCGAGGGGCCTCTACTTCATCTTCCTGTCTCCGGATGAAACCTCTTAAACCACAAAGACAAATGGAACTTGTTCCCATTTCTAAAGACCTTCGGGGATGGCGGTTCCTCTCCGTTCCTGTGTCACTTGTTCTCGCATCTCACATCCTATCTGCAACACTGTCCTCAGACCTTACTCGAGCCCCTCCTCTGCAGTTTACACGCATTTGCCTCTGGCTCTGCTTCTAAGTACGGAGAGACAAGAGTGAATCACTGTGTTCTGAGCAACAACCCTTACAAGATTTTTATTCCTTCTTCAGCATGTTCACTGCAGGCAGTACAGGAGGTGACTTTAAAAACCACAAAAGCATCAAGGTAGCCAAATAAGGCAAGGGCGTTGCAGGATCCAGAAAATTCGACCCTCGGTTCTACTCAGAATTCACAGAGTGGGAGAGCGATATACTCTGTGGTCAGATCAAAAGCCCATGGGGGGCTTCCCTGGCGGTGCAGTGGTTGAGAATCCGCCTGCCGATGCAGGGGACACGGGTTCGTGCCCCCGTCTGGGAAGATCCCACCTGCCGCGGAGCAGCTGGGCCCGTGAGCCATGGCCGCTGAGCCTGCGCGTCCGGAGCCTGTGCTCCGCAACGGGAGAGGCCACAGCAGTGAGAGGCCCGCGTACCGCAAAAAAAAAAAAAAAAAGCCCATGGGGCAGCAGCCACCTTTACCCTCACTCAGCTCAGGTGCCCCCTCCTGCAGGAAGCCCTGTCCCAGCTCCTCTTCTGGCTGGAAAAGCATCCCCTTCTTCAGCGCTTCGCCTCAGTGCAGCATTTGCCATGGCAGCTAGAGTTCTAGGCTGACATGTTTCTCCCCCCAACTAGACTACAGCCATCTCCCAGACAGGGGTCATGTCTTAGTGACCTTTGTACTCAGGGTCAGGCCCCAGGAGAGTGTCTGGCACTTAGCCAGTGGTTCTCAGTAGGCTGTGCTAGGCTGAACCCTCCAGGCACGTCCCAATGATGCTTGGGTGCTGTATTATCATCCCTTCACCCAGAGCACGTAACCCCTCCAATCCCCCCAGCCAGCAGCCCCGCCTCTCAGGCCCTTGGCTCAGCAGGGGTCTCTCTGAGACTTTCCCTAACGATGTAAGCTCTGTAGCCAGGCCTCTTAGGTTCAAATCCTGGCTCTGCCAGTCTCTAGCCATGGGACCTTGGTCAAGTTATTTAACCACTTTATATCTCCGTTTCTTCACTGAAAAATAGATATAATATCTCATAGGACCTCGTGAGGATGAAAGGAGCTGATCCACGAGAAGCACTTGGAACAGGGTCTGACCCACAGCAAGTGCTCAGTGAGAGCTGGAATTATTATTTCCCAAGCCTATGGCTTCACAGAACCCCTGACCTGCCCCTGGCAGCTTCCACTCCTGACTGACATTGGGCCTGCCCTCCCCCCACTAGACCCCCTTCCTCCAGGCCCCTTCTGCCGTTCCTCCAGGACCAATATTAGCATTAACATAAAAAGCCATTCAACCCTTTTTACTGATTATGATCCTCCCCCCACCCCACCCCCACCAGCTTAGAGGGCAAATCCTCCGAAGAGAAGGGAGAAGAGTTGGTTCCACAGCAGGGCTACGAACGCCAGGTCATTCTGCCCCCAACTATGTTTCTCTGTCATCTCCTGACATTTCAGCTCGTCATCTCCCCTCTGCTCAAAATTTAAGCCTCATCCTATCCCATCCCACCCCTCCAAAAGCCAGCCTCAGCCTCTAGTTTTTACCAAAGATCTTCCTTAGCAATAAGAAGCCTCAGAACATTAGCACCCAAGTGAAGAAATAATAATAATAGTAGCTTCTGTCTGGCATAGATCTCCTTTCATTTTTTCTAAAGCTGAGAAACTGAAGCATCTACAAAGTCAAAGAGTAAGATGGAGAGCTGGAATTGCAACTGGGAATATGTATGTAACTTCAGATCCTGCATTCTAAACCACTAAGCTATTATGGAAATGGGCACAGAGTGGCCGGATTGCCTCCTGGGGGTGGAGGTTAGAGGGATTTGGAAAGTTTTCATCCCACCAATCATTCCTCAGTGCATTTCACATTTTATGAAAAGGGAGTTTATGTTGACAGGCATTGTTACTCTGTTTATTATTTATGACCTGTTTTAAAGATAAGAGCTATAGCTGCATTATTAGGAGTCCATTATATTACTCTGACACATCACAGATGCCTACTGGGAGGTTAAAAGCGGAGAGCATCAGAGAAGAACTGAGTGAGCCGGCATAACCAGCATTCTAAACTCACCAACCTGTGGCAGCCGGTGTAGCGGCCGACAGACAAGTCCTGGCCACCGATGAATGCGAATCTCTAGTCACCACAACGGGACCCTTACATCCCACCAACACAGCTTCCAAGCTCCAAGTCAGGGACCACTGGACCACAGTGTCTCCAAAGCCCTTTATGGTTCTCACTTCCTGTAAGTCTAAGAGCCAAGAAAACGGAGACATCACCTCCTCCAGGCCACCTTGTATAGTCAGAGGTGATCCCTGTCTCCACATGCTCAACACTGCCTGCTAGGCAAAGAAAAGTCTCCATGAGCTTCCATTGTCTGGGGGCACTTGAACCTAAGAAGGGCTTCTCAATACCAAGCAGAGAAGTCACAGACAGCAGACCTACTAAAGGCTCTTCCAGATCCCCAAGTATAAATGCCAGCAACACCTGAGCAGCAGCCCAGAGCCCAGTGAGCTTTGGCTAAGAAAGAAAAGGCAGGCCAGGTCTCCTTGGGGGTGCACTGGGGATGGTGACAGCCATTCCCTCTGGCCCCGACTTGCCCAGTCCAGAAGGATCTAAGGAACCTACAATACCTCGATCCTGGCCTTGAACAACTCTGCCCAAAGACCTCCTCAAAAGGAGGATTGCCTTTCACACTTACACTCTCCACTGAAGCACCTTCTCCCACCTCAACCCCGTGGCCCCAAGAATGAGCTGGGGCTATTAAAGCACCTGGCTCCTATTCTGTTGAAACACCAGAATATCCATCCCTCACCCTAGTCCCTGTATTTACCTCTAATTCAACAGTTCTGTGGCCCTGGCCCAGTTAGTGCCCAGAGCCTTCTCACCACATAGCAAAATCAGCCCCTGGAGAAGGGCCACCACATCAGCCCCCATCCTCTGGCTAGCTGTAGGGAGCTGGGATCTGGTCCAGAGTTTCCAGGTCTCTATGGCCACGGCCCAAAGTTGCATCGGAAGGTCATGAGAAAACCCCTCTTGAGAGGTCTGCTCTCCGCACCCTGGGACTATTCACTGACCCGACACAAAGGAGGGAACTGCTCTGAATGGCCTAGGTTGGACCACAGACTCTAGATCAGGGGTCTCAACAGGGGCCCCACTTCCAAGGGGCACAGTGACCTTCTGATACTACATACAAAGTGTGTCCTTACACACATGCACGTGTCAGAGGGAGGGAGGGGGGAGTTAGAGTTGTCACCGGATTCTCAAAGGGACCCATAACCCCAACTCTGGCCCCAAGCCCCTCCCCGCCCCGCCCCATCATATCATCATCCCTAGACCATCCTAGCTGCCCAAGGTCTCTCTCCTATTTAAGGATGTGCCCAGGCCGGAGGCCCCACTCCTGATCCCGTCTCCTGCTCCTTCCAGCTGCAGAACGTGAGCTGGGGTGGGGTCCCTCACACACCCTCCAGCTTCCTGGTGACCTGAGCCAGGTCTCTCTCTCCAGCCCAGGGATGCCATCCTCCATTCAAACTGAGGTTCCAAAGGCCTCGACTGCCAACAACAGAGAGGGACCCATTTCACACTTGATCCCAAGGGGGCCAAATCTCATGGTGAGACAACTTCCTTCATGAGAGAATTCCTGGTGTCCCTCACCTCCTTCAGGCACACCTGGCCAGCTCCACCCAGGCTGTAAAGATGAGCATGCCTGGCAAAGAAAAGGAATGAGAGGCCCAAGCACCTCCCTGAGTTCCTTCACCCGAGCAGGGAGGCTCAGGGTGCCGCAGGATAACAGGAAGGCTTCCTCCCCGTGCTCAGCGATGCTCCTGCCGGAGGGTCAGGTGGGGTGCTCAGCGATGCTCCTGCCGGAGGGTCAGGTGGGGAGTGAGAAGGTCTTGTATCCTCTGTCACCTCTAGGACAACTTAATAAATTCCCAGTCACCCTCCACTCTCACCACAAAAAGGAAAATCTAAAACCTCCCTCCGCTTAAATCAAATTCCTCTCCCGGCATTTCATTTCTTGGAACTAAAACTTCTTTTAACGGGAAAAGAAACGGGCGGCAAGCCCGTGCTAGGTGTAAGACAACAATGCAACCAGAAAATGAAGAGGAAAGAAAGAATTAGCGCCGACACCAACCCCCTGGAGCTTACAGCCCTGGGCACTTAGGGCCGGACGGGGTGGGGTGGGGGGGAAGCAGGGGCGGGGACAGTGCCTGGTGAACTTTCCCTGGCCGAGCCACGAGAGATGCAGCTCCCAGGGGACCGGGTGGAACCAGAAAAAGCTGAGCCGACCTGTGACATCGGCAGGGACAGGAAGCGAACCTCCCCTTTTCCTAAAAGGAGCTCTGGCCCCGGCAGGCGCCCCCCGCCCCGCCCCCCCGCCAGCCGTCGCCAAGCAGCCAGCGCCCCCCCCCCAAACCCGGCCCGGGCCAAGCGGGGAGGGGCGCCCACACACACAAGGGGGAGCAGCCGGGGAAGGGGCTCCGGGCGGCGCCGGCTCGCCGAGGCCTCGCTCGCTTTCCCCGCGCTGCCCGCCCGCGACCACCCCTCTCCCCGCGCGCCCCGCTCCCAGCCCCCAGGTGCCCGCTCGCCCCGCGCGCCCGCGGCCCGGGAGGAGGCGGCGGCTCGGGAAGGATGCGGGGCCGAACCGCCGCACGAGGCTGAGGCGGCGCGGGCTCCCGGCAGCAGCGGCGGCCGCCCAGGGAATCAAACTCGCGCCCGCCCAGCCCTCCCGGCCGCGCCTCGGAGACCGGGCCCGGGAAGGTGGGGCCTGGCCGGGTCGGGGCCGCGCGCGGGCCGGGCGGCGCCGGCTGGGAGCGAAGGGAGGTCTTACCGAGCAGCCGCGCGCGCGTCCGCTCCCCGCGGGCCGGAGAGGCCGGGGGCTGGGGGAGGGGCGCGATCCCGCGGCGGCGGCGGCGGCGGCGGCGGCGGCGGCGGCGGCGGCGGCGGGCCGGGTGCGGCGGCGCGGCTGGGGCGCGGGAGGCGGGGAAAGCGAGGCGCGGCCGGCTTCCTAGCGGCGGGCGGCGCGAAATGCAGCTGTCCCTGCGCGGCCGCCGCGGGGCCACAAGTGGGGCTGCGCGGGGAGGAGCGGGACTGCGGGCCGAGCGCGGGCCGGGCAGCGGCCCCCAGACCCTCTCCGATGCAGACCCCTCGGAGGGAGGAGGGAAGCGGTATCGGGGTCCGCTAGTAACGCAGTCGCGGGGGCCGGGGGCTGCCAGGCCAAGACGAGGCGGATCCCCGCCGGACCCCCGCAGCAGCCGCGGGGACTCCCGGCTGGCGGGCCGGAGGGCGTGAGCGGGGAGTCTCGGTCCCGGGCAGAGTGGGTGCGGGGCGTCCTGCCCCACCCTGCTCGGGGAGCGACTCCGGGAGGGAGACCAGAGACCTCGGCTGGGGCCGGGGGAGACCTAAGAGCCGGACTGCCCGAGAGGGTGCAGAATGTGGACGCACATCTGGGACCTGGGACACCTGTAGTGGAGGGGAGGGAGGCCCCCTGGGAGTAAGGGCTCAGGAAAGTAAACAAAAGAAAAGGCTGAGGTCAAAGGAGATGGTGGGGAGGAGGTCAAGAAATCAAAGTAGTACCCAATCACACCATCAGATGTCACCTGCCATCTCCCCATCTCCTCTCAAACATACCAGGTCACTTCAGGGGCGTCTGAGCCCTGAGATCTCCCACAGAAGAACTTGTTTAATGGGAAATCAACTTTGGCTCTTCTTTTCAACATGGTTTAGTTTCAGACTCCAACTGGGGGGTGGGTAGGGTGGGGCAGGTGGTGGGTGACCTGCCAAGCATCCAGCTTTGAAGAGGAGCTACCTAAGGAAGGGATCTGAGGCTGACAATGGCCAGAATGCAGGTCCAGCACTGCCCCCAGACAGCTTGCCAAGGCCTGCACCCTCCTCCTGGATAAGCGTGCCTTAGAGACCCACTTGCCCATCTGGGTACAGATCTTAGGGAACAGCTCCCTCTTCCCTCCTCCCCTGAGGGCTTGCAGTCCCCTAGCCGGCTCAGCCACAGAGACATCTGAAGGTAAATAACACAAACCAGAGTGCCCCAGACACCCGTGTGTTTCCATCGTTTGCATGTCGAGGGTAAGTTTCTTCAGCAGGTTGGGAACCTGGGAGAGGGAGAAACCTCAGAACCACACCCTCTGGGGAGGCCCAGCAGTAACTAGCGTGTGGAGTTGAGCTCCAGGGCCAGTTTCCCAACCCCCTCCCGGGGATCTCCTCTCTCCCACCCACCTGTCCCCAGGCCCCTTCACTTGGTGGTACATTCAGTTTTGGGGGCCCTTGAAACTCCAGGAGGTGGTCCCTAGACCCCAGGTTAAAGACCCTTAATCTGGAGGGACTGACCCATGCCTCCGTGCTGACTCCTGTCTCCTTTCCCAAAGTGGTAACCGAGAGCTCAGGATTTATCCTCCTCACTAGATTATGTTACACTTGCCCACAGTGCAGTTCATCTGTCACTTTTCTGCTTACTTGCAAGATCCCTCTGCAGTTCCTCTCCGTGTCACCTTGGCATTTTGGAGCTGGGAAAATGCACCTGCAAACTTGGAGATTTTGCTGTTTACACTGGGAGGCCAGTGCTCACAAAGTCTTTTCATGTATTACTCATATAGTCATCAAATGAAACCGATCACCGTAATGGACGCTCTTCCTTGAAGAACACTTCTTAGGCGTTGGTAACATACTCTTCCTCTCCAGGCTGTCTTCCTGGAAGCTTTTCCTCAGACTCCTTCCCTGCCTCTCACACCCCACTGGGTAACCTCGCTTGCTCCCACCACTGCATCTGAGCTGAATGTTCCCCAGGACCCCAGGCCAGCCCACCCTCCTGGGCTCCAGTCCATCACACCCAGCTGCCTACAGAGGCTTTCCACCTGCAGGTCCCTTGGACACCCCAAATGCAAGGAGGCAAGAGGTCCGGAGCATTTCCTTCCCAAGCCCCACCCCCACCCCAACCCTGGCTTCACAGCTGGAAACCTCAGTCCGAAGTGTCCCTTCCCCTGCAGCCTGTTGGTTATGGAGGCCTGTTCCTTCCTCCTCACTCTCCCCATCCTTTGTTTCCCTGGCTTTACCCTGGTTTGGGCCCCTCTTGCCTCTGCTCATCTCAGAGCTTGAGATGTCCCTTTGCTTTCAGTTCTTTCTCTCCTTCCCCCACAGCCCGCCCCGCTTCGTACCCACAAACACTACAGAATGTGCCCTGGTAAGACACCCGTACCCCAACCCTGCCCTACCCTCAGGCCATTGCCCTATTTCTCTCTCTCGCCCACTCATCAGGAGATTTAACATCCTCTCTCTGCTTCCTCAGTCCCCATTCAATCCTCGAAATCCAGCTTTCTTCCCCATCATAACCTTTCCATAGGAGGCACCAGCGGCTCCCAGTCATTTCAACCCACTGGCCTCCTCCCCACCTCACCCTTGGGCCCGCTTGTCACTTGGGATGCCGTTAACTCCTCCTTGAGGGGACTCTCACCCCCAAGGCCTCCTATCCTCTTGATTTTCCTACAGACTCCTTCATTTTTTTCTCCTTTTGGCCACGCCACACGGCTTGTGGGATTTTAGTTCCCTGACCGGGGATTGAACCCCGGGCCCTCGGCAGTGAGAGCGCAGAATCCTAACCACTGGACCGCCAGGGAATTCCAACCAACTCCTTCATTACTTCAGCTCTGCCTGCCTCAGAGGCTTTGCCAGGGCACAGTCCTCTTCACTTTTCCATAAGTCCTGCAATTCCCAGGGTGCTCTCACGGAGGGAAGAGAGCAGAGTGGGTACCAGGCCCTGACCGTGTCACCTGCTGCGGCATGACTCTGGGCAGGTTACTTAACTCCCTCTGTGCCTGTTTCCTGATTTGTATTTGGGGCTCACTACAGTGCCTACCTCAAAAGATTGTACTGAGAATTAAACAAATTCACACGTGAAGTGCCCAGAACAGTGCCTTGCACCTTAAATGTTCAATAAGCGCTGGTATTGGTATAATAAAGAGTGTGTTGATGGCCCATTCCTACACCTGCCCCCTCTCTTGAACTCCTGATTGGACAGGCTGCACCACAACTGCCTCACCTTCAGCATGGCTGGTGTGGAACCCTTCATCTCTGCATCTCCTGTGCCAGAATTCTCTGTCCTGGGAGAAGGCACATCCCATTCACTCAAGCCACCAACTTCACACACTGCCTTTCTCCTCTCCCACGTTCACACCCCTAAGTAAACTTGGGCTTACTACTTCCTGAATTTCTCTGGACTCTTTCCCCTCTGCATTCCCACTGCTCAGGCCACCAGGTCCCCTGCCTTTCAATCCGTCCTCCTCAATGCTTGCAGTTATTTTCTAAAGCATAGACTGGTGATGTCTCTGCTTTGTTGAAAAGATGTGGGTGACTCCCCAGGGCTGGGAGAATGAAATTTAAATGCCTTAGGGAGGCCCTTCCCCCAACAGGATGTTTCCCTTGGGGAGTTCCCCAGCCCAGGACAAATGGCAGGCCTGAATGGTGACAAGAGCGTGTGGCTGAGGTTTTGGAAGCAACCACATGGTCCCAGCCATCAGGGGACCCCCTCCCCTCCTCGAACCACCAAAGGTAGCTTAACAAGGCCCAAAGTGGTAAAGAAAGTGGGGTAAACAGCCGGACGATCTGCGTCATCCTATCCCTTTCTCCATCTTCACTGATTTGACTAAGAAACTCAGAGGAAACTTTTAAAGAATTGGTCATTTCACTTCGGGGTTTTGAAAGAACACATGGGTGAAACGTGGAAACAGTGGCCCCCCCAAAATGAGTAACTGACCCCCTTCTCGGACAATAACTAAATGGATGCCTGTGGGATTGCCAGTCTGACTCCCACCTGAGGGAAGGATTCCCTGGGACCCTTACCCTTTCCCAGAGTGCCCCAGCCAATGTCACGCCTGTGGCACTTCCTTTGAACCCTCTTGCCCTTGTGTAACAAACTGTTCCCATGCCGTCCCTTTGTCCATCCTGCCAGCCTCTATAAAGCACATGGTATTGTAGCTGGTCTCTGAACGAGCTCCTGGGAGGTAGGGGGTGTCTTCTGTCTCAGTGCCCACACCTCCCAGCCCAAGGCCTGGCTGGGCCCATGAGTGAGTAAATATTTGCCAAAGAACTGACTTCTGACAGGTGGTGAGACATGCCTGGTTTGCCCTTACAAAAACCATGTGTCTTCCCTTCGTTGGTAACTGTTTGTAAGGCTCCAGGTGTCCTGCCTTTCTGTTCAGAGGCTGTCAGCTTGTCCTGTACAAGGTGGTGGGGTGGAGATTAGGTGTAGATAAATGGAACTCTGTGCAACCATTAAAGTTGTTTTCAAAGACTATTAAATGTCTATTAAAATATCCAAAATATGTTATGGGAAAGGAAGGCTACAAAACAGTATATGCAATGCGAGGCTATTTAGTAATTTTTATTTAGTTAGTTATAAACACAGAAAAAAACCATGCCAACATGTTAACAACTGTTGGATGAGGGTTTTATAGATAACTTTTACTGTTACTGTTTTTCATATTTTCCCAGATTTTCCAAACTTCCTACACCGAACATACATTCCTTTATAATCACACACACACACACACATATATATAGCTTTCAAGATCATTATGTATGGGGACCTCCCTGGCAGTCCAGTGGTTAAGACTCCACGCTTCCAGCTGCAGCGGGCACAGGTTCCATCCCTGGCGAGGGAACTCAGATCTCACGTGCTGTGCAGTGTGCCCCCCCACCAAAAAAATCATTATATATGACTGCAAAGAGGAAAGTTAAATATAAGTAACTTTCCTCCATAATTTTGTCTAACTTAGACTATTTCAATCCAGTTGCATGACCATTTTTGTTGACTTCCCGTGTACTCATACTGAGACCCCAAAGATGAACAGTATGTAGCCCCTCTTCACCCCCACTCCAGATCTAAGGGCAAGGTGGATATGGAGCAGCTAGCAAAATAATACAAGGCAGCGTGTGACACTTACTAAAATCAAGGTGTAAGCAGGGGGCTCTGGGGCTGCCCAGGAAGGAAAAGGTTAATTCTCATGGAGGACCGGTCAGAGAGAGCACCTTTGAACAGCTGGCTTTTTCGCTGTGCAAAAGAGGCAGGAGATGAAAAAGATTTTAACTGGGGATAAGGGCATTCCCATCTGTGGGCACAGCATAAGCAAAGGCACGGAGGAGGGAATGTTGAGGCATATTTGGATGTGGGTAAATATCCGCTGTGGCCAGACTGCAGGGTGGGTGGTGGGTAACATAGCAAAATGAAGCTGGAAAGGTGAGGAGGGTGTGACAGTGGATGGCCCGGAACACCACACTAAAGAATCTGCGGAGAAGGCGCAAGCTTGAATTTAAAAATAGAATATTAATATTTATTTTTATTTTCTTGACAATACCAAGAGTTTGAGGCAGTGAGGTCCCCTGGTCCTGCACCAGACCAGCTCCTGGGGAAAGCCAGCCTGGAGTTAAACATTCACAGAGGTTAAATGTTCAATCCCAGCTTGAAGCAGCAGATTCCTTCTTCCTCCTAAACTCCCTCTAACCTCCTAAGTATAGCGTAGTGGCTAAGCGCCCAGACCTTCGTGCCAGTCAGACCAGGGTACAAATAAATTTCAGCTGTATCCGTTTACAAGCTGGGTGACCTTGGGCGAATTACTTAACCTCTCTGAGTCCCTCATCTCTAAAATGATGATAAGAATATCACCTTTCTCCCCACTAGGTTAAAAATAATAATAATAAATCATAAATTTTCTTGAACGTTTACAATGTCTAGCCCTGTTTTAAGTATTTTTGCACACTTTAGCTCATTTAGCCTTCAGAAAAACACCAAGGGGCAGGCGTTATTACCATTTCTATTTTACAGATGTGGAAACTGAGACACAGGGAGGTCAAAAGTGTTCCCAAGGTCCAGCAATAAGTGATAGAGCCAAGACACAGGCCCAGCCTGTGACTCCAGAGCCCATGCACTTCACTATACTCCTGGAGATAACAATTATAATAATTATAAATTAAACCCATAATACCAGTTAACATTTACATTGTTAACTCATTTACTCTTCAACGGCCCTGTGCTAGGTACTACCATTAGGCCCTGTTTACAGACTAGGAAACTGAGGCACAGAGAGATTAAGTAACTTGCCCAAGTTTCTTCGCAGAGGCAGGAGAGGAACTCAGGTGGTCTGGCTGCAAAGTCTGTTCCTCATCACTCTAATACACTTAATGAGTGATGCCTGTTTTACTTATTGTCATTCTTCTAATTCCAAGGAGGTCTGCCTGCGATCAGTTTCATCCAGATGTTCAGATCTGATTCTCTCCGGTGATGAAGATCCATGGAAGAGGTTGGGGGTGGGGCAGGATGCATATTCCTGGGGGACTTGGGAAGCAGGGCCACGGGTGGAGAAGGAAGCTTCGGACCTTGCAGTTCTGGGGAGGGCTCCTTCGTGCTTCGGGCGAGGGAACCTCTGTTGCACCAGTAAATGGCCAGGAAAGGAAAGAGAGGGAGCTGGCACTACTTCCTCAGCCCCTGAGCTGAGCTCTGGGCACTAGGAGAAATGGCAAAAATGTCTTATTCTTTGGTGGAAGAGCATCCCTGGGGTTATACCACAGCTAGTTCCAGGGTGGTGGGTGGAGGACCCTAAAGGGCTGAGTGACATCTTTGAGGGAGATTTCGCTCACCAGGTGTCTCTTTAAAAAGGAAGATAGAAACCTCTCCCCAAGGGGCAGGACTGAGCCCCTCGGGGCAAGACAACCTTGACAGGGCTGGGTTCCTAGGGTCCAGACCTTCAGCCCAGGTCCCACACTTGAGGCTGCAGGGCCTGCTCCCTTTGGGGTAGGGGGAGGTAGAGCCAGGGCTCAGTTCAGCTCCATTCCCTAGTCAGGGAACTGTCACCTGATGGTGGCTGGTCAAAGGAGCAGCACAGCTGGTGTGACAGCATAAAGGGGCACAGCTGCCACTGCAGGGCTGCTTCCCCAGAAAGCAGAACTGAGAATTAAAGGAGCAGCAGGATACACTAGTTCATTTGCTTATGTCTTCACGGATTCTTCCTTTCCTTCAAGAGCTTATAATTTTTTTTTTTTTTTTGGCTGCACTGAACAGCTTGCAGGATCTTAGTTCCCGGACCAGGGGTTGAACCCGGGCCATGGCAGTGAAAGCGCCAAGTCCTAGCCACTGGACCACCAGGGAATTCCCAAGAGCTTATAATTTATTATTATCATTATTTATTATTAATTAAAAAAATTTATTTATTTTTTTTTTTTTTGCGGTACGCGGGCCTCTCACTGTCGTGGCCTCTCCCGTTGCGGAGCACAGGCTCCGGACGCGCAGGCTCAGCGGCCATGGCTCACGGGCCCAGCCGCTCCGCGGCATGTGGGATCCTCCCGGTCCGGGGCGCGAACCCGCGTCCCCTGCATCGGCAGGCGGACTCTCAACCACTGCGCCACCAGGGAAGCCCATATCATTATTTATTTTGATGCTTAGATTGTTCTGGATTTGGCCATTTGCTGGCCCTGTGTTCTTTTGATACATTCCCATCCTGACTTTCTTGTGCAGAGATGTTTCCACCATCACCATAAAGACTGCATCAGACCTTCAATAGATGCTAAATCTAGAGGGAAATTTTGATGATGAGGAGGAGGATATTTGAATGGTCTTAAAGTGTTTCCCCACAGACTTCTTATTAGTTGCAAGGGGGAAAACAGTAATTATATGATGGAGAAACTAGGCAATGTCTTGACTGACTGATCTAAAGTAACATCACCCAGGGAGATCAGCTCAGTGCTTTGTGACCACCTAGAGGGGTGGGATAGGGAGGGTGGGAGGGAGAGAGACGCAAGAGGGAAGAGATATGGGAACATATGTATATGTATAACTGATTCACTTTGTTATAAAGCAGAAACTAACACACCATTGTAAAGCAATTATACTCCAATAAAGATGTAAAAAAAAAAATAATAAAGTAACATCACCTATGAGGCACAGAGGGCTGTCATGTGCCTCTAGATATGATATCCTGAGGACACATTGCCTCAGCAGTATTCCAGCTAAGAGTGAATAATCTCAATTTAATCATGGAGAACATCAGACAAACATAAAATGAAGAATGTTATATTAAAAAAAAAAAGCAGGGGTGTGTAATTTTTTTAAAAAAAAGCCAGCTATATAAATGGTCCAAATTTAGGGAGACTAAAGAAACACAGCAACTAAACGCAACACCTGACCCTAGACTAGGCCTTGTCCTGGGAGTGAAGATGCTCTCAAGGACATAATCAGATCATAATTGGAATGTAAGTTAACTAAAAGTATTATGTAAGTGTAAATGTAGAAAGTTAATAACTCGACTGTGGTGTAAGAGCTTATCTTTATTTTTAGGAAATATACACAGAAGTACTTAGGGGTAAGGTCCATGATGTATAAAACCATGGAATGGTTCAGAAAAAAAAAAAAAAAAAATATATATATATAGAAAGAGAGAGCCCATATGTGATTAAGCAAGGGATAAAATGTTAGCAATAGGTGAATGTGGGTAAAGAGTATACGGGTGTCTCTTGCACTATTTTCATTTTTGCAACTTTCTAAGTTTGAAATTATTTCCAAATAAAAAGTTTTTCAGAACTCTTTCAGGTTCACTTTGTGTTTTCCCTGCCCAAGCCCTGCAATCAGCTTTTTCTCCAGAGGAGCTAGTGAGCAGGAATATTTAACCACATTAAAAAAAAAAAAAAAAAAGTGAATGAGAAGGAAAAGCATTCCTACCATGGAACAGCATGACAGAAGGCAAGGAAATGTGAAATATAAGTGTAGATGATAGAAAGGATCGGTGCTGGGACAATGGCTCTTCTGAAAAGCTAACGCAGCAAACGGCATCCCGGGATAAGCCGTAGCCTCACCCCGGAGAGGCAAAACAGCCCTCCTGCAGCTTCTGTCCATTCACCGGCACATGTGTGATTTGGAAATGGAATACAATAAACTGACAGATTCGGCCATCCTTCAGGGGGCCAACACTATATTGCGAAGCACATCATAGAACTTAATTTTATCTATTTACATAGAATGTGCACAACTATTGTGCAGAGTGTAGAAAGTGAAGCAGCATTGGAGTAAACTTCAGCGGGAGTGGAGCAATGCTCCTTGTGAATGAGCACCCTGACCCGACCAATCAGAACGCAGGAGACATCAACCAATCCCGGCTCCTCAATGCTCTAGTCGGGGCGGGGCTGACACGCCCAGAGTTGTTTGTTTGCCTCCGCTCTAACCGTAGTCTACCCTGGGCGGGGTCGGGGGCGCGGACCGCGGAGACGAGGCAGGCGAAGTAGATTTGCCCAAACGGTGGAGGACATCGGATGTTAGGCCTGGCAGTTTGGGCACCGTAGTAGGTTGACTGACCCATCCCTGACAAAACCCACATTTGCCGCGCGCTCTGCGGGGCTCCTCTCTCAGAGCGCCGAGTCCAGGACGCCTTCGGGAAAACAGGTTGGAGCTGATGAGGGCTGATTTAGGAGCGAGCAGGTCTGAGAAGTATGTCAGGCTTCTCTCCCACATCCTGCCTGGGTAGGTGGTGGCGCTCCCTTTCCTCTTGGGAAGGAAGGAAGTCAGGCCCGTGCCAGGCTAGCGGCAAGCTATAAGAACTAACTCTGTCAGGATGGTGAGATTGCAGAGGGAAACTGTCCAGGCGACTTCTCTGGATATTAGCGCATGTTGGTGAATGACGTGAGATGGAACGACTTCTCTGATAGGCACATATCCTGACATTTTCCATGTCTCCCAACCTGGTGACTATTCCCTCGGTGTAACTTGAGCCCTCCCTGCCACATATTGGGCAGCCTTCTATTAGCTGCTGGTCAGATGTGTCTCCCATCTAAATTTCTCCTTCCCGAGATGAGGTTCTGGCTCCCATGTTGGATGCCAATCCTCAAAATCTCAGCGTCTGAGATGGGGAAGCCATGAAGGAAGGCAATCAGCTCCTTTGCTCTTTCAGAGAACGCAGTTGGTGCCTCTGAGGGAATTGATGTTGCTGTTACTACATAGGGTACAGGAGGACCAGGTGGGGGGGGTATATTGAATCCGAGGCTCCTTCCTCTATATCAGGCTCCGTACTAAGCACTTTACATGAATTAGATCTTCAAAAACTTTACTAGGTTGGAACTATTATCATCCTTGCTTTACGGCTGAGGAAACTGAGGCCAGAGGGGTTACATATCTTGCCCGAGGACACACAGTTCCAACTGGCATAGCCTGGATTTACACCCCAGCCTGTCAGACTCCAAGCCCCTGCTCTTAATTGCAACCCTGTATTACAGCACCTCCCAGCTGTCCCTCATGCCAGGTCTTGCCCTGCTCTGGATCTTCCGGGGGCCTTACTTACCTGTTGCTGCTGTTTCTGGCCTTGGTACTTGGTGCCTTGTGTTTTGGGCTTCCTGAACATTGGGACTCATTGATACAAGGGCAAGTCAGCAGCAGGTTGCCATGGTCCCACTAATTTGGAATCAGAGATTTAGGGGATGTGGCAAAACATTTGGAATACACAGTCCGACTTAGGAACTAGCCTCCCTTCTGCGGGGCCCTGGACTACCTCCACTTTATTTGGGTATCTCCCAATTCTGCCTGTATACCAAGGAGGAACGAACCAACTGCCTAAAAGTTACAGGGAAGGCTTCGGAGGGAAGAACATTTTAATTAGACTTTGAAGGATATCTAGTGGTTCACAACAGAGAAAATGTGTTGGAGGGTTGCTTGGGGGAGGACATTCTAGGCCTAAGGGACAGAATATACAAAGGTTCTATCTCCTTCCTCTTTCCACAACTCCACCCTCTCCCCAGTCTTCTCCCTCAGACATCCTTGACAGCCACAGTTTCTGGTGTGGGCAAAGTGGCAGAACTTCACTTGTGTGGGACAGGCCACCCTGGAGTCTAGGCCTACTCTCCTGGGATGAAGCTCTAGGATTTCAGGAAGGGGGACCCCTACCTCCTCAGCTGGAAGGGGCTCCTGGGTCCCCACCACAGGTGGGGATTCCCTACTAATCACCTGAATCTTGCCTGTTTCTTCAGCTACTGATTTTGTTCTTTTTCTGGCTAAGAAGAGCCTGTCTTCTTTTCTGCCCATTGACTGGAGCTGAAATCATCACAGCTGGCTTACACTAGCAGCCTGTCTCAGGGTCCTCTGAGTAATCATGTCCGGCTCGGGGCAGATGCATGGAAAGGGGAGGAGGACAGGGTGGAGATGACACCACAGGAAGCACAAGGACAATTTCTCCAAAATCTCTCTCTCCCCCCCTTCCCTGGGCCTCTTTCTAACCTCCAAATTCCCCCTTTCCCTTCTCTCCCTCACCTCATAAGCAAAGCTGATTTCTCTCTGGCTCTTTTCCCACCATTAACAAAGCTCGGAATTTCTTGGCTCATGACCAAGGGCCTTGAGGATCCAGGCTCCTTCAAGCCTGATCTCTGAGTGGATTTAGGCTGACTCAGTAAGAACCATGGCTTTGGTGGCCTCCCAATTGCCCCTGAGGTTGACAAAGACTTAGCTTCCTGTCCCAGTCTCTGAGGCTGGCTTCCCTCTCCATAAGCAGCCTCTGGAATCGGTACATTGCTCCTCCCAGCCTTGGACCTGGGCACTGACTGCCAGACAGAGCTGCTGGACCAGTCACTAGAAGGGCATGTCCCTTCCATTTCCCTTGGTCTCCTCGTCCTCTCTAGCTGCTGTGCCAAAGGAATCGCTCACAGGCAGAATGAAAAGCTGTCCTCAAATGTCCATCGTTAGCATATTAGTTCTTGCCCAGGGTCTTTATAGGTGTATTTAGGAAAAAATGACATTCAGGTGAAAGGGCTGACACAGCCAAATGCAGGTGGACCTCACTTTGAGAAAACTCCATAAACAATGTAAATTTACCAAAACACCCAAGAGAATTCTTCTTGAATCGTTGGCAGTTATATACATCAGAAAGGATTCACTCCAATAAGAAGACTGACTTTAAGTTCTTCTTCTTCTATGTACTCTTCAAAGAGATATTTAACAGTTGGGAAGGTGGGATGTCAACTTAAAGATCATCAGGGATGAAGACAATTTCTGAAGCTATGATGCAAGTCAGTGGTGATACAGAATCTGAAGTGTGAAACTCCATTCCCTTCCCATGACAGGGCAGTTTTTGTAAAGGAAAGAATACTTGACCCTCATGGTCCAAGGCCAAGATCTGGGTCAAGTGCCTGTCTTGGGAAGAAGAGAGCTAACTAGTCAACCCCTGATGGGCTGGTCCAAGGGGAGGGCTAGATCACACGAAGATCCAAAGCAGAGCCCTGGACCCTCCCTCCATTCCTTCCTTGGGAACTACATGGGCCTTTGATTGCCCAAAAGTGAGCAGCCAAGAGAAGCTGGAGTCTAGATCAACGCACAAACTCAGTCAGTATTCAGCCGTGAACCATAACGCACTGATCTGCCTGGCCCCTACTTTTACTAGACAGGGAGATTATCCAGTAATCTGCCAGGGTCAGATCAGTTGTGGGGGAGATTTATAGGCCCAAATGGGGACAAATGGCATTCTTTCAGGCTACAAGACTCTAGAGAGGAAAGAGTACAGGACTGAAGGCCAGATTTATTAAGCCTGGGAGGGGAAAGTGATTACCATTCCATGCAACGATACTTGAGGATACTGCAGGGAAAACCTCCACCATGCCCTCTACATCCCGAACCCAGGTCTCTCCAGAGAGGACCAAACAGCAGCGCCCCTTGAGAAGAGTGGAAACACCTGGACAGCCAGGACTGTTAACTAGCAACTCAGTGAAATAACACTTCCGATTCCAGACAAAAGCAACATAAGGAACTCTTGCTCCAGCTGTTTTCACTGAGTCAATAAAGAGACTAAAGCAATTATCAGAGGAAGTTTGGAAAGCCTCAATTATATATGAAACAGATGTAGGTATCCAAAACTTTTAAAAAAATGGTGTCAGATCCATCTTGATTTGCTGTCTGGTGGTACTGTCACTTGGGTACTTGTCATACCCCTCTTAGCCTCCTTGGAGGCAGCAACCATGTCTTAATCACCTTTGTATGCCCTTTAGTGCCTAACAGTGCCTGGCACATTGTTGGTACTCAGTAGACATCTGATGAATCTAGTTGAACATAAATGGGTAGGCAACCCAGCCTAAAACCCTTTTCAAGTAAAGAAACCAGGTTTAGAGCATGCAAAGAAATGTTTGAAACCCACCTGCTCTGGGCTTTACTCAAGCTGACTGGAGGAGGTTACTTCTCTTACTGCAGCCAGTCTGGTGCATTTCCACTCTCCCTTCTCGGTGGTCAAACCGGCCTGACATTAGTCCTTCCCTCTCTCTCCAGCCCAATATCAAGACATGTACACCTGGAGAAGCAGTGCTCAAAAATTTCTCTCCCTCTCTCTCCAGCCCAATATCAAGACGTGTACACCTGGAGAAGCAGTGCTCAAAAATTTCTCTATCATCATGGTGAAATGGTGAAGCTTCTGAGGTATTAAGCAATCCATCATAACGTTTGTGACCGGTTAACTTTAATTTGTCAAAATAAATCTGCAGTTTTTGCATGTAATACAGTGCTGGTATTGACAGGAAAAATCATCCATCTGCTTACAGAGAAACCTTCATTTAGGAGCACACCTTAGGAGGGAAATGGATACACAATAAAAGGCAAATGTAGGCCAAGCAGCGAGCCCTAGAGCGTAACAGGCTGGATGTCAGATTTGAGGATGATCTAATACAACTGTTTAGCTGCCAATCTGATAAAGGGGAAGCTCTCAACCAGGTTACAACCAGAAGAGAAAAACAAACTCTCTGCTTTTTTCGTGAGCGGTGGCCTTCTTGCCTTCAACACTTGGTTGAATCAGTTCATCAGCATCAAAACTCAATTCCAGTTCCAAGACAGGAGAATTGCACCACACAACCTACTCGGCCCCTGCTTTCAGTGGCCCACTGCCACCCCCAGCCTGCCAACTCTCTCCCTCCCAAAAGAAGACACGACGTGGGTTTATTATTGCAGACAAGCTTAAGTGAATAAAGAATGCATACAAAATATCATTTTAACTGAAGTCATACAATGAAGTCTCACTCCTGTTTATTATACAATGAATTGATAAAGCAATCATTCCTAGTATATATCTTTTTTTTTTTTTTTTTTTTTAAAGAACTAATACTTTTAGGGTTCTGACGACCACACTCTAGCCTGGGGGTAGGGTCCACACCTGCCCCCACTGAGGACTGCTCCTTGGGCCATTGTGGAGGAAGCCGGGGCCATCTCAATCACGGAGGATTGTGATTGCCAGCCCAGCCAGAGAGAGACGACAGGTCCCAGCGGGCAGAGCCAGAACCCGGTCCTAGGGCTGCATGCCAGGAAACGTTGGCTTCCTCCAAATGTGGCCAAGACCTGCCCAATCCAGACCTCAGCAGGGCCACGCATGGGCCTTCCCTACACGAGTCCTTCCAGTAGTCCACACATAATGCTCTACATATTAAAAACAAACCATTTTGGTACTGTGGATAGGAACAGTTGTAACAAAGTCATAGCTACATATTTTTCTCTACATTTTGTTTATTGAGACAAACTAATTAAAAGGCACAAACATAGGGCATGTTTACATGGACATTATAACAAACATACACATTAGAAGTGTAGGAATGTGTTGCCTTCCTGCTAAACAGAAAGTTCCTAAGCTTTTATATATACAAAAGTTGTACAATTTAATGTCCTAAAGTACAAAAGATCATTTATAAAATTATTTTACACTAAGTACTATTTATTTTATTTTTTTACTACGTAGTTCAACCCCCTCGAACTGTTTTGTATAACGACACACAGATACCTGTCCCTGATGTAGGAAGTCTGCCTCAGATGCAAGGTATTTTGATGCTTGAACTGACACAGTGGGGTATAAATGGAAGTCATCCAGTTTGATAGTCAGTCCTGCAAACATTCTGCAAGATTAACACAACTAATGTCCATTTCTCTTAACTGCAAGATTAAAAAAAAGGAAAAAAAACCAAAAACATATTGCAACTTAAAAAAAAATAATCACAGCGCCTTGGTTTTAGTAACTTTTTTTCCAAAACACAATGCTTTAAAAACATTAATGTGTGACATGATGGTGTAAAGAGTATCTGTCTCCCTAGCTTTTGGTTTCTACTTTGTACTATGTACAGAGATAAAACATCCTGCTAAGAAATAAAAAGCACATGTCTTAACGTGCACAAGCATTGCTGGATTTCTGCAGGGAGTGCAGACAGCTGTCTCCCTGAAAACCCGACAAAGCTGATACAAGTGTTTTCTCAAAGAAAAAAAAGTGATGTCCATATTTACAAAGTTGAACAAATCTGCACAATACTTAAGAAACAGAAGGAGAAATTAAAAAGAAAAGATACACTCTGCTTGTTCTGAAGGGGCATACTACCTAGTTAGTGGTTAGAATAAAAACTGTATACAATTTAATATAAGACATAAACTCTAGTGAGCAACTAACACACCTTTCCCTGTTGAAATATCAACAGGCTCTGATTGGGAGAGAGAGGGGCATATCACATCCCAGTGCCTCCAGCGTCTTCCAATTAAAGCAATATATTTTAACTGTTCCAAAGTACTCCTTGACCCCTGAATAGGAGTCCCATTGATCTCCGTTTGTTAGGAGTCTGCCTGTCCGCACACTTGACTTCTCCTCTGTCAGCTGCGGCCTTTTCTCACCTAAACACAATGTGTATGTTTTGTTTGTTTGTTTTTTTAAATTTTTTAAAAAAGTCAACTACAATGCTATATTCCATCAGGATTAGTATGCTGAGCAATATTTACATCTCCAAATATCAGGTCACAATCCCTATTATATGTTGAAGATAGAATGATAAATTATCATATGCTTTGCATATCAGAGCTGGTATCACCTTTCCCATAGGGAATGCTGCCTGAAATTAACATATTCCCAAAGGTAAAATGCATATTCTCTGAAATGCATTTTATTATGACAATGCATGTATTTACTCATAAAAACAATAAACACAGACAATTTTACACTAGCTCTCAATCCCTGGATTTAGAACTTCAGGTTAAAATCAGCCATCCACCTTGTATATATGGGGAGAAGAGTTCTGCTAGTGTTCAGAATAAAATGATTTCTTGGGATCAAAAACAGTAATGCTGCTTTTTAATTTTGAAATGGGTTTCGCTTTTTCATGATTGGTTTTAATTCCGGCTTTCATCTTGCCAACTACTATCCTGTTTAAGCAATGCTGTCAGCTAAAAGGAATTTCTGATTAAACTAAAGTGGTCCAGTGATAAGTGACATACACACCCTACTTTGAACAATCCCAGCCAAATTGGAGAATAATGCTACTACACTATTATTAACTAATGTAATAAATCTCCCAATTTCATGGTTTACTTTTTGCTTTAATAAACTAAAAGTAAGTTGCTGGTAAATATTTACTTGAACCCATATTTTGATTTTATAATACTGTTTACCAAGGTGGTGATGTAGGCAAAGCTTGGGGTAAGAAAGGCATGCTCTCTACAGGCCTCATTGCTATATTGAGAGGGGCAGCTAACGTCATAGGCGTGGGCAGGTTCATTGGAGATGTGATCGTGACAGGGTGTGCTATATTCACTGGGGCAGTGACGGGGGTAGGGAGGTTGACTGGGGTAGTGAGTGTTAAAGGAGAGGTCATGGACAATGGACTGGTTATAGTCACGGGGTGCCCTATGTTCATCGGGCTGGTTATGTTAACTGCACTTGAAACATTTACTGGACTTCTCATGCTCATTGCAGCGGCCACTGTGACTGGGTTTGACATAGTCCCAGACGACACAGAGGACGTTATATTGAATGGAGTAGTGAGAGTCACAGGTGTCGTAGCAGCCGTGGAGGTTTGGCACAGGTTAGCAGCTTCTAAAATAAGAAGACAAAAGGGCCTTTAGACTCTCAAAACAGTGAACACAATTCAGATTTCTGAATCAACTTCTTTTAATTAAAAAGGACAAACATTTAATAAATTAAATTATAGTTTTCTACCCTGTGGTCAACAGGAAGGGAGGATCCTTCTGAGCACAAGACTGGGGGCCAGGAATCCCAGCATGAGAGCAGATCTCTTCTGATGCTGTGCCTTTCACAAGACTGAGGCAACTGGCTTAGGCTTGGTGCTTTTGGTTTGGAGTTTAGATTTACTTACCTACCTCACAGTGATGCTGGAAGATCAGGTAATTTCTGCAAGGCACTCTGGGGGGCAGAGATATCAAGTAGGGCTAAGTATTCTCACTACCACTTCCATGTAGTTCCTCTGAATTCTAAAGACTTTCCCGGGAAGAACCAAGCACCCACAGGCCAGGCTGGAAGAGCTTGTTTACACAGAGCTGGGCAGATGGTTACACAGTAACAGATAATCAGAAAAATCTTCTCACAAGGCACACTGTAACTAGCAGAGAGAGGTGTGTGTCCTCGATGCTATGTACTCTAAAGCCTTCTCAGAGGTGAAGCCACGTTCTGTTAAGGTTTTAAAACTCCATTAAGTAGGGATGGATAAACAAGTTGTTTTAATATCATCTGTTTATTTCAGTCTTAGAAAAATCATTTTAGTTAAATAATCCTGTTGTTTCTGGTTGTTTCTTAACGCTGTTTAGAATGAACAAGTATCCCTCAGTAGGTTTATGTTCTCCTCCCCGCTCCCGTTTCTTCTTCTCTTTCTGAGGCTAACATAATCACCTACTTTATGCCTGGTGTCATTTAACTGTACGTATTCCACACACCACCAGCCATACCAAGGGGGACTAGCCAGGCTAGGAGACCCTGCAGTGAGCTGGGGGACCGTGGTCCTTGTTATCAGCAAAGCCTGGGCACTTCTTAAGGAAAACTTCCCTCACAGGTGACACCCCTTACACCACCCCTCAACAAAATTCAGCACCACCTGCTGGTGTGTCAGAAAAGTGCAGTAAGAAGACAGATGGGGGTGCTGGCTGTGACTTGGCTGTCAAAACGGAGAAATGCATTTGAGACTAAAGATGGACGTCTGCCCGCAGGCCACGCATGGTCAAATCACCTCAGGTGGACCCTTGAGTCAATGATCAGCCCTTCCTTGATGAGCATGTAACCTTGGCATTGCTTCATACTCTATATCAGGGATTCCCAAACCTAGCTGATGATCAAAATCATTTACCTAGGGAGGTTTTTTGAAAACAACTGCTTCCCAGGAAATTCAATTGTGAGATTTAGATGGAACCTGGATATCTATCTATCTAAAAAGCTGCTGAGATGATGATCTCATTGTCATCCAGGTTTGGAAACTTATATTACCTTATTTACGCCCAATATTTAAAAGGGACATGCTGATTCAAGTTCAGGTTTTCAGGTCAGGAGTCTCTTCTCCCCCCAGACGTGACATTTACTAACATGAACACAGAAGTTTCTAACATCAGTGGTCGTCTCCAAAGAGATTCATGCAACAAATGGGAATACAATAGCATTTTGTTTCACGCAGATCAGAAGATGAGCTAAACAACTGAGTCTTATTGTGCAAGCACACTGAAATACAATACCAAACAGAAGAGTGCAGAAGAAAAGAATGAGGGAGAAAACCGACTCACTTTTGAGGTGATGGTAGCGTGCTAAAAATATTCTCCTCCTGTTTTCACCAAATAAGCTTTCACTTGCTTGGTGGGTGTGCCAACTCCCCACCTCCCCTTCATTTTCTTTTTAATCTAACCCTATCCCTTTCTGTAACTTAAACACTTTTACTTCTTCTCTGAGCAAAGCATCCTTCGTAATATGCTTTCAACCCACTATGCAATTATCACGGCACATACACACATATAAATTTTTCTCCCCTACCCGCCATTCTCCATCCCTTCTCTTTATCACAAAATATTTAATCAAAATAATGACAAATATTCATTTGGAAGATAGGAATAAGCAGCACCTGAGGCAAAGTGGAAAGCCTATCTGAACTGCTGCATTCTTTCCTCCAGTGCCAGTAGATATATGGAAAAGCTATTCCTTTTATCTTTTTCCAAGTACAGGATGTTTAGAAGGGATCTCAGGAAGGGAACAGCTGCACTACATGAACGCAAAGGATGGAAGAAACTACACAGCAAAGGAATTACAGCAGAGCTTACATGCAGCGGATTCCTTATGAATTTAAAATAAAACAGTAAGGCATGACAAGGGTGGGGAAGGCAAAACGGAATTTAGGAATCTGTCCTGTGGCTGATGAGAATACACTGACAAAATGATTGAACTGAAATGGCTGCACAGTCGTCCAGAAGCCAAAGCTACAACTACTAAGTTAAAAAACCGTGCTGAAAACTGACACTCCAACCGCTTCTTTATAAGATATATATGAGAGAAAAGCAAGCCATGCCCAGTTTTAGTAACAATTACAGCAAAGTCACTAACAACTGAAGTACATACATGTTAAGCTAATGCCAGCCCCAGTGACAGACTGAATGAGATTAAGGGTGAGACTGAGAAAAAAGACATCAGCATTATAGAGTCTGAAATATGTAATAAATAATACAATTCAGAAAGAACACTAAAGAGCAGAAAATAACACAGTTGTAAGAAAATGAACTTATGTACACATAAGGATATTTCATCTACCTTTAAGAGTGGGACTATTTTAGAAACACAAAAAGGAGCCTTTAATGCACGGAGGTTGACATTAAAATGAACATAAAAAGGAACTCTGAGCGTACACAGCAAAGGACCAAATTTGGCTACAAATGTGTAACAAAATTAAGTCAAAAGAAAGAACCTGACAAGAAGTACTAAGAATTTTTATTTCCTAGTAAAAAAAACTTACTTGGAAGCTCTGTTGCTAATAACTTTACCAGGTATTTCCTAGCACACAGTATCTCCTTAAAGTGTTTCCATAAAGCTGAATTCTCTAAGCTGTGGCAGCTTTACTTTGTTACTTGGCATACCAGATGAAAACACTGGCCACGCTGTGAGCACTGGATGCCTCATCTTACCTTTCTTTCTTGCTTTGACAGCTTCTTCCCACAGTCTCAGTGTCTCTACCTGCTTCCCTGGCCAGCTCGTCACATGCTGCTGCTGCTGCTGCTGCTGCTTCTGGCTGCTGGTCTCTTCACTCATGCACGCTGCTCCAAAGACAAAGACAGAAACGCGTATTTACCTGGAAAGAGTGTGGCTATTTTTTCAAAATCCGAACTTAGATACTTTGACTCCTCATGCCTCTATGATCTTTATCATTTGACCTGATAGTTTTTTACTATAGTACATCTTTTGTGCTGCTGTGTCTCTACTGGTCAAAATAGATAAATTTTAAAACTCCAGAGAGCTAGGGAAAACCAACATAAAAGAATTCTTTGCTACATTAAAAAGCAAGTATCTTTTAGAATGGAACTTGGGTAATATTAGCATGGAATAATTAATGCTCATCAAAATATGTAACATAGTTAGTTACCTGACCACAACGATGTACATTAAAAGTAAATTTCTGTAAAGTTAACAAAGTTTGACGTGCTAGATAATAAACCCAATGTACTTACAAAGAAGCAAAAACGAATGAGATTGAAACACATTAACCATTCTTTCCCATTCACTTTTGGCCACCTATTCTGAGAATCTGATGTTTCTGCTGCATGAAGTACATATATAATAGAATACAGAATTAGGAAAACACTTTCTTCTGGTGGTTAGGGAGATCTTAGAAAAAAGCCTGGGTAAATGCAAGTATTGAATTTTATCCACAAGTCCCTGGAATATTCTATCTTTTCAACTCTGAATTTAAGGTAAGCAAAGCATTTAAACATTCAAATGGGTACGCTATCCCTTTTCTCTATAGATTTGGGTTTGAGAAGTAAAATTATGTAACACTGCTTTTATCTTTAGGTTATGAAGGACATGTTATTAATACTATCAGGAGTTAGGGGGCACTCGTGCCTGAGAATCTTCCTAACATTAAATAACATCAGTTAAGATTGCCTGGCATAAAATGCAGCTTCCTAGTATGGCTTCTGCTACCACAATCCTAACACACTAAAGCTTTTTATTCAAACCCCATAGAAGAAGGGACACATTGAAAAATAGCTGCAAGGAAATTGTGCTCTTCTAACATGGACGTTATTAGTAGACAGTACAGGATTAAAAGCAAAATAAGTGGAGAGTTTATCATTGTTGCCTGTATACACGTACGTAAAGTGTATTTCCAACACTAATATACACCGTCCATTGACGCGTGTTTGCATACTTTAGCAACAGGAGGAAACAAGTAAGGTGAACATTAATATAGTCCTGAGAACACAGGTGAAAATATCTTCAATATATTATAAAAAAAAAAATCTAGATTCCATCAATCTGAAACGCAAAAGAAATACAATTTGGGCTTCCCTGGTGGCGCACCGGTTGAGAGTCCGCCTGCCGACGCAGGGGACATGAGCTCGTGCCCCCGTCCGGGAAGGTCCCACATGCCGCGGAGCGGCTGGGCCCTTGAGCCATGGCCGCTGAGCCTGTGGGTCCGGAGCCTGTGCTCCGCAACGGGAGAGGCCATGACAGTGAGAGGCCCGCGTAACGCAAAAAAAAAAAAAAAAAAAAAAGGAAATACAATTTGAAGTGTCACCTACTTTTACTGATGCCTTGTTTACATGTATTACAGTTGATACTTTGGCTCTGCCCGTGTGTCTTTAAGTGGCTGGTGATGTATGCTGCGCTCAGGAGCTTCCCACAGATGTTACAGGATACCTTGCCTTCGTGGCGTACCATGTGTGTCCGCAGTCTGTCTTTGGTGGCAAAGGCAGCAGTGCACGTCTGCATGAGGGAGGAAAACTTTTTTTAAATATAGACTATCCTGTTCTACTCATTTTAAAGTACGTTATATTCTAGGTATTACCCTACTCATGTCAGCAAGCAGACTGAGTTAGCTGAATTTTAACTGTATGTGTTACCTAGAATTGTACTCACGATAAAACACCTGGTGAATTTTAGACTCTTACATTTTGAGGGGAAGAAAAAGACATCAACAGAGTAGTGAAAAGATGTGAGCTGTAGAGTCAGTTAAACCCGGATTTAAATCCAGCTCCCTGACTCAATAAACAATGTAATACTCAGCAAGTTAGCTAACCTATCTGAATTTATTTCATCTGTAAAATGAAAATAATACCTACCTCACAAAATTACTGGTGGATTAAGAGCCTGGCCCAAGGCCTCATGACAGGTAATCACTCAATGACACTAGCTTCGTTCCTCCAATTGGATTTTTCTTAGAATTCGAATCACTTACTTAATAAAATCAGTCATTAAAAAAATTTAACTGAAAGGAGCACAAAAAGACTTCCAGCAAAAAACCAGAATTACTGACGCCTAACACGGTCATTTCATTTAGCAAGATTCTTAACCTCTTCATTACCACAACTTATGTCATTAGAGAATGCTCCAATTTGGCGACAGCAGACAAAAATCCAGTAAGTGGTAACATTTGGGAGAAAATTCATATTTTCTTAGATTATGGTTAAAACAACCTCAATCATCAGCCCAGAAGTTAATTTAAAACACTTCATTCATTTATTCTTTTCAAATAAACGACCTTTGCAAGACAATAATTTTTTTTTTCTTATAACAATAAATACTGTTGCCCAAGGAAAATGAAATGTAGCTTAACAAAAACAACATTTACATTTTTAAATGATCTTGCCTCACAGAAATAGAAGCTGTCATTTATATTTTATAAAACCAGAATTCAAATGGACCACATTTACTCAAGTCAGTGATTTTACGACTATTCAAGAAAGGTGAGACTTGACTGGCTCAGACCTTCTGGATAATGTGCATTAAGTGCTACACTAAGGATAAGTCATTTTAACTCTTACTTGGCATTTGAAGGGTCTTTCTGTTGAATGGACATGTTTTACGTGACAGCTTAAGTGGTCAGGCCTGTGAAAGAGAGAGTTTCAACAGAAGATGTAATGGAACACACATAGAGAAATGCTACTTACTGTGATGTTTACATGCTTGGCAGACATGGGTGGGGGACATTTTAAAGAAAGACAGCAGAATTACCAACTCCCCCACCCCCCAGTGCAAGCCTCCTTACCTCTCTTACCATAAACAAAAGTCTTAGTCCTTTATACCTGTTAATTTTCTTTCCTAGTCAACATCAAATCGTATTAGGTCTTGATTCTTTACAATTACAAAATACCCAAAGTTTAGTCCTAACACTTGCCAGAGACAACTGCTACTACATTAACTTTAAAAGCCTTTAAAAATGAAAATTAGTGAAATGTTAGTAACCACAGAAAAATGGAAAAAAACGTTCTCTTAAAAGTTTTAAGAGATTCCAAGGTCATCCCAACTTCCAGGATACGTTTCTTTGGTTTGTGCAGTGAATCTCATGTCCAGCCACCCAAATGAATTGAAAACTAATGGTTTCGCAGTGATAAGAAGTACTGATGTGCCGAAAGAAGGCCTGAGTCCACCAAGGCACTTCTTAAATGAAATAATAAGTTAATCACTATGTCACAACTTGTCAGCCACACCAAAACTGGAATTAGACCTGGAGGTGTAATACTTTATCTGTCACCAATCTCCTCTAATAACACAGGCCTGCAAATATCTATTCTCACATAAACCTTCTAGATCACGCAGAGATCGTATTGATACCATAATGAAAAAAAAAGCAAAGCAAAATGCAGTACCTCGAGAAGCCCTTCCCACAAACACTGCAAGTATAGGGTTTGGTGATGCCTCCTTCGTGAGACCTCACATGGTAAGTCATCCGGTCCTTCCTCTTGAAGCGCTGATTACAAATAGGACACTCGAAGGGCTTTTCGTCCGAATGGGAGAGCTTGTGCCGATTGAGGTGGTACACATCTCGGAAGGCCTTCCCACACATCTCACAAGCATGGTTCTTCTTGACAGGCTTACTGGGTTTCTTGACAGACTGCGTCACGGGCATAGCTGTGGTGCTGGCACTGCTGCTGGGGTTGGTGCCCGAGGAAGATGTAGTGACTGTTGACAAGATGCCTGCAATGGTTGAGACCAACGAAGTTCGGCTGCTGTCCCCAGCGATGGTGGAGATAAGGGGAACCACCGTGGTGGGGGTTTTCTTTGGCCGGGACACCAACTTGATGCCTGTGTGGCAGGACTCGTGGCGCCTCAGGTGATAGCTGTCCCTGAAAGCTTTACTGCAGTAAGTGCACACAAAGGAAGTTTTGGGTTTTTCTTTTTTAATCCCAATGGCATCCTTTAATGTTTCTGGAGCAGCCTGAGGTTTCTGAGTTATTGGTATTGGAAGCAATGGTTTCTGATCAGGGGGCTCCACAGCAGAGCTCAGGAGGGGCAGCAAGCTGTTCTGTGCTGCCTGCTGTTGGTGATGGGAGGCTTCGTGGGCCTAAAACCAAACATTTGCACTTCAGAAATTCAGCCTCTCACAATGACCTTCAAAATTCAACATGCTTCAGACAATAGAGACCAGAAGAAACAATCAAGGAGCCTATAAGCTACTCTCCGCAGCAGAGATCCAGCAACCACCTAGCTACTCTCAGAGCTCCCAATGCAAAGCATTAAAATCACTGCACAGACACAAAACTTTTGCGAGTAAGCTGCTGACAGTGATCTTGCTTTCAAACAGCTGACTAAACTACACACCACCCTGGTTCATAAGGGACATACCAGCTGATGAAATGAGTCTGCATTAGTCTGTCAGTGCTGAGACCAAGTTTAAATAACTTGTCAAAAAAATTACACTCCAGACTTAACTATTTAACAGTACCTTACTGCAGTAATCCACAAGCCACACACTCACACATACACATATAGACATGTAATCATCTACTTGTCTATTTTACCTAGGAAAATAGATGTCTCTACCCTTCCATCACAAACTCTCAGTGACGGAGGAAAGAGGCTGTTGCTAAGTAATACAAGGAATCTAGGTCTCTGAATACATATGCTAGTGGTTAAGTTTACTTTTAAAGTTTCCACTTAACTCTACTAAAAGATTTGGTTGAAATGGAATCTGCTATTAATCATCCTGGAAGGCATCTGTGAAGGCAGCCCCCAGGAAACACCTGTCAATTGTTTCTCAGTTCATTTAATCTTACACTAGAAGTCTGCATCCTTTAGCAACACTAGTTGTTCAAACCCTAAACTCAGACTAATAAGAAAAAACAAACTATAAATAATTTAAATTCCTTTCATTTTCATCTTCTTCTAGCAGTGGTAGGGCGAGTTAAAGTATTGGACATTTGCTGTTATAAAGTGCTTTTCCACTCCAAAACTGGGAGCTGGACAATGTTTGGAAATTTTCTTTAGCTGCATTGAAACCAAAATTTCATTGTGGGTCAGGTTCTTGGTATTTATGAGTAGTTACTCACTTGGTTTTGATTCTTCCAAAATTCTCCATACCTCTATACTGATTAACATTTACGAAATGATGGAAAAAAATTCCTGAAATAGTTCTTCCTAATATGCTGTATTTGATCAACATTATTTTTGAAACTCTTGACAGTGAGCTCGAGCCCCTATGCTTGAGTTTTGTCATCCTAAAAGGATACATGCACTCAGAGGTAAGAGTTCCAAATATTTTAAGCATACAGTGTCCTAGGAAGGGCCCATCCCATCATCTCAGACACTCTAGACACTTATTTACCCTTTTCACTCTAAATCTAAGTTCTACATTACACTCCATTAAGTAAAAAAATATGGAGACACACAGACACACTCACACCGAGCTCCTCTCTTGACGAATAAGAACACCTACCACACACAGCTCCATGTTTACTTGATAGCAGCACAACAGCTAAGCCTAGAACCAGACTTCCCTAAATCATCAGGAGGTGTCATATCCAGAGTTAACCACTTTCAATTTAACTATTTTGACTGAATCTTCCTTTGAGTCCTGGAAGTACTCATAGAAATTGTGTGCTTACTTATGAGTATCTTTCTGGACTTAGTGCTCACACTGAGTCCACTTTTAATTTAATTTACGGAGCTCCTGTAATTGTCAGGGTCTACCCAAGTGACTTTAGTAAAAACTTTATAGAATTTGGACTCGAATCTTACCCCCTTTCCAACCTGGCTGTAGGATGCCCAAGCTTCCGTACAGTATACAAACGGTTAATAGCTGAAGATAGCTCAAGATATACAATTTCAAAGGCTAACAGATCAGATAATAGGGAAAGCAAATCTTCTGGACAAAGTTTAGACTTATAGTGTTTAGAGGCATTTTTCAATTCTAAACAACCATTAGTTCGATGGAGTACTAAAAGCACTTACTGCCATTTTACCAATTCAGATGTCTGTGGCAACATAAAGTATTTTTACAGCATTGCTGAAGCTCACTCTCACAGGAGGGTCACACCAGGTCCCTGCTTCTCGGGTGAAATGCTGTAGAATGCCTCGCCCACTACGGGAATCACTCTCTGAGGATTCCTAGGATCCCCACACTTCTATATGAAGCCTTCTAAGAGGGGAACTGGGTTTCCCCAACTTGTTCTCTGAGGGAGAGACAGAGTAAAATAACAACCATGGCCTGCCTTCAGTTAAGTGATTTTTAAAAATATACAACTTCTGGGTAGACTTTTATTTGACTAGCATCATCAAACCAAAGTTTTAATTTTATCTCCCATCTCTTTCAACTGCAAGGCTTTTTTAACCCTGCCCAAGCTTTCCTCTTCTGGGGCTGGCAAAAAAACAAAACAGAAATGTTATTTCATCACCCAGGGTGGTAGGATACGGCACCATGAAATCTCCAGTGCCAGAGGGTAAAAGATTTTGTACTGAAGGAAACTGGCATCAGTGAGTCATATCTTGAATGTCCTATTAGGAGAATCATCCATCAAACACTTTAGCAGATATGGGTTTCACTTTCCACCAGGTTATTTGGAAAGCAAGCAGGTATTAAATTGTTTTAAAATATAAATTCAACAGGATGCTCCAGGAAACAAATGAGAGAGTTTAACTCTCCATTTCCCCAGTGAAAATTACTTAAAACTGGAACTGAGTAAGTCTATTCATACCTTTCCAGAGAAAAGACTGAAATATTCTCTTTACCCATTCAACTGTCCTCGGCTCTAAATTATAAGTTTTCCAACAATTTTCACTGCACACATTGCCAAGCCCAGGATCAAATATTAGCTTTCACACTTCTCCATCAGGTGGAAAAAAAGATTTTAATAGCTGAAAAAAATTAAATAATATAAAATCTAATTAAAAAGTTGATCATTAAATGCTTGGCATTTGCTTTCCCCAGGAAAAGAATAATAAAAGTATTCCAAAAGATTTTTCAACTAGTTTTCCAAAAATTAGTTACGGGGTTTTCCTTTACATAAAGAACTCTCGTTTTTTTTCAATCTCCATTGAGAGCACGTTTAATATGGTAAATCTAAATCATTCCTCATGTGAAAAATCACTGCAGTGGCCCATTAATCCCATATTTTAAAATGACCATTTGAAAGCTTTTTCTAGAGAGGGCATTTGCCACCTTTACACCAACCTGGATGCAAGCTAGTTATGTATCATTTTTTTCCAATGCATTTTTAAGTTGACTTATCACATTATCAAGCTCATCAAAGCACTTGTTAAAACAATACAAGATCACAATAAGGGCCAAGTTAGTGAATTCCGTAATTTTGGGTATGTTCAATTTTAAGAAGCCCGAATATATCTCAATTACTTAAAAATCAAATTACTCACATTCCAAAGAATACGTCTTAAAACAATAAACCACCTCTACACAGTAGGCACTGTTTGAATTATCCAGTTCCTTATATTAACTCCACTGGGATGGATCCAGTGGCTGGGAGGATTTTTTTTGAAAATTCTGTATCCATTCCTGGTTAGTTCCAAAAGGTCTCAAGCGCCCAAGCTACGCATTTGGGATTTCACGAAGTTATTCAAAGAAGGAAAATAACTCAGAGAGGCGGGAAGAACGCACTTAAAGTGACGAGCTTCCTAACCTCCGGTTCCTAAGTTTCCTCGTGAGCTCATTACTACTGCCCATTAAGTGCTTCGTTTTCAAACAGAAACGAAGCGGGGAAAAAATAAGTTCTAGGTCTTCCAAATAGGGGTCCCCACCTCAGATGGGCGGGCAAGAAGGTTGCCAACGCATCGGCTACAGTCACCTTCAAGTTTCTTGCAAGAAGTGAAGACCAACACCCCAACGAATGACTCATCTGGGGGCTCCGTAAGCGGACTTTGTTTGCTCTCTCCACTGGCCGTCTCCCCCACTTGGTTGGAGGAAACGCTAAAGGTGGGACGAGAGAGAAACGCGCCCCAGCAGAAGGTGGGGCCTCCCGGAGTCCCGGGCCCCCGCCCCCCCCACCCCCGGCCGGGGGATTCCCCGGGCTGAATGGGACGGCGGTAGAGCTGGACAGAGGGAGAGGGTGTCAGCTGCCAAGGCTCGGCACTGGCTTGGGAATGAAAACACGTAAATCCAACGAAAAAGTTTGGGGAGGGGATACACGTTTACAGCACCCCCCAACTGGGTAAACATGAGGGGGGCGGCGGGAAGGGGGAGTGGCGGGGAGCCCAAGGATACCCGCTATTCGCGGGGACTCGAGCGGGGGGGCTTGTCAGAAAGTCAACATATACACACAAAAAGAAGACAGGGAGGTGAAAAGAACGGAGAGCGAACGAAAAGATGGATGAAGTGGGAGGGAAGTGAGCAGAACCCGGGGACCCCCCTCACCCCACGGTGCGGGCCCGGGCCCGGCGCGCCGTGGCCGAGCGGACCGCGCTATCCAGCGGCCCGGCGCCCTCCTTTCTCTGGGCCGCGGCTGGTGACAGCGACCGGCCTCCTCCCTTCCCCTTCAGGGCGGGAGAGAAGGGTGTGTGTGTGTGTGTGTGTGTGTGTGTGTGTGTGTGTGTGCGCGTGTGTGTTTGTGTGCTGGGGGGGGACCGGGGGTCACCCCGAGGCCTGCTCTCTTCCCCGCACCCCGTGAGGCCGCCTCCTTTCACCTCAGCAGCCCCGCTCCGCCGAGGCGGGCGGGCGGAAAAACAAAGGGGGATTAAGGCCGGGCCGGAGAGCGGAGCCGGGAGGGAGGGGAGGAGGAGCGCCCGCCCGCCCGCCAGCCCCGGGCCCGGCCCCCCTGTCCCCCCCGTGTCCCCCCCGGGGGGGGGGCCCCCCGTACCTGGAACAGGAACGCGGTCCAGTTGGCCTCCATGGCTGCAGCGGCCGACCCCCCTCCTCCCCACTCCCCCCGCTCGGGGAGCCTCCTCAGGCGGAGGAGGCGACAACAAAGCGGCGGCGGCGGCGGCGGCAGCGGCAGCGGCGGCTCCTCAACATGGCAGCGCCGAGCGCGGCCACTTCCGGTAACCTCCGGGACGCACCACCGCCGCGGCGAGCGCGGGCGGGGGGGGAGCCCCGACCCGGCCGCCGCCGCCCCCAGTGGCCCGGACCCCTCCCGGGCGTCCCCGCGGCCCGCTCGCCGCCTCGGAGCTCAGCCAGTGCCTGCGGGCGGTGGGGTCAGGGCCCCCGCGGGGGGGCTGGGGTGGGGCCGGGGGCGGGGATGGGGCGCGGCGTCCCCCCCCGCGGGGGTGTGTGGTGCTGCGGTCCGTGGCTCAGGCAGCTGGAACAGGGGGAGCTCAGGAGAGAAGATGGAGGACGCCAGGGTCTGGCGCTGGCTCGCTGGGCACGGCCGGGCCGGCTCCCGTGACTCAAACCCGGTGCCCGACAGCATCGCGTCCCTCTCAGGCCCTCAGCGGAAGGCACAGGCCACGGTGGCCCCCGGGCTCTTCAGTCCCTTTCGCGCAGCACAGCCCCTACCTCCAAACTGGGGGTAGCCCCTTCGACTTGGAGTGTCTTTCTGGTATTTCATTCCAGCGAAACCTTCCGCACTCTTGCTGGATTCGCATCTACCTCTGAGTGGCCTTCCAACTCAAGCAGGGAATCCCACTGGGGTGCAGCCTCAGATCCTCCCTGTGCGGAGGGAAACACTTCCCACGCGTAGAGGTGTCATTACTGGGTTATTCTGGGGTGAAGGGCTGAGCTTCCCCATCCTCTTCTTAACTCCAGATATGATGTGAAATTCTACCGAACACCCCCCTCTCCCGCCAACAAAAATATTTTTTTTAATTAAAGAGAAAGTACAGACAAAAAATTGTTTTAGTGCTTTAGTACAGTCTACTTCCTCATCCCCCAAAACAAGAATCGAACTTCTGGTTGGACAGCGTCAGTTGTCACTGAGGTGACCCCAGCCTCTGTTTGCAGTTCCAAGTCTTCCGTGTAGGCGTCACTGCTACTGGAACTTTGTACGATGATGCCCTGAACATTTTCTATCAAAGACAAGCTGTTATTAAACAAGTGCCTCCAGTCCAAGAAGTCTCCTGTGGCGGGAAATGAGGAGGCAGCCTCTATCAGTGATATTTTTGTAAACTCTGGCTTTAAAAAATTACACAGATGGTCACATTATTTCAAGACTTCAACCTCTTTCATAACCGACTGTCTCTTATCTCATTCCCTCCATTTATTCCTCTTAAATCACATTCTAATCAAGGTCACCATCTCCAACTTCCCCCATACATACACAATAAAAAATAATATGGTTGAAGAATTCTATTGGTAAAAGAAACTGAAGAGGTATAGTAATTTGACAGTCTGTGTTTCCTTTCCATCGACTACACATATATACCCCTTCCCACACTTTCCTTCCCTCAGTCACCAGAATGAAGGGGCTGGCAAACGTTGGTCTGGTTCCTTTTAGAGTTGATTCCCTACTGGACACTGCCTGGAGGCCTTGGGAACGAATGAGAAGTTCTGCAGTTTGGATCAGTGGCAGAAGCAGGTAACACATCAGGGAACCAGTCAGCCTAAGACAGGAGGGGACAGAAAATGATGAATAGTTTCTGATTACATTCCTCAGCTAAACTGCTACAGTGGCCCCTATGTCTCCTACAAATGTCCATTAGTCTCTTTTGGAAAGAGAAATAAAATGGTTCAGGAAGCCTAAGTTTATATATACATACAAGATAAGGAGAGAACTAAGATGTAAACCTAAGGAATCAACTAGGTAAACTAAAACCTTTTTGCTCTGACCTCGGACACTTCGTATTCTTTTGTTTTCATTCAATGAATGCACCTTCTTTCCTGTTTTAACGCATTCACTTCGAGGTCTCTGTAATACATCTCCTCAGTCTTCCCTTCCCTGTATAGCCTCTCCTACTTTGCTGCCATTCAAACTGTGGTGAAAATGAAGTTTCAGGATTATAAGACTAGTACTTGATGAAGACCATTTTTCTACTGACAATATTGCCGCACTCTCTTGAACTTCTTTTCCCAGGATCTAGAAAACCTTTCTCTAGCAATCCTTCTTACAACCTCTGGAGAGGGGTCTCCCCACTACCACAAAGTAGAGGTCAAGTAAAAACAGGCCAGTTCTCATTACTGAAGAGCTGGGATTCAGAAGTATCACTTTTCTTGAGGTAAACGGCTAATTTTTATCTCTATCCATGAGATGAAACCAGAATTCCTGATTGCTCCGAATTTTCTTTCCCATTAAAAATAAAAATTAACAATCTTTTAAATTCAGATGAAATTTTAAATCTTAGGATATTTTCCAGAGAAAATATCCAAAAGTTTGGAATGAGTACTCAAAAACAATCAGCTCCAACTGTTTTGAGGAATATAATGAAATTAGGAAGGTCAAAGATTCCATTCTTAGGACAGAAAAAATCCTTAACCACAAAGAAAATGAACCCCTCCTCAAGCCTGCTTCCACAGACTATACTGGGGTCCAATCAAAACACTAGCAATGTCTGAAGACAATAAATTCATATTGATTATTGTAAACAACTTTCAGTGAATGACTCAATGGTGTTACCTCCAGTTATGATGTATAACTGAAATGTCTGGTGTCTAAGCCAAAAAATATATGTGCCTACATCCACCCAAATAAAATTCAGATCCCTCCCCACCCTGTTCAGGTTCTTCTTTCCCATCTCCCCTGCCCCACTGTGTATAACATGTCACTTAATCTTTTAGGGCCTCAGTTTCCTCATGTGGAGAATGAGGACAAAATAAATACCTATCTCACAGAGACAGGACTGTGGATTAAATGAGAAATGTGTATAAAAAGCTTAGAACATTTCCTGGAATATAACAGGTGCTAAGTAGATGTTTTTATTGGTGCTACTGAGTCAGGTTCTAGATTAATTCTGGGGCTAGGAACTCTGCATAAGAGCTCTAAGCCAGTTCTTACTTTCTCTCAAAGTAACAGGTTTTCCCCCATGCCTCATCCCCCTCTCCTTTGAAGAGCCCTAAGGTAAAGGGCCAAAAGGCTAAGGACACACGACAAAGGAAGAAACCTACCAAGATCAGCATTTACAAGGACAACTTTTAGCAAATATTAGAAAGTAACAGGATATTTCCTTCCCACTTTGGAAAGGATTTTAAAATCCTGTGAGTACGTTAAGGATTAAGATTAGATGCAGAATCCTAGGCATAGAAACTATCTCTGCTATTGTCAATTACCCTTCCCAAGAAAGACTAATCAACAAACCAAAACCAAATCAAATCCAAAACTGTCCATAGAGTCTATCTAGTTAGAAGCAGCTTCTAATTGGCAATTAATGAACAAACTCTTCATGCAAGAAAGCTGGAACTGACAATGAACAGATCTACTAGTAAAAAGCAAGACTGCAATACTTAGAAATACCAAAAACATTGGCCAGAGAGAAATGTTACCCTACATTATCAGCCTCAGTGTAATCGGGGAGAAGGGACACACACCCTACCAGACCAAAGGCAACAACTCACTCACACACACACACACACACACACACACATGCCCAAAAAAGAGACAAAAACAAGCCTCTCTGGGAGGAAAGCAGAAGTAATCTCCCCACCCCACCTCCCCACACTAAGGGCTTAAGCCACTTGCCTGTGGCCCATGTGGCCAGAAGCTGGATTTGTGTTTCAATTCTACCACCTCAAGTGTCATCACTAGTTTATTTCTGTTTTAACTGGTAAGGTGAGGAAGGGGAAACAATGAAGAATTTTTTTCCCTAAGCACCAATTTAAGTTCCTTGACAGCTGGAACATAGTCACAGAGAACAAAGGGACAGGGAACAAACCTACCCATTTTCCTAGCAGACATTTAGTTTAACTGGTAGTTGAGGGTCCTTAAACACTCTATTGTTTGTAAGAAGGGCCATATACCCAAGACGCCCAAAACATATCCAAAGCCATGGAAACACATTTATCACCTTAACCCTTTTTGAAAGAAGCTGCCAGAAATCAATGCTTAACCTATCAGTTTCTTCCACAAAGCATTTGAGTAGAAATACCTTCCGTTTTACAACTCCTGAATGGCTGTCAGAGGACATCAAACAAATAGCAAGCAAAACAGCATAGGAAACAAGAAGGAAAGAAACTAAGATAGGTCAAAAATACACCAAGTAAGAAATTCAATACAACTGGAAAACATACTCTCAGGCACCAACATTTCTCCTTTGGACACCTGTTCCTCCCTGCCCTCAGATGCCCCAAGTCCAGGGTAGTGGCTGAGCTTGAAAAAAAGTTGCCACTTAACAGGTCACGCAAACTTTGTGGGCCTTAACCAACAACTACAAAGCTTAATTTAGGACTTCCCTGGTGGCGCAGTGGTTGAGAGTCCGCCTGCCGATGCAGGGAACACGGGTTCGTGCCCCGGGGCCGGGAAGATCCCACATGCCGTGGAGCGGCTGGGCCCGTGAGCCATGGCTGCTGAGCCTGCGCGTCCGGAGCCTGTGCTCCACAACGGGAGAGGCCACAACAGTGAGAGGCCTGTGTACCGCAAGAAAAGCTTAGTTCAGTTACATCATGCTAATAGTCAAAAACATAAATTAAATCCCTACATAAGCAGTTATTTTGGTACAAAGGAAAAGCTCTTTTCAATGGTTATAGCCTCCACCCCAAATATATTCATTCCACCGGTTAAAAGAGGGATGTAATGACACTAAACAGCATTGTGCTAGTAGCCAACTGCGTTACCAGAAAAATGATTCATTTGCAAAAAAAAATTAAAAAATAAAAATTAGTACTTGTTAATGCCTGTCCAAATGTTCTTGTGAAGAGTGGGGCAGGGCAAAAACATACATATATCAAGTGAATACTCTTTACCCAAACTCCCAACAGAAACATCTCTTCAACTTCTTCTTCATTATCAGACTTGAGGATAGTCCAGAGTTCATATGGGATTCTGTTTCTCAGAAGTCTCCAAAGAGTTACCATATTAATACATGCAGATCTTATGGCTCCCTCTTTCTGAGTTGGTGCTCCTTCCTCTCCCTTTCATTGGCCTAGATAAAAAAAAAGCCTCATTGGGTCAATATGATCTTTGACTGAGGATCCCTCCATTCCTGGTAGTGAAGTTAACAGGAAATAATGAAACAAGTGTTGAGGAACCTATGCAGTATGTTCCTGGGGTGAGGGACATGAACAGTGGTGACCTAAGACACTGATGTGACATCACAAGACTAGTTAGACTAAGCTTTAGGTAGGCTGCTCCATTTTAGGCAGCAATGCCAAGAGATGGCAACACAAGGCCAGAACAGCATAAGATCTGGCTAAGGCTCCAGGAGAGAGATCTGCTTCTTTAAGGATGTTTCTTGACTCAAAAGTCTCTGAACTAGAAGCTGCCTAAAGTTCTCCAGTCAGTTATCTGAGCCAGGCATGTAAGCAGGTGCAGGGAACCTGGCAAGCTGGTTGTTAAAGCTCTACACAGGGACAACAGCTGTACTCAGCATTTACTCCTTAAGCTGGGGAATAAAACATCAAGCTTACCAGCTATCCACAAATACTACTTGAAGCATTTCACCCTTGGTTGCCTGAGCAGTGGCAGTAAGCTCTTTGCTAGACCTGAAGAAAGAGGACCACAATTCCTAGATTTTGACTTGATGAACAATTTACTATGGTACACAGGGAAGATGGGTCAGATTCAGAGAATCTAGATTTTTCTCTGAAGTAATTTTAGTCTCTTTAACAAAGCACACATGGCTCTACTCAACTAGATGACAGAATTAGCCCTTTACCTCCAAGGCCTGACACTGTCCTCTGCTAGCTTTCTGTTTTACTGACCTTACATAAGTCCCCCCCCAACTCCCCAGCTCCCAGCTGCTTCCTCTTATTTTTCCAACTTCCTTGCCCCCCACCCAACCTCTCATTTCACTTTCTCTCCCCTTTCATTCAGCAGCGAATGCTCAGAGAGCAGATGGCGGGTACTCAATTCAAGCCGGTGAAAATGCTCCCTGAGCATCAGGTACAAGGCAATCCCAGAAACAGGAATCCTAGGGGTTGCGATACACACACTCTCTGCCTTTTAGTGATTTACACTTTAGATGGGAAAGGCATAATATGCTTATTCTTCACATATGGAAGCATATCTTCAGACCAATTTATTAAATAATTAACTAGTTTATTAATTAGTTATACTTAGTTATGTTTCTCAGGGACAAGAGGATTTTGTTTGCATCAGAATTGACTTTTATTCCTAAAGTAATTTGTCCAGGACCTAAATAGTACCTTTAGCAAAACTCATGAAGCCTTAGGAATCCCCCATATATGTCCTATACAAAAGTTCATTTTGCTAAAGATCAGTTATTCTGATCACTTAAACAAAGCATATAGAAGGATCCATGTTGGTACTACAATTTGTGTTTAGCCCTCTCCCCAGAGAAGAACTGCAAAAACTGAAAGGAAACCTTGACTACTAGAGGTAGGTTTGGGATTTGTTCCACAGTGACCTTAAAACTGCAGGAATTTTGGGATGGAAACTTACCCAGGGAAACAGGGAGGGGAGAGGGAAAAGGGCACCCCCAAGTCCAAGAGCTCCAATCAGTAAAGTTTAATTTAGTCTCTCCTGGTGGCTCTAAGAGTCCTGGTAAACACCTGGTCCTAGTTATTGCACGGATGATACCTAAAGAGAATCAGCAGATACAGACCAAATTCAGGCTGTGCTAATTCCAACCCAGAATGACATACTCAAGGTTTTGAAAGGCCAGCCGGGACACCCCAGGGACTAACTTCCTAGTTCATAATGGATTCTAATCAATTTGAAGACAAAACAAAGACCTCCTAATGTGGATTCTCTCCTTAGAAAAATGGCTCATGAGTAGGACTATGCCATAACTATTATCCTATTTCGGTAAACAAATATTTATCAAGCATCTATTAAACGCCAGGAACTGTACCAGTCAGTTACTGGAATACTTTTTAAGAATATCCTCCAGTAGAAAAATCAAAACTTGAAAAGAAGTAATTATAGAACAGTTAGACGTTTATACAAAGTGCTTATAAGATCACTGGGAAGGAAAATTTTAAAGGGGCTACTTGCTCTAATACTAAATGAGACTGCACCTCATTGGTTCTCAGTTAAGTGATAGCTTTGATATTGAAGATTGCCATCTAAGGTTGCTGAATATCAAAACTAATGCTTAAGAGGCTGTATGCTCAGGGCTAAGTATAATCCAGACTGTTACTGCAAACTGGAAAGTGGGAAGTAACCACGCATTGGCTTTTAAAACTGGTAAAGTAATTCAGTCCAGTTTTGTGTATTGGATCTATTTTGCTAATACAAATTTGTGTAAGTGTATACTCAGCTAACAAAACAAATGCATGTTTATAAACATTTACCCATTCTCAGAACCTTTTTTATGCTACGGTCTGTGGGGCTGCTGCCTAGTAAGAGTGACTGACCAGGCTCTGGCCGCTGTCTGACCTGCTATCCTTCTGTGAGGCCAACCTGACCAGAGGGGGTCAAAAGCTTCTCTGATGCTAGCTGTGCACTGCACACTGGAAAGACCCACTTTCTGGCTGCTGGGCTCTGGGCCACGGCCACTCTGACAAGATTAACACCAGCTTTGAAACAGCCCCCATCAACTCGGATAAGAACATGGATCAAAGACAGCACCATGGGACACCCTGGTGGTATCAGGTGGACATTACAGGTGGTGATCACTTGGGTCAAAGACTTACCTTCCCCCCCAGCAACCTCCCCACTGGAAAAAGGCTGTCCTTAAAAAAAAAAAAAAAAAAAAAAAAGCAATGTAGTAATAAAATAAACAGGAACTTGTCGCTAGAAAACATAGATTCAATTTCTGGGCCTGTCACTTTAACATCTCTGAGCCTATTTCCTCAAACCCCAAAATAAGGCTAATAACATTTGAGAATTAAAAGGAGTCAAAGCACTTCATAAAACAACTACTTCCATTAAGAATGATGAAGTATTTGTCCTATGTCCTTGCATTTTTCCCTCCAAATTTTCCATTAAGAAGGTAGAAAGGGCATGAACCCTTTAAGTCACTACTTTGGAAATAAGCCCAATCTGATTGGAGGACCACACTGCATATCAGATCTAAGCTATGCAGTCCACCTGCCAAGGATTTCATGAACATACTTATTTATCCATAAACATTTATTAAGGTGTGTATGTACTAACATACTATTTTGGAAAAAGTGTCAAAAAGTTATTAACATAGTCTTCGCTAAGAGTTTATCATGTAGCTGGGGGAAATCAAACATACATGAGACCCAGACAACTTAATGGCAACATGCAAGTGTATGCATTATGTGACATTAAGTATGTTGAAGAAAAGCAAAGGAAAAATACAGTGCAGTTAGTCCAAGAATGCTTTTGTCTTTAGCTGATCATGAAGGGGTGGAAGAATATTTAATGGCACAAGGAATGTGGGTGCTTGTAAGACTTGTGGTGTCTTACAAATGTTAAGTGTATGTCTGCTACACTTACATTTGGTGTGGTGTCTGCTAAATGTTTGCTGAGTCTCTTGGCTTTGAGAGAACTGCTTACGCTAGCTGATCCTCTATCAGCCTAAAGACCAGGGTCAGGGTCCTGCAGTAATGTTAAGATTCCCAAACCAAGGAAATACTATCCAGTTTTTCCACTCTGTACGTGAATGCCTCTATAGATAACTACTAATAAAAAAGAACCAAAATAATTCAATCCCAACGAGAAATCTGTACAAGTTCTCACTGATACAGGACCACTAAATTCAGAGAGAATTTAAGGCTTCTTTAAGAATCACGCTTAAGCAAGAAAGATGGAAAAAGGAGACCCAGGAGAAAGCAGCAAGAGAGGGAACTCCTCTGCTCTTTTAGGAGACAATGGCATCAATTCTTGAGATCTGTACTGAAAAGTGTGGCACATCTTGCAACAGAACAACTTTCTTTTTCACTTTGCAAGAATGATTTTGGGGGCAACATTTACTTTTCCAATTATACTTGGCTTAGGCTCGCATTTAAGTTACAGTTGACCCTTGAACACAGGCTTGAACTGCACAGGTCCACTTATACGTGTTTTTTTCCGTACATATTACAATACTACACAACCCGCAGTTGTTTGAATCTACAGATGCGTAACTGCACGTACAGAGGGCTGACTGTAGTTATTTGGAAATCTTACACTGCGTGGAGGGTCACCCCTGACCCTGGCATTAAGGGTCAACAGTAATTTGCATTTCCTAGCTTCATATCTGAGGAATTATTTGATGCAATGTTAGGATTATTACTTTCTCCAGTAATCTACCCAGTTAACCAACAGTTCGTAAAATAGGTTTCTATAGCACTTTGCTTTTAAGGAGTACTAAGTTCTTTCTCTTGTCAATCAACGTTTATTAAACTTGGCCAAATGGAGGTGGGAGACAAATCCAAATAGCATTTTGAAGAACCCTATCTGGCAAGTAAACATTTGGCTCACTGGGAAATACAAACACAACAAAAATTCCACTGGGTAGAAAAAATTAACACAAAAATTTCAACAGTAATAAGATAAAATTGGGAGGAGACGAAATGCATCACAGAGAAGAGAGCTATTATATGGGTTTAGAAGCTTGCTTTTTATAGTTTCAGAAATTAAATTTAACTTGATAGTGATAAGGATTTGAAGCTGCAGGGTGAGTGCTAATAAGAGGGAAGGAGAAAAGTCTGAAAACATAGAATACAGAAGTAAAAACAAGCATGGTCAGTAAAATATTTACCAGATCAGCCAGAGCAGGGGAAGATGTGATTGCAAATGGTGCTAAATTGTAGACTATAACCCATTGTTTCATACTAGGGAGTGACAGTTTTAGGAAGATCAGATTTGATGGCCAGGATGGAGACGGGTCGTCAAAACCAGTTAACTAGTTTTTCATTACTTTAGTAATGAATTTGGGTGCACAGACAAGGATGCCAGTATGGCAAATGAAGATGGGACACAAATCCAAACAGCATTTTGAATAACTCTATCTGCTAAGTAAACAGAATCTCTATCTAGCTCAAGTCATAGATACAATGGTACTGTGGCTAACAACTGGTTATATTGTCGCAGCACTTGACTCTCACCTTGCTGCATGTTTACTACCTAGTTTTAGAGGACAAATGAGTCATTTAAGATTTTTTTTGTAGTGTGCTTGCTGTACTGCTAACCAACATTTTACATTCCTAGTCTTATGCTGTGGACGTCACTATTATTTTGTAATTCAAGTTAAGAAAAAGTCTCCAAAAATTGTTAGAAACATACCAGGAGGTAAAAGGATGGAAAATGTCTTAATGTTACTTAGCTTTTTCTATAAGTATCAACTGAATAAGGATTTATTTCCAACTTGGAAACAAGAAACTGGGACTCTATTAACTGGTTACTTATTCAAGATACTCAGAAAGGGAAGTAAAGTTATGAGAATCTCTAGGTTTCTCTTCAAATGCAATTGAACTGAGTGCCTCCTCGGTGCACAGCATTGTGCTATGTACCTGGGAAGAAAGGGGATGAGGTTATGACCTGTTAGAAAGGAGATATATATAAACAACTCACTGATAAAGGCAGATTGGCTTAAGCTTTAAGATACAGTAGAACAATACTTTTCGGGGACAATGATGAAGGACCAATAGTGCTTATTCAGTGACTATCATGTGCCAGACACCGTCTTGGTTCCTTAGAAAGTAAAAACTCATGAATCAAGTAAGATGAGGTAGGTGAGTGGATAGAGCAAGCAAGGTAGGTGATAAATGCTATACTAGACATACACAAAGTCTGTGCCAACACAGTATGATAGACGTTAGTTTTCAGAGAGGTGACTCGAGATTATTCAAGGTACGTTGCAGAGGGCTGACTCTGAATGAAGAAGAGATGGACAGCACTGCAGAAGGAAGAAACAGGAGGACCAAATACAAGAAATGCTGGACAATGCCAAGTCCTGGGTTATAAAGTATATCAGGGGAAAGGCTAGAGATCAGACTAAAAGGTAGGCCAGGGGCTAGGTTACCAATGGCCTCAGATTCAGTCCAGGACTTCCAAGTCCTAGTTAAAGGCGGTTGGTTGTCTTTTGTTCAACTGATGTAGCAGTCCATTCCTAAGGATTAAACCTTAATAAACAACTTGAAAGCTTATCCCAAACTTACAAAGGCTCTCCTAATACCCAGCACTTCAGGGTACAATTCTGCCATGCCATCTGGCACTTAAAACAATCTCCAAATTTAGTCTTTTTATTTTATAAAGAGAATTCTAGATTTTCATTTGAGCAATTTAGGATTCATGGTCTCTCTTCACAAGTTAAATTAGGAAGATATCAGGGCTAAGATTTTTAGAATTAAGGAAAGGCATTATCTAGTGCACTTTTAGTTCTCTCAATCCAATTTGCAGCAAGGCTGCTAGTCGGCAACTACCTTCTGTAGCCTCATTTGCTACATAAAATGTGAGTTTAGCAGGCAAAGTAATCTCCACTTTGTAAACCTGATTCTATTTTCTCTTCTAAAATACCTTTATTTGTCCTCTTTTAGTGTCTTATTCTTCAAAGTAGACAAGTTCCTAACATTTGTGTTTTAAGGCAAGTGCTCCCATATTGGTGTCGACTAAATTGGATCAAGTGGGCCAAAACACTTTAATACAATATTCTTAGCGACAATAAACAGGAAGCCTGCGTCCTTTACATTTTTGCAATGTGAAGTTGAAGGGATGGTGGTGGGAATGACAAATGCTGAAGTGTTAGTTCCTAATAATTTTGGCTTTCTTAAAATAAAATGGCATTAAATAAACATGTCAAGAGAAGTCTGTACTGACTTTCTGATCACAAGATACTCTGCCTACTGAAACAAGGCCTGCAGAACAGAAAAATAAGGCTAACCAACCTGATGAATAAACAGGGTTTTAAGGCACACTAACAATCATTGGAAGTCTCAGTAATGCCAAGAAATAAAGATTAATTTCACTCCCCAAAGTGTTTCACACCATAAAAACAAATGATAAAGGCTTCTGAAAGCATACTGCATTTTTACATTATATGACCAATTTTGGGGCTAGATTTGGGGGGGGGGGGCACACGCACATCTACTCCTGTACCCAATTCTTACACTCTGGCCTTACTATTCCATACCTGGAGATATACAAGGTAGGCAGAAAAACAAGCAGATTCACATCGTTTGCATTTTCTCCTAAGTCCCAGAACCCAGCTTTCTGATTTACTCATCAAGTACTATTCAAAACCTAAATGAAAAGGGAAAGAATTCTGCCCAACAGATGGGGAGGCAACGGTAAAGTTTCAGGAAAAAAACTTAGACCAAAAAACCCTAACTTTGGATCTGATATAGAGGATTAATATAGTTTCCACCGTGCTGTATGGATTCTTTACCCTAGGGTATTTCCTGGTTGATTTTGTATCATAGCTCCCTCTAGTGGCTAAGTGAATTTCCCTAGCGTTTACTCAAATAGGGAATGGAATAGACCATTGTAAAAAAAAAACCCCACAAAACACGAAACAACTCATTAGGCATTTGACATCCCTACAAAATTAATGTTCGTTCAAAGTATACTTGGTGAGGATGAATAAGGCATTCTAGAAAAGCTCTCAGTTTCTACTATCTTCACATTGGTAATTCTATTAATAATTGTAAAAGGAGTTAAAGATACTTTAACCTGATGGTTGAATGTTAGAACTTTTTCTAAGAGATGAAGATGAAACACCTAGGATCTACTTAACTGTAAATGTTTGTTCTGTTTGTGTTTTGCATACCTACCTAACCGGGAACGTCCTTATGCAAAGGTATGCTTGATTTTTCTCTCCCATAACCCAGTGAGGCATCTATTTTGAAATGTTTATTATGAGGTTACTTCTGCCTAAATTAACTTGAATTTGACAGAGACTACAGAAGCACCAAGCGACTTTTGTAATAAAAAAAAATCCTTCTCTCCTTCCATCCCTACAAAATCACAACCACATCCAAGGTTGTCGGGTATAGCTTTCAAAGTTAGCAAGAAGCACCGCCCCCTACCCCCCAAGTTCTCAACCACAAGAATAAGCTGGTTGAAGTATACCGTTAACTTCTTGGATCTATATTCAAAGCAAAAGTTTTTGCCAGAATTACTATTTATTCAATAGACAATCACGAGAGACACAATGAACAGATGTTTCCTTATAATCTCTTTACTTCATGCCAATCCCACCTTTTCCTATAGGATATCAATGTTCCTGTAAAAAAAAAAAGTACTAGAAAAAATTACCCCCAAATAGAGTATTCCACCATATAGGATGGGATGGCAGGATATTTCCTTCAATGGAGTACAACAGTCCACCATAGCAACAGAACATAAAGAAATGTGAGTCATACCTTTTCTTGTGGCTGCTTCAGTCTAAAAAGACGGGAAACTTACAGCTCAATCAATAGAGGATCCACAGTAACCGGTTTGTTTTCATTCACATGCTCAAAACTACACAGAAGCTTTCGCTCTGTGTATCCTGTAACAGTTCTACAATCCCTTATCCGGAACTCTCTGGGGCAGATGTATTTGAAATTCAGAGCTTTTTGCACTTTATAAAGTGCATATATACACCATATATCATATACTGACCCTTTATCACGTAACACTCTCAGCAAAACCTATGGCAACTGACACATCAATATTTCTGCCGGAAGACAATTCAGTCACAGTTAAGTGCAAAACAAAGGCATCGATTTTGGTCACATTTTATATTCAATTTGCTCCACAACAAAGAACTTTGTTTTTGGAGTTTTGGGATAAGAGATTGTGAACCTGTTTTCTGCCTTTGCATTCTTCATACCATGACAGAAATAAGCTAAACCAAAGGATGGTTATAACAGAACTTCAGTCTAATGGAGTTTCTTTCCTTTTAATACTATTTATGGTAAATACAGACATATAACTTATTTTGTTTGCAATTTCATCATAACTTCATGTACAAAGTAAGCAAAAACACACACAAGAAATTCATCTTCACAGAAACTTGAAAAAAAGAACACCAGCCCTAATGAGCAAATATATTTCAAAGACAAAACTGAGAAAGTTAAAATTCTAGAATCATATGGAACTTAAGCACTATGCGTGGATACACGAATAATGGAATATATTATTAAACTATAAAATTTAGGGGAAAAAACATTTTAAATGCGGGAAATCTGTCCATATTCCAAAGAGTATCTTTTTTAAATTAATAAAATTCAGATCCCAAACAATTAGGAATCAGAAAATGGGTTTCTTACCTTTTGTTTCCAGAAGGATGTGGGCTGAACAGCAAGGTGGGTTACTCAATCTGACGTTATGAAAAATAATTGCTTCTTAGAGACTTAAGTTTTTCCTTGGTTAGAAAATAATAAACTAATTATAGGTTCCCTACAATATCTAAGGGGACATAAATAGGGAGAAAAGGGGAAAATCCAAGACAGCTTTTTTAGTTCCAAAAGGGTGTGACTTTCTTCTAATAGCTGCTAATCTAGGTAGAGATTTAAGGTCCATTTCCTAAGACTGAAAAACAGCAAGTCTGCCTCTCCCCTTACAGCTTTTAGCTGTCTGGTCTTACTGAACTGGAAAACCTGCATCCTTCTACCTTTCATACAGTTAAGTCCTCTCTAATCTTAAATAGCCTATATACCAGGGAAGTAATATTTTCTACCTCACTTCAGTCAGGGGTTGGAACTACTTGTAGTAGAGCACATCTTTCAGCGTAGCTTAAAAGCAATTTAAGTGATGGCAACTTAACTTTGCCAACTTTGAGCGATGACAATTTTCATTTTGGTCCTGTTTCCAAAATATTCAATGAACGCAAATGAACCCAGGCTTGCTTAAGTCTAGCTCATGTTAATCTTTCCAAAATTAGCCATTAAAAAATACCAATTGTATATTCTACAGATGAAACAGAACTTGTTTTACGTGCCTGTCTGCTCTTGAACAGTTGTTTTGAATTCTCACATAACTAGAGTTACTCCCTTAATGAATCTATACCAAGTGTTTTGCTTAAATACTTAAAATGGAATCCTAATTTTGAACTTCCTCCTGACATTCCAAAATCCCTCCTCTTCCTCTTGACATTCCATAAGGTTCACTTAAATGTACTCGTTGGGTGACCTTATGCAAATCCCTTTGGGCCCATTTTCTCTACTACCAAGATTTCTAGTGTTTCCTAGGTTTGAAATTACGTCAATTGAACAGCAATCTTAAAATTCTGCTTCCAAGTATAATTAACACCCAAGGGAAATGTTACGACTTAGCTACCTTCTGGGTGTAGAAAAAGAATGGTTTGATGGTTGTGACTAGCTATCAGGAAATCAGAAGATTAGGAATTCTAAGTAAAAACCCCTCCCCAACTCTAAATTGAAAACTTAGCACCAAGGGGCTATCAGGTAAAGATACAAAAACCAGTAGACTACAAGATGTAATCACTGCTTTGGTATGTTCTGGATACAGAATAACTTTATGGTTGAGAAGACTTCCAAGGCAAAATTCTAAAGAATGCCCAGCTTTTTATTAGCAATGATTTACTCAAATAAGCAGTTAATCTTCTAGTGTGCTATTCACACTTCGAACAGAAAATGTAATTTACGTTAAGAATCCTAATCTGTGCTGAATTTAAAACTTACCAATTTTTTAGATGAGTTTAGTTTTATTGAGAAACTCAAAGGCTAACACCAACATTAATTTACTAGTCCTCACCCAATTTTGCACAAAACCCTATGCTGTCTAGATGATCACCCAAAATAAGCAGCATCTATAAGCTTTTCAACATTTTTAAATCAAAGCTCTGAAACTTATCCTTCAGAGACTAGATCACCCCCTCACTTACCATATTACATACACAATTGCCTTATTCTCATTTTTTTATCTTCCCCTGAAGACTTTTTACAACAATTAACAGATGGCTAATAGCATTTATTAGAAAAGTCCTTTCAAGAACCTTTAATTTACTAACACATAAACACAAGAATCGGAATCTTATCAATTTAAAGTATTAACTGAGACTAGTCAACCAGTAAAAATTCTTACAAGAGGAAAAAGGACAACCATGCAGTTTTTTTAAAAAAATGTTTATTTTTTCAAAGAAAAACGGCAATAGCCAATTGGAAACCTACTTAGTCTTCAACTCCAATTTTGTTTTCTTTAAATTTAGAAGTGACTTACTGTTTTACTATTTTAAACAAACCCCCCCTTTCCCCTTTAAATGTTTACCATCTACTCGTGCTGAATCCTTCCAAGGAGATTGCTCCAGCGTATATCTCCAGGTCCTCGCTTTGCTCCTTTTACCAAAAAATGCAAAACACAATTCCATCGTGCATCTTAAGGGCTCCAATCGTCAAAAATAGGAAAAAAAAAAATCTTTGGAATAGCCAATTAAGTTGAATAAAAAAAAAAAAAAAAAAAAAAAATCCACACGAATGCGGTTTGGTTGGGGCAGGAATCCACTCCTATGTTCCTGGTAATCTGATCCCGCTCCATGAATCCTTGTAATTCATCCTCCCTATCCTATCCACATTATGATTTGAATCCAATGATCCAGCTCCAAGGATTGGGATCCAGTGAGCCCTCTCCAATCCAAACCTTTATAACCAGCAAAACCAAAAAAGAGGAGGCAAAATGTTAGATACTGTAATCAAAAAAGGTTTCTGGGGAATGATGAGTTATGTCTGTCATCAGTTTAACAGATGTACATCAATAACTATCAAATTCCCCAAAACAAGTTTCTGAATGGTGTTCAGATAAATTTTAGAAACTTAATCATCATAGAGACTAATTGGAAGAAGCATTTTATATTTACAGTTCAACTGATAATGCCAACACTTGTTACTGTACAGCGTATTACAGGTTTTGTGGTTGCAAAAAGTCATGTAGTTGAGTTTACTGGTATTGCTACCCACCTAAGTCTAAACTAAATCTAATGCTCCCATCTGTAATTTAATTTGTAAATTAAAGTGTTTTAAACATATGAGTCAATTATGAATATTAGTTTAAAGGGGAAGGTGAGACTTAAAAGTATTCCCAACTAGATTATCTACACCAATACGTTGGAACTCTATATTTTGCTTTCATTTTGTCTTAAAAAAAAAATGAAGTAGCAACGCTATATCAGTCACACAGAGGACATGCAGATTTAGCAGTATTGATATTATACTCTATCCGGTTGGAATTAAAGACACCCTGTACCCACATGTACACCAACAGCAGGTCACACATTAACAGTTGTAACTAAGCATTGTGACAAATTAGCCAGTTCTTCCCACATTAGTCCCTATTAAAACAAAAAAGGGTAGGGAGCAAAATAGTTACAAAATGGGCAACGTAATTTTGCCACAATTGCCAAGGTTTAAAGAGCAAAGCAATTGTAGCTAAAGGTAACTGCATAAGATGTTTGCAAGTGTTTTAAGGTAGATGTACAATCATTTTAAACCCTTGCCTTTTAGTATAAGGTCAATACTGCCAATTTCATCTGTGACAATAGCACTTGGAGTCATACCATTGCCTCCATTATTGATCTGATCCTCCTCAATCCTCCTTTTGACAATCCTAAAATGATTGAAATGTGCTCCACAATCCTTAATCCAAAGCATTCTTAATCCATCTCTTCAGATATGTCTACAGAAAGACACATGAAAAGCAAGATAAACATAAGAACTTCCCCAGGTAAGATAACCACAAACACCCCCAACAACCCAGTTCACACAAACCAGAGCAGAATAGACATTTACATAATATCACAGTCTGAAGAGCATGGAGAGTTAACTAAATTTAAACAATCCTGTCTATGACATCACTTAAAATACAATTTATCAGACATGAGGGGAATGTAGATGTTAGGAGCAAGGGGATATTACACAAGAATGCAATTCAACACTTTAGCCCATTCTGAACAAAACAGTTTGAATTAAAAAATGAAAAGATTGTACTGAATAAAGGAAAACTGTATACAACATGGGTTCTACAAAAAGTGTCACCAATCATCTTATGTACGAGAGCGAGATCTGCTATGACGGGGAGAATAGCGTGGTGATCCTCTGCTTCTCCTTGGGGAATAACTGCGACTCCTGCTGTTGCTTCTGCTACGGCTTCTGCTACGACTACGGCTTCGAGATCGAGATCTTCCATAACTTGGACTTCTGGGCCCATCAACTTTAACCCGGATGTAGGCAGTTTCTCCCTATTGAATAGACAGAACTTTCGATTGAAAGATCTAAGCTTTCACCTGTCTTCAGGCATGCTGAATTCAATGTAACTTAAACCAGAGGCACTTTACTGGGTTTACTCGGACACCCTTGCCTGAATCTTACCTTCAAATTCCACTGTTAAGACCACTGTATCCAATTCTGGCCAAAGAAAAGAATAAGTGTATAACCTACCTCATGAGATCTAAACTTAGTGTTATCCAGTTTTCGAACTGCATAGGTCATATCTTCTTTCCGTACAAACTCCACGACACCAGTGCCATCTCGGTAAACATCAGCATAACATACATCACCTGCTTCACGCATGTGATCCTTCAAATCCTGCCAGCTTCCACTTGGAGGCAGTCCTGAAAAAGTTATTTTTTTCAAAACCAATTATCCTAAAGTTCACATTAAACTTAAAATTTACATTAGAACAAAGATTACTTTAAGATTAACAATTATTTTTAACATCCTAGGTTAAGGAGCTGTTAAGATTCTGGACTCAAGAGCCCAACATTATTCGCAAAGTAAGGATCTTCATATTCTAGGTACTGCAACCTAATTTGGCAAATCTCAAATACAGCAATCCCTGTTTACTAAATTCACCCACAGGACTAAAATAATTTAAGACCTGGCATGAAAACTTGCATTTGTCAAACTGGTCACGCAAGGAAAACTTTAAAATGGTTTCTGCCCCCTTTCATCAACTCGCACGGAACGGTCAACTCACCAGAGACAACCACTCTGTTTTCAGAGCGCCTGGACGGGGGGCCATAGCGGCCTCGGGGAGCCCCGCCACCTCCACCCCCGCCGCCGCCTCGGCCTGTACCACGGCCGCTTCGAGGAAACTCCACCCGCAGACGGTATCCATCGTAATCATAGCCGTCGCGACCGTACACCGCGTCTTCCGCATCCCTGCGTGATCACAGAAGAGCAAAGGGGTAAGGAAAAGGACCGGGAGGGGCGGCTAACTCGGTCGGAGAGCTAGCGGCCCCCCGCACATGCGCACCTGGGGTGGAAGAGCCCACATGCGCTGCATAATAGGAATGGCCCCTCCCCCACCCAGAAGCACGCCAGGCTGCCGACCACTACGGCAGCCCTCGGCGCCTCAGTTTCCCGCTCCGAGCCTGCGAGTCGGCTCTGGGGACGTCCGGAGGGCCCAGCCACAAGAGAAGCCTCGACGACTCGGCTCCTCAACTCCACTCCTGCATGGGCCATTCGTCTTGCTCCCAACCTCAGAGCCCACCTCCCCATTCTCTATGTGAAGGCCTTGGAGCCTTCCCCAACTACTCCAACCTATTTCCTCAAGGCAGCAAGACCCTGACCGCCTCACCGCGGGTCCTCGAACTCAACGAAGGCGAAGGGCGGTCCTCCGCGGCGGTTCTTCAGATCGATGTCGCGGATAGCACCGTATTTGTAGAACACGTCCTCAATGTCCTTGGTTCGGATGTCTGGAGGTAAGTTCCCCACGTAGATGCGGCAGTCGTTGTTCCCTGCCGGCCCACGAATCACACCACCTCCCGACATGGCGGCGACGAAAGGCGCGGACTCGAGAACAGGTCTTCCCACCAAGCCTAGCGAACAGCAGACCGAGCCCACAGCTACACCACGTCTCCCGCGGCCCCTCCAAAATGGCGCCTTTATCAGCTCGGCGCACGGATATGGGGGGGAGGGAGGAAGAGAAGCGGGAGGAAGCAGCTATTCGATCTCACTACGCACGCGCAGAAGCGTAACGGGTGCTGCGAAAGGGACGCTGGCGCACGCGCGACGTCACCCTCCGCGCGAAGGGAAAAAAAGTTCCCGCGTTCCCGATTTTGTGGAGAGGTTCGCGAATGAAGTGACCGGCTGAGTGGTAAAGATTAAATACAGAGCCCTCATAAAAGGGGTTATTAATCTCTGTCGAGTCCTAAAGAATAATCAGTTTCCCCAGGAATGGGTCTCTTAAAGCAACGGCGCCCTGAAAGGATTTGGTGAAACCTAGCCGAGAGCTTTGTCCCACCATGCTCTGCGGTGTTAACGGCCTTTGGCGGGAAAGACTCACGGGGGCGGAGCCTAAGGGGGCGGGACCGGGCGGTTGCTCCGGAAACGGGGGCGTCCTAGGAGAGTGCGCCTAGTTCAGGAGTTGCGTTGTCTGTGATTCAATGCAGAGCCAAGCCGTGACTTTGTCTTTCCGCCGCATCTCCTGCGAACTGGCCGTGGGCTGCTTACGTAAGTGTCTCATGGAGGGGAACCCAGCTTAGATTCCCTAGTAAATAGACTACACTAAAGTACCGTTCCACCTTTGGTTCAGAACCGAGCTTTGTATATAGCTCAGTTAAACACTCCTTGTGCTAGTGGCGGTGATTCGTGCTCTGACCAGTCATTGGTGGTACCTGCCACCCAGGACCCAGACCTCTGCTTCTCTCTTCAACAGCCTATCGCTAGGCCCAACGCAGCGGAAAGGTCCAGTGAAGGTTGCAGAATGAATTGTGCCTGTTATTTCTCCAGCTGCTTTCACAGAATGAGAAAAAGCGCTCCTGCCTCTGTGTATTGCAGAATCCTGAAGTTCCTTCCTTTTTTTTGAAGTCATTACCAGGCCTCTCAAGTAATATGAATGAGCACAATGAATGTGTACTACTGTGACCACTGGAGACCACAGTTGCTGCTCAGGACTGATCCTGGTAGCATGCTGGTCCAGGGAGATAAGAACTTTTAACATTTTTTCCTCAGTGACATCTGAAATCTAGATTTTTATATGAAATGCTGGGGTTTTTAAATATTAGTGGTGAATTCAAATTAAAAAAACAACAACCCTGCAGTTATCAATATGCTAAAACAGATCTGCACCCTAAGTGTAAGGATGATTTTTTTCATATTATGTATTTATTTGCAACTCCCTATCCCCAGGCATGTGAGGCAGTTTACAGAGATACCATAAAACATTACTAAAACTGGATGGATAAGTCATGGGGAAAATAAGGGAGGAGGATTAAAGTGAAGGCATCGATAAGATTAGTACACAAAATGCCTGCAGTAATAATTTGGTGAGCTCCTAGAGATGGACTGCAAATTTGCCTGTGGCCATCCCAGAAGTCACAGTAAAGAAAGGAACACAGTATGTTCAAAATCCAAAGTGCCTTTGAAATTTAAAAAAATAGATTGTTTAGCAGAAGGGCATGTTTTCAGTTCTGAAAGTTGACTGAATGTATTTTACAAATGTTTCTAGTAATCCCAAAATACAAATTTAATTTGCTCCTCAACAGATCCATAGAGGACCTTTGGTAGTCCTTGAAATCTCTTTGGTGGTTTCCAAAATTATGAGTATATGTGCATGTACTTTTTTGTCTGTCCTTTAGCTCAGGAGTCCCCAACCCCTGCGCTGAGGACCGATACTGTTCGTGACCAGGCCGCACAGCAGGAGATGAACGGCAGGCGAGTGAGCAAAGCTTCATCTGCCGCTTCCCACCGCTCCCCATTGCTCGCATTACCGCCTGAACCTTCCCACGCGACCCCCCATCCGCGGAAAAATTCTCTTCCACGAAACTGGTCCCTGGTGCCAAAAAGGTTGGGGACCGCTGCTTTAGCTCATCCTTCAATGACATATTTTTAAACTGAGCTTTCAATTTAAGGAGAGAAGACCCTGGGAATTTCCTGGAGGTCCAGTGGTTAGGACTTCTTCCTTCCACTGCAGGGAGCATGGGTTCCATCATTCCATCCCTGGTCAGGGAATCCCACATGCGCAGTGCGGCCAAAAGAAAAAAAAAAGAGAAGACCCTGATAATTTTTCAGTGAGAAGCTGACCAAAAGGGACACTATTTCAACAGATTTATTCAGTTTCTAGCACTATCCTACTTGGTTAGCAGCAGAAGAGATGAGAGTTTTTAAAGAATTCCAGGCACATCATGTATTGGTTCTTACATTCAGTATTCATTTACTGAGCACATCATGTATTGGTTCTTACATGTAGTATCCATTTACTGAGGACATTTTCTGTCTAATTTTATCCATCCATTTATGATTATTCAGATTCATCTTCGGTTGATTAATGTTAAGTCAGTAATAACTGAAGTGATTTAAACATAGGTGCTTTTGATTTCAAGGCATTTTCTTTCCAGAAAAATAAGAAAACCATGAATTTGCTTTGATTTATTCTTGTCCAATTTAATGCAGTCATTTCTGATTCTGTTCAGTTCAGAAGAATACAGGGTAAAATTTAATAGAGAGTGAATAGGACATTCTTGTTTCTCTCTTGGCCTAGTTTACCGTGTTTGAATGTAACCAAATTGTAGGTTCTGGGGTCTCTTGTAACCGAAAGTGGGGTTCGGCTGCTCGCTGCTCAGAAACCAATAAAGGCCAGGTTGGTGGAAAGGAATGTTCGCTTTATTTTGGATGCCAGTGACTGTGGGGGAGGGTAGATGCCTGTCCAAAAGGCCGACTCCCCCCACACCTCCGCCCCCGACAATTGGGGCAAGAGCTTTTATAGACAGAGGGAGGGGGCTACATGCAGAAATAATACAGTCAGCTCTGACAGTCATCTTGACATTGGTCATCGGTGGTCTGCCCAGTGTCATCTTGATTGTTTTAGGTACACTTAATCTTCAGTCCCAGGTGCGGTTTGCTCCCATTTCTTTGAGGCCAGTTTTCGGAAGTGTGGAGGCTTATGTCACGGCTATAGCCTGGTCATCATGTAGTTAACTTCTTCCACCTGGTGGGGGCTTCAGTGTCTATAAGACAGCTCACAGGATGTGGCTCAGAATATTGTCTATAGCCCTTAAGGAGGAACTAAAGGTCCTTGACTATTCTTAATGACTAAACTATTATTATTTGGTCTCCTCTGTTTTCTTTGTTTCTGCATTTTCTCACTTCTGTGATTAAACTTATCCTTTGGCTAAAGTTTTTCCACAGACAAAAGGCAGGCTGGGACTTCCTTGGTGGTGCAGTGGTTAAGAATCTGCCTGCCAATGTAGGGGACACGGGTTTGAGCCCAGGTCCGGGAAGGTCCCACATGCCGCGGAGCAACTAAGTCCGTGCGTGACAACTACTGAGCCTGTGCTCTAGAGCCCGTGACCCACAACTGCTGAGCCCACGTGCCACAACTACTGAAGTCCGCGCGCCTATAGCCTGTGCTCTGCAGCAGGAGAAGCCACCGCAATGAGAAACCTTTGCACCACAATGAAGAGTAGCCCTGCTCGCCGCAAGTAGAGAAAGCCCGCGCACAGCAACGAAGACCCAACGCAGCCAATAAATAAATAAATAAATATTTTTTTTAAAAGGCAGGCTAAGGACATGGGTGCGGGAGGGGCAAGGACCATAGGGTCCTGGTCTATTTCACTATGACAAGGTCAGGGTGTAGCAAGAAAAGTCTGGGTGGCTGTTTACCAAGGTCTCCTTGGGTGACATTAGCTTGGAAATCATTACATTTAAGGGTATGATCTTATACTATCAGTGTCCCAGAGTAGATTGGCATGTTTTAGTACACAAGAGTGAAAAACAAGAAAGCGAATAAACCAAACCATTTGTTCATTTGTTGGGGGGTGAAGCAGATTCATTTTTTTTTTTGGCTGTACGTGGGCCTCTCACTGTTGTGGCCTCTCCCGTTGCGGAGCACAGGCTCCGGACGCGCAGGCTCAGCGGCCATGGCTCACGGGCCCAGCCGCTCCGCAGCATGTGGGATCTTCCCGGACCGGGGCACGAACCCGTGTCCCCTGCATCGGCAGGCAGACTCTCAACCACTGCGCCACCAGGGAAGCCCAGCAGATCCATTTTTGATAACTGTGATGTTCAAATTGTACACACCAAGAAAACTTTTCGTCAGGTCTGGAAAGCAAATCAGACAGTTTCTTAGTAAAAAGGAATCAAAACAAAATGAGGTGAATCGCTTTGAGAGATGTCTCATTCAGATCCTGGTGAAACCTGATAAATGATCCCTGCCCCACAGCAGAGTGTACCTCTTCAAAGACAGGAAGATTCATACCCTCTGGACTTTGCATCTCTGTTCCCCGAATAGTGCTGGGTAAAGATTGGCAATTCTCTTTCTGTAGGCTAATCTTCATGCAAACTTTTCTCTGAACAGTGTACTATACAATTAATTAGATCTTTGCTGACCAGATTACAGCCACTTCGTTTTGCCTCCTGAGATTACCTCCTCATCTTAATTAGGGCTTTAGAGTGTTTCTAAACTCCTCAGTTACACAGTCACAGACAGTTTTATGGATTGCTCTCACAACTCATTAAGTATGGATTTTACCAGTTTAATTCTTAGAAGCTGCCTATTTCAATACTGTTGCTGTGTATGTAAAGTTACTTCCGCAAAAAGAAACTTTAAATGCTTTCGATTCAATCCAGTAAGTATAAACTAGCGTAAGCACTATACTGTACCCTGGAAATAATTACTTCGGGAAAAAAGGAAATTCAAAGAGTTAGTTACAGTAAGGGTTGAAATCACAAGACTCAGTTTTTCAGTGATTTTCCTAACACTTAAATCTACCTGTGGTGATGGTTACACAAATCTGTAAATATACCAAAAACCATTGAATTGTACAAGTAAAACAAGTGAATTGTATGGTATGTAAATTATAACTCAATAAAAAATTTTTAAATGACTGGGGAAAAAAATATCTCCAAAATCAGCAAAATCACTCTCCAGTACCGTTCCTCTAAAGGTGTTATTAAGGCTTGGAGGTGTTCTAGAGTAATTTGCATTGAAATATGCCTTCCCTAATCTGGAAATTCTGTTTTCAGTATTTGTGTATCAATCCTTACTGTCATTTCTGGGGATAACTGTTAGCTTTACTAGGTGAAGAGACACAAAGATTAGGAGTACTTAATTCCGCCGTGAATAGCAGTTACTTCCAGAAAGAGTTCACTTGCATAGTTCTCTATTCCCTTGTTCCACCTTGTTTAGTGATTAGTATTCTCTGAAAAAGGAAGAAATATTAATAGTATATCTTTTTATTTCATTTATATTTGTCTCATCTTCCCTAGTAAACTAGGTTGAGGACAGAGTTTTGCTGTAATTCCCTTTATTACGAGTACATTTTCTGTTAAAATGAATATTATTGACTAGTTCCTGATTGCTCTTTGAAAATAATGGGACTTTAGATGAGCAGAATGTTGTTTCTATGGAAACTGTATCGTGTTTCTGTCAGTGGATAGACACAATGGGTACAAGGATTGTTTTTCATTTCACAGTGTAATAATGATAGCCACTTTTCAAGCCCAAGTAAATCATCTAATAATATAGTCTTGGTAATCTTATTTTAGGACTGGCCTCCCTCATTCTTTGATTCTTCTTGTTTTGTTTTTGGCTAATTCTGCCCATCTTTACTGTCCCATTACGGATAACAATAACATATGATTTTGCCAGAAAACAGCTCTCAAAATGATCTATTACAAAGGGGTATATTTCTTCCATGTCTCCCTCTTCCTATTAATATTATTACTCCGTCTCTCCCTCTTCTTGATTAAGTTCTTTCTCTTAAAAATTAAAACACCAAATCATATTGTACATCTGTTAATTGGAGTAAATGGCTGTTTAAAGAATTATAATAAAAATATGGCAGATATCCTTTATTTGCTAACAATGCTATCTTTTTTGGCAATTTTATCTTATACTATGAGCCCTATATAAGTGTTAGCTATTAGTAGCAGTAGTAGTAATGGTATTATATGTTAATGCGGCTGTCAAGTATGTTAGAAATAATTTCAATAAAAATTTTTTTATTTGAAATTTTGAGAGTATGACTGTTTTTTCCCCCTTTATTGTTTTAAAAGTTAGATTAGCTGAAAACTCTCAGAATTACTTTTCTAAATTTGCTTGCGGAGTTGAGTAGTTGCAACATAGAATACATGGCCCACAAGCCTAAAATATCTGGCCCTTTACAGAAAAAGTTTGCCAACCTCTGGCCGAGAGGGAAAAACCTGCTTTTGTAATTTTTGCCTAAACCTAATTTATAAGTTCAGTTTTGTCATGTTCTTTCTCTAGTAGGTGTTTTGATGGGTAATATATTGTTAATAGTTGTAAACATAAGTAGTACACTTCTTCAAGTGATACTTTGCTTACACATGCTCCAGCAGCCATTACTACAGTGTAATGCTAAGGTAACCTGCCAGCCTGCCCAGCCCAGAGGGAAGGTGCTGCTCTGTTCCAACCGGTTGCATTTTTTTGTCGTCTCGTTGACTCAAAATTGCTCGTCGTAAGAGTGCAGGTTTCTGTAATTGTTCTTGCATTGACGCGATGTCGTATGCAAAGAGTCCATACGGGTTCTGTTCTAAGTATCTGTTAATGTCCACTCACTGTGGAATTTGTAGATAAATTTCCAAAATTTGCAGATTGTGTTCCACAGTTCTGGGAGCCCAGCAGCTTTCAGGCTGGTGCTAGTACCACCACTCGCCCCAGAGGACTACTAGATGTGGATACCTGTGTAGTCTACAGTCTAGACCCATGCCCATGGGATCCTTCCTTGTCTGGCTCCCACCTGCCTCCATGTGGTCAGGAGCTCACCAGCTGCAATTCCTTCCAAGTTAATTTCTACGTTTTGTAGTATCCAGACTCCAGGGGAGGAAGAGTTCTTTCCCTTAATTTAGAGTCTCCATTTCCTGTCTTGGGATCTATCTTTATATAAGACAATTGAGAATGAGAATATTTGCTTCTAAAGGAATTCCCTCTCTTTTCTGCAGGAATATAACCTCTCCCTCTGCCTCCTTATGGGCCAACATTGATATATTTTCCAAAGTCTGGATTGTTTGCAATTAATACCACATGTAGGACCTTCTCACTGCATAGTCAAGGTTGAACCTCATCAGCCAAACATGGTCCAGTACATTTTTCTTTTTCCAGTTTCAGTTCTTCTAGTTAGTGATGAAAAACAAGTTTGAACATCCTTTATGTGGTCTCCTGGATCTGTTTCTGTTATAGTGCGAGACAGCTTAAACAGGAACACACATCCCCGCAAAAACATATCTACATCCATATAGAGGTAAGTATTTCTGTCTATACATTCCTAATCCCCCATAATAATTTTGCAGTGGTATAGCATGTGTTTGCCAGAAACAATGATTTACATGCCCAAGTACTGATAATATATTCAGCTTCTCAGTCTAAAATATCTGCGGTCAGAAAGGAGCTTTCTTTATAATTTTTCCCAAGGTAAGTGGGTGTTATTTTATATTTGTGCAACTGGACAGCCCCATTGGGTAGGCTTCCTAACACAAAAGAAAAGAAACAGTCTAAAGGATTATTCATATCTTCTACCTTTATAGATACAGTAACTGCTTATCACCTTAAAATGTGTTTTCCTAGCTTCAACTAAATCCAGGTTTTAAAAAAAACTATAGATATTTCTGTTAATGTTTTATCAAGTCACAATTCTAGAACGTTTCTTATAAATTCTTAGTTTGCAAGTAAGTGTATAAATATTTGGGACTCTAGTTACAGTTCCCACCTGACAATGTACTTTTTTTAAAAAAATTAATTTAATTTATTTATTTATTTTTGGCTGCATTGGGTCTTCGTGGCTGCGTGCGGGCTTTCTCTAGTTGTGGAGAGCGGGGGCTACACTTAGTTGCAGTGCCCAGGTTTCTCTCATTGCAGTGGCTTCTCTTGCCGAGCACGGGCTCTAAAGTACAGGCCCAGTAGTTGTGGCACACGGGCTTAGTTGCTCCGCAGCACGTGGGCTTCTCCCGAACCAGGGCTTGAACCCCGTACCCCTGCACTGGTAGGCAGATTCTTAACCACTGCGCCACCAGGGAAGCTCACTGACAGTGTACTCTTAAAGTTCTCTAATTGCCCTTAAGAGAATATAATTGTCTCTCCCCAGTCAGGGAGACTGTCTCTCAACCTCTGTGACTTTGAAATTCTACCAAAAATAGCCCCCTTTTGATATGAGCTGTATAAGGAAGGCTAGACCAAGCTATTTGCCCCCTGCCTCCAAGATGACTTGTAATTTGGTGTCCTTCAAACTGATATTCTTTAGTTTCTCAACTATGATTTAAATAGATTTAAAAGATTTTCTCAATTTAAAAAAGGAGCAACAAAAAAGAATATATTTCTTTAGACGTTTATGCACCAAATCGTATGCAACTATTTGAATGCCAAAGCCATGCCCCGACCGACTCATGGTCTTTCCTGCAGAGCTTCAAGCACTTTCGAGCCTTTGTCTTAAGTAAAAGTAAGTACTTGTTCGGGGATGGTATAAAGTAATAGAGACTCTCACTAAGCATGATTTGCGCTGTACCATGTTATTAAAGTGGTTTTCAAAGTTTATGACACTGTATTTAAAGACACCTATACCAACAAACTTCTGTTAGGTAATGCTTCAGTAATAAAACAATCCCCCATATCTCAGTGGCTTAGCAAAATAGCCAAGGTTTACTTCTTGCTTATGTTACTTCTTGGCAACTAGGGGTAGGCAGAGGCACTTCTCTGCGTATCTTATTCTGGAATCCGGAAATCTGGTATGGGTATGGTGGAAAGATGTGCTCTGAACAAGGTGGGTTTTTGTTTAAATCTCCTATACCATTTACGTAACCTGTGTGATCTTGCATAACTCAACCTACTTAAGACTCTGTTTCTTCATCTATAAAATGGGGGGTAATCATAATACTTCTGGGGTTGTTGTGAAGATTAAATGAAATAACATGTGGAAATCAACTAGTGGTACAGTGCTCTTCACACAGGTTTTCAATAATTAATAGTCGTTCTTATTCAGGCTGTAAACACCTATGTGCTTGGATTTTCAATGTTTTTGGCTCAGGTATTGGTCCATTTTACTCCTCTTTGGAAGAAGAAAGAAGTGAAACTCAAGTGAGTCTGTCTTGTGACTAATTTGATGTTGCGGATAGACAGCTTAGTAGAAAAGAAGGTTGGAGGTCTTGCCTAAATTGATTTTGTTTGTTTTTGTTTTTGAAAGGGAAGATATGACCTATGCTGAAAAGAAGTTGAGAAATCCTCTCCATGTATCACATAGAGAAACAAAAGTGCCCCTGGCCACACAGAATGCAGCCTCTAGTGCTATCCAAACATGTAACTATTGGAAATGTGATGCAGCTCTTTTGTCTTTCCATGTTTCTGAAGGATGTCTCCCTTGTGGAAAAGCTGACTGGCTGATTAAAAACCTCCTGATCAATGTAATGCTTCTTTTTGTTGCTCAGGGTTTATCTATGTGTTTTTTTTGTTTTTTTTTTTTGCGGTACACGGGCGTTTCGCTGTTGTGGCCTTTCCCGTTGCGGAGCACAGGCTCCGGACACGCAGGCTCAGCGGCCATGGCTCACGGGCCCAGCCGCTCCGCGGCATGCGGGATGCGGGATCCTCCCAGACCGGGGCACGAACCCGTGTCCCCTGCATCGGCAGGCGGACTCTCAACCACTGCGCCACCAGGGAAGCCCTATGTGTTCTTTTTTTAACCAACTAGTTGGAAATACATCTCAGGTTCCCCCTTGCTAATCTGGTGTGCTGAGCAGGAGCCTGTTCTTAGAAAAGTACAGACTTTGGAGCTAAAGAGATCTGAATTTGAATCCTGACACCTCTACTTACTAGTTGTATTACCTGGGACATCTTCTTTTATTCATTGATTCGTCTATTTGTGTTTTCATTCTCATTCAGAACGTTTCTTGAGCACTCTCACTAGGCCACGGGTACAAACATAAAACCACGTGACCCTGCCGAGGACAATTTGTCCTCGGTCTACCCCAGTAGCCTACAAACTTTCCTGACCACTCACACCGTGAATAAAACATTTTTGAGCACAAGTCCTTCATATATGTACATTTTAATGTATTGTGTATGTGACTTCTACACAATCGTGCACATAATAAGACATTTGATTTTAAAATGTATGATTTTAAACATACCACCTGGGTGAATACACTCAATTTTAGGGGCTACTGGCCTAGTGGTAAGCTTATCTGAACCTCACTTTCTTCATCATTAAAATTGTGATGATAAAATCTGTTTCATGGTATTGTTGCTCATTCATTCACTTAAATTTCACTGAACACTCTCCAGTACTAGATTCTGTCGGAGGGACTGGAGATAGAGTGTTAACTGTCCATTGTGTTTTTTACTAAGGGGAAACTTCCATTGGGGGGGATACTATTATACTTACTTATGTTTTAATTGATATTCAATGCAGCTGGCCTTCTGTATCTGCAGTTTCCATATCTGCGCATTCAACCAACAGCGGATTGAAAATACTTGAAAAAAAAATTCCCAGAAAGTTTCAAAAAGCAAAACTTGAATTTGCTGTATGCTAACAACTAGTTACGTAGCATTTACACTGGATTTACAACTATTTACATAGTATTTACATTGTTTTAGGTATTATAAGTGATGGAATAAGATTATTTTAAGGTAAGAAAAATTAAACATAAAATTCTCTCTCTGCCTGTTTGAGCCACTATCCCACTCCCCTTTAGTATGCATTGTGCATCTTCATTATACATTAACTAGATCCCCTTAGAAGATGCCTACTCACCAAAAAAAGCAATTTCCTCCTGGTGCCCTCAAGGTAACTACTTAGGAGATAACATTCCTGTCTCAATCCTGTAAGGTGTCACAATAACCCACTACTCACCTTGTTGGACTATGCAAACTATCAATATGTTACTTTGATGTACAACCCTTTGTCTCAAAAACTTATGTTAACTGTGCCTTGACCTCCAACAGGAGGAACAGTCCTCAGAGCTTTCAGAAAGACTCTCTCCCAGGTTATAATCCTCAGGTGGCTTGAATAAAATTTTCCATTTCTCTCTTAGATTGACTATTGATTAATTTTTTGTTGACATAAGCAATCCAGAGATGATTAAAGTATATGGGAGGATGTGTTTAGATTATATGCAAATATTATGCCATTTTATATAAGGAATTGAGCATCCACAGATTTTGGTATCCACAGGGAATCCTGGAAACAATCCCCTGTGGATACTGAGGGATGACTGTATATTAAAATTCTTAAGTTTTAAACTCTAGTTTTTCTTAAACTTAAAAATCTTGATAATTATTAATCTAATCATACCTTGTATAAGGGTAAGATCCATTATTTTTACTTATTCTATGATTAATATTCAATTAATACCTACATTTAAAAGATTAAATCCTCAAACATTTAGCATATTATATAAGTAGTTCATCAAATTTTATTAAACATTTGAAGTACACATTTAATATATCTGATTCTATCAAACACTTCGAATTCTTAACATTAGTTCTACATTAGTCAGGGTTCAATGCAGGAAACAGAAACACTCCAGGTGTTTTAAGCAGAAAGGGATTAAATACAGGAAGTTAGGTACTTACAAAATTGTTGGAAGAAATGGAGGAGTGGGCTCAAGGCGTACCTCTAGGTGTGACTCCCTGAACATTGCAGAACTGACCTCTCAAGAATTCTGCTTCCTCTGCCACAATCAGGAAAGTGGAGATCAGGGGGCCAGAACCTGAACAGTTAAGCCAAAAAAAAAAAATCTTGGCACACTGCCTAAAATGCTATTCAGGGATCACGGAGCTGCAGTAGCCACTACCACAATTGCCTCGTCACTGAATTGTGCTTTCTGCCACTGCTGCAATTGCTTCTCAACACCCAAGAGGCTGGGGACTGGACACTGGCAACTCCAAATTTTACCAGCACTACACACAGCAAAGTGTCAGGAAGATGGACCTTGCCACACTCCTGACTTCTGACTTATTTGATCATTGTTACTCATGTGTATAATGTGATTCCTCTAAGTGAATTGAAACCTCCATGAGGAAAGATGTCATGATTTCTTTTTATTTTTCAGCCTGTAGCACAGGCACACAGAGTTTGTTCAGTAAACATACATCAATGCTTGAGTATTCAGTACTCAAGATATTTGATACTGTCATTTTGATGCCTTGGTTTTGATTGATTATTCTAATCCCCCATCTCCTGCAGCTCAACTTCCAGTGTGCCAACCATAAGCAACTGAGCATGCACAGTAATTATTGTTGAAGAACTGGATCCCTTCCATTGGCAATTTGTCACAGACAACCATTGTAGACATTATTATGTGGTTAAAAACATCTGCTGATGAACACGGGGAAGGGGAAGGGGAAGCTGAGATAAAGTGAGAGAGTAGAATTGACATATATACACTACCAAATGTAAAATCGTTAGTGGTTAACAGCTGCATAGCTCAGGGAGATCAGCTCGGTGCTTTGTGACCACCTAGAGGGGTGAGATAGGGAGGGTGGGAGGGAGACGCAAGAGGGAGGGGATATGAGGATATATGTATACATATAGCTGATTCACTTTGTTATACAGCAGAAACTAACATACCATCGTAAAGCAATTATACTCCAATAAAGATGTTAATAAACAAACAAACAAATAAATAAATAACCCCCCCCCCAAAAAAAAAACCATCTGCTGGTAATAGATGTTTCGTAGTGGTTGTCCACAAAAGGAAGTTTCATAGTTTGTTATATTACGGCACCAGTACATCTAACTTCATTTATACCCAGATTCCTAACTGTACAAACGTGTTGGGAATGGTACCCGTATATAACGCTCATGGCCATCATGCAAATCTAATATAAAGAAAATTTTCCTAATGTAACACTACTAGCCAACCCAATGATTATAAAATTTGGGACTTCCCTAGTGGTCCAGCGGTTAAGACTCCGTGCTCCCAATGCAGGGGGCCCAGGCTCGATCCCTGGTCAGGGAACTAGATCCCGCAAGCTGCAACTAAAGACCTGGTGCAGCCAAATAAATAAATGAATATTTTTTTTAATTGTAAAATTCTATTTAGAAAATTATAAAATTCTATTTAGAAAATTAACCAAATTCTCTTCAACTTTCAGATTAAAATCACAAATATGAATCAAAACTTTTCAAACAAATCCTGATTCTAGAAGACTTCTTATTTTAAGATGGCAGAGTATAGACATTTCTGTCCCGTTCTCATCTGAAAAAATACAAGTACAGGGCTTCCCTGGTGGCGCAGTGGTTGAGAGTCCACCTGCCGATGCAGGGGACGCGGGTTCGTGCCCCGGTCTGGGAAGATCCCACATGCCGCAGAGCGGCTGGGCCCGTGAACCATGGCTGCTGAGCCTGCGCGTCCGGAGCCTGTGCTCCGCAACGGGAGAGGCCACAACAGTGAGAGGCCCGCGTACCGAAAAAAAAAAAAAAAAAAAAAAATACAAGTACAGAAATCAGAAATGCAAACCCAGTCTTTGACGAAACTAGAAGACATCTGAGGCCTTAAATCATACAGGAAAGTAGAAAGTGCAAGTAGAAAGTACATGGGTGACTTGGCAGATTGGCAGAGTTACAGAAGGGCAAAACTGGACACCCTAAACAATAAGCTGAATTCTCACAAAACCCATGAAAGGCTCAGAAACAGGGGTTCCAGGTGTCTGGGTGGGTGAGGCTGACATAGGAGATAGACTCTCTGGAAAAGTTCAGTTTGACCAAAAGCAAAAGAATTGTAGCCAGCTCTCCCTACAGTGAAGTCCTGCCCATAAATGGTGCTTTCAATTAAGTTTTTAGTGCTGGGGCTTTCCTGGTGGCGCAGTGGTTAAGAATCCGCCTGCCAATGCAGGGGACACGGGTTCAAGCCCTGGTCCGGGAAGATCCCACGTGCCACAGAGCAACTAAGCCCCTGCGCCACAACTACTGAAGCCTGCACGCCTAGAGCACGTGCTCTGCAACAAGGGAAGTCACCACACTGAGAAGCCCACGCACCGCAACGAAGAGCAGCCCCTGCTCGACACAGCTAGAGAAAGCCCGCGTGCAGCAACGAAGACCCAACACAGCCAAAAATTAAATAAATAAATAAATAAAAAGTTTTTAGTGCCTTACTCCTGTATATGAATGGCCAGTCAAGGGCTGCCAGACATTTAAAGAAAATATCTAACGAGAGAGAGACTGAAGTGAATAAATAGGAAAAAGAGATTGGACATGTACACGTGGTGTGTATATAAAGTAATCATGGAATAAGAAAGAAGTACTCTTGAAAATTCAAGATATGGTAGTAAAAATTAAAGGAAAAACTAAACAGAGGAGTAAAAAGATAAAATCAAGGAGACCTCAAAGCATAAATAAATAAATAAATAAATAAATGAGACCTCTCAGAAATTAGAACAGAAAAACCAATAGATGACAATAAGGAGAGAAAGGATAAGAAAATTAGAGGATTAATTCAAGAAGTTTAAAAACTACTGGTGAGCATTCCAAAAAGGCAGAATGGTAAGAAGAATATCATCAAAGAGACATATTTCCCAGAACTAAAGGATAAGAATCTTCAAATTGATAGAGACCACCAAAATGCCCAGCACCATGAACAAAAAGAATGCCCTCGCCAAATTACATCACTGTAAAAATTTAGAATACCATAGATAAAGTATTCTAAGAGCTTCTAAAGAAAAAAAATAGATCACATACAAACCTCTCCCCCCCACCCCCAAAATCAGAATATCGTCAGATTTCTTAGTAACAACACTGGAAGCTAAAACAACAACAATAGCAATAATGGAGCAAATCCCTTGACATTTTCTGAGTGAAAATTTATTTTCAGTGTTCAACCCTATACTGAGCCAAACGCTCAATCATGAATGAAGCCAACATTTTCAGTGATGTTATCTTCCATTCACTATTTCTCAGGATGCTGCTGGGGAACTAGAAGAAAGAAGTAAACCAAGAAAAAGGAAGACATTGGATGCAGGGAACAAGAGGTTTATATATAGAGAGAGACAGAAAGGAAGTTTCCAGCATGATGTCAAAGGATAGACCCAAGAGGATAATTCTGTAGCTTCTTTAGAGGACAGCTAGTCTAGATTGGAGCTGGCCAATGAAAAAGTACAGGTGTGGTGCCTCTAGCAGGGGAAAAAGTAACAAATAGATCATTGAAAAAATTGATCATGTAAAGCTTGTAATGAAACATTTCCATACTGGGGAGTATTGCAAGATTTAACTCAAGTTCAAAGAAATTTAAGTACATAAAAAATGAGGTTGGTATATCCATACAATGGAATATTATTCAACAATTAAAAGAAATTAGTTATAAAAAGACATGGATGAATCTTAAATGCATGTTGCTAAGTGAAAGAAGCCAGTCTGAAAAGACTACATACTGTATATATTCCAATTATATGACATTCTGGGAAAGACGAAACTATAGAGATGGTTAACAGATTAGTGGTTGTCAGGAGCTCAGGAGGAGGGGAGTAGAATAGGTGAAACAAATGGGACTTTTTTAGGGTGGTGAAACTATTCTGTATGATACTATGAATATAAGACCTAAAACCCATAAAACTTTACAGCACAAAGAGTATAAAGTTTAATGCATACAAGTTTTTAAAAAATTTTATTGAAGTATAGTTGATTTACAATGTTGTGTTAATTTCAGCTGTACAGCAAAGTGATTGTTATACATATATATTCTTTTTCATATTCGTTTCCATTATGGTTTATCACAGGAAATTGAATATAGTTCCCTGTGCTATGCAACAGGACCTTGCTGTTTATCCATTCTGTATATACTAGTTCTCATCTGCTCATCCCAAACTCCCAATCCATCCCTCCCGCACTTCCCTTCCCCTTGGCAACCAAAAGTCTCTTCTCTATGTCTGTGAGTCGATTTCTGTTTCATTCACTTGTGTCATATTTTAGATTCCACATATAAGTGATATCACATGGTATTTGTCTTTCTCTTTCTGACCTACTTCACTTAGTATAATAATCTCTAGTCGCGTCCATGTTGCTGCAAATGGTATTATTTCATTCTTTTTAATGGCTGAGTAGTATTCCATTGTGTATATATACCACATCTTCTTTGTCCATTCATCTGTCAATGGACATTTAGGTTGCTTCCATGTCTTGGCTATTGTAAATAGTGCTAATGTATACAAGTTTTAATTACCATTCAGGAGGTTTGGGGAACCCAGCATGAAATACAAAGTGTGATAAAAGAATCTAAATATATTGCAAATATATGAAGCAACCTCTCTGAAGCAGGTAGGGGAATAAAGAAAATGAGTGGAGTTTATAAAACTAAAGGCAAAAGGAACTGTACCTAAGCACTGTACACTAGTTAGTAAAAAACAAGTTGCTTCTGGGACTTCCCTGGTGGTCCAGTGGTAAAGAATCTGCCTTCGAATGCAGGGAACATGGGTTCAATCCCTGGTCAGGGAACTAAGATCCCACATGCCGTGGGGCAACTAAGCCCACACACCACAACTACTGAGCTCTTGGGCCTCAACTAGAGAGGCCGTGTGCCATGAACTACAGAGCCCACGTGCCCTAGAGCCTGCACGCCACAACTGGAGAGAAGCCTGTGCACCACAAAGAAGAGGCTGCATGCCACAACTAAGACCCGATGCAGCCAAAAATAAATAAATAAATAAATCTTTAAAAAAAAGTTGCTTCTCATTTTAACAAATCTGAAATCACTACATGTGTATACTGGAATTGAACAGTTAAGTAGATGGATGGCTGATGGTGGGAGCTAAATTCTCATTGGAATTGTTGGGATTGTTTTATGGAATAAAGATATAATCATTTATTAACTAAATATATTTATTTTATAGCTCATCCAAAATTGCTACACATCAGCAGAACACCCAGAGAAGCAAATAATTATCTTTATGCCCTTGGATTAGGCAATGGTTTCTTAGATGTTGACACCAAAATCTCAAGTGACAAGAGAAAAAAAATAGATAAATTGGACTTCATGAAAAGTAAAAACATCTTGTGCTTCCAAGGACAACACCAAGAAGGTGAAAAAAACCCACAGAATAGGAGAAAATGTTTCCAAATCATTTCTCTGATAAAGGAACTTGTACCTAGAATATAGAAAGAACTCTTACAAATCAATAATAAAATGACAAAATCTAATTTAAAATGGACAAAAGATCTGAATAGGCATTTCTCCAAAGATATACAAATTGCCAATAAGCACCCGAGAAGATGCTCAACATTATTAGCATCAGGACAATGCAAAGTAAAACCGTGAGATACCACTTCACACCTACTAGGGTGGCTATAAGCAAAAAGTCAGATAACAAGTATTGGCAAGGATGTGGAGAAATTAGCACCCTCATATACTACTGGCAGGAATGTATAATGGTGCAGCCACTTTTGCAAACAGTAGGACAGTTCACCACATAGTTAAACATAGGCTACCATGTGACCCAACCCTTCCACTCCCAGGTATATATTCTAGAAAAACATATGTCCACATAAAAACTTGTATATGAATGTTTATAGCAGCATTATTCATAATATCCAAAAAGTAGAGCAACCCAAGTGTCCATCAACTGATGAATAGATAAACAAAATGTATATCCATACGATGGAATATTACCTGGCAATAAAAAGAAGTGAAGTACTGAAATATACTACAACATGGATGAACCTTGAAAACATTATGGCTAAGTGAAAAAAGCCAGTCACAAAAGACCACTTAATATATAATTCTGTTTATATGAAATGTCCAGAATAGACAAAGTAGATTAGTGGTTGCCTAGGGTGAAAGTTGGGAGAAAATGGTGATGTGGGTATGTGACTGCCAGTGGGTGTGGAGTTTCTTTTGGGGGTGATGAAAATGTTCTGGAATTAGATACTGGTGATGGTTGCACAACTCTGAGAATACACTAGAAACTATTGAATTGTACATTTTTAATTGCATATTTAAACATTGAATTGTACATCTTAATGGGTAAATTGTATGATATGTGAAATATATCTCATTAAAATTGATATTTAAAAAAATGCCACCTAGCACTGTGCCTGGCCCATGGCAGAGACTGAATTAAAAGTTCTTTTTCCCTTTCCTCTTCCCCAAATTTCCCTACCCAGGACACCCCTGAAAGACTTCCTAGATTTTTTCGCCTCTGACAGGATTTTACCTACCACTACCTTAGCAATCAAGATTTTCTCTTTTCACACAAATACCACACCCTTTAGATCTTCCCCTTCTGCTGCCTGCTGTCACCCTCAAAGTAACTTTCTAAGATAGGACAGCCTTAGATGACACTCATTTGATTGCTGAGGGGCCAGTGACTAGCTTGAAGCAGCTTGATAACCCAGGCTCTGCACAGGCTGTATCTGGGCCCTCCACCTCTGAGGTCACTACACAGCTCTAGCTGGAGGTTTCCAAGACTCACACCTGCCCCTCCTGCCCCTCTCTTCTTTCTCTGGTCCAAGCCAGACCATTTCTTCCCTCAGCTCCCTTAATCAATGACAAAATGCTCTTTCTCTCTGGACGTCAGGTCTACGCTTTAGTAAAAACTTACTTAAAATTTAAAAAAAAAACAACCCACCAACAAAACCCAGTAAATATTAATTTCTTCACAACTCCCTAAAACTTGATGGAGAAATATTTCCCCAAGTCTCCAATTTACCAAAATCTCCCTGAATTAGTCCTACTGTTGGCTTGATGTCACTCTTTGGGCTTTCTTTGCTTATCTATGAAGAAAGAAGACTTCAAGAGTGAACGGAGTCCAGATTATCTGAGGCTACTCCAGTTCTTATTACCTTTACCTTCACATAAGCCTTTTCTTTCTTTCTTCTTCTTCTTCTTTTTTATACAGCAGGTTCTTATTAGTTATCTATTTTATACACGTTAGTGCATATATGTCAATCCCAATCTCCCAATTCATCCCACCATCACCATTCCCCACTTTCTCCCCTTGGTGTCCATATGTTTGTTCTATACATCTTTGTCTCTATTTCTGCCTTGCAAACCGGTTCTCCTGTACCATTTTTCTAGATTCCACATATATGCGTTAATATATGATATTTGTTTTTCTCTTTCTGACTTACTTCACTCTGTATGACATCTCTAGATCCATCCACGTCTCTACAAATGACCCAGTTTCGCTCCTTTTTATGGCTGATTAATATTCCATTGTGTATATGTATCACCTCTGCTTTACCCATTCGTTGGTCGATGGACATTTAGGTTGCTTCCATGACCTGGCTATTGTAAACAGTGCTGCAATGAACACTGGGATGCATGTGTCTTTTGAATTATGGTTTTCTCAGGGTATATGCCCAGTAGTGGGCTTGCTAGGCCATATGGTAATTCTGTTTAGTTTTTTAAGGAACCTCCATACTGTTCTCCATAGCGGCTGTATCAATTTACATTCCCACCAACAGTGCAAGAGGGTTCCCTTTTCTCCACACCCTCGCCAGCATTTGTTGTTTGTAGATTTTCTGATGATGCCCATTCTAACCTCATGGGTGCGAGGTGATACCACATTGTAGTTTTGATTTCCATTTCTCTAATAATTAGTGATGTTGAGCAGCTTTTCATGTGCCGCTTGGCCATCTGTATGTCTTCTTTGGAGAAATGTTTATTTAGGGCTTCTGCCTATTTTTTGATTGGGTTGTTTGTTTTTTTAATATTGAGCTGCATGAGCTATTTATATATTTTGGAGATTAATCCTTTGTCCGTTGCTTCGTTTCCAAATATTTTCTCCCATTCTGAGTGTTGTCTTTTTGTCTTGTTTATAGTTGCCTTTGTTGTGCAAAAGCTTTTAAGTTTCATTAGGTCCCATTTGTTTATTTTTGTTTTTATTTCCATTACTCTAGGAGGTGGGTCAAAAAAGATTTTGCTGTGATTTATGTCAAAGAGTGTTCTTCCTATGTTTTCCTCTAAGAGTTTTATGGTGTCTGGTCTTACATTTAGGTCTTTAATCCATTTTGAGATTATTATTGTGTATGTTGTTAGGGAGTGTTCTAATTTCATTCTTTTACATATAGCTGTCCAGTTTTCCCAGCACCACTTATTGAAGAGACTGTCTTTTCTCCATTGTATATCATTGCCTCCTTTGTCATAGATTAGGTGACCATAGGTGCATGGGTTTATCTCTGGGCTTTCTATCCTGTTCCATTGATCTATATTTCTGTTTCTGTGCTAGTACCATATTGTCTTGATAACTGTAGCTTTGTAGTATAGTCTGAAGTCAGGGAGTCTGAGTCCTCCAGCTCCGTTTTTTTCCCTCAAGATTGCTTTGGCTATTCGGGGTCTTTTGTGTTTCCATACAAACTGTGAAATTTTTTGTTCTAGTTCTGTGAAAAATGCCATTGGTAGTTTGATAGAGATTGCATTGAATCTGTAGATTGCTTTGGGTAGTATAGTCATTTTCATGATATTGATGCTTCCAATCCAAGAACATGGTATAATTCTCCATCTGTTTGTGTCATCTTTGATTTCTTTCATCAGTGTCTTATAGTTTTCTGAGGTGTTTTACCTCCTTAGGTAGGTTTATTCCTAGGTATTTTATCCTTTTTGTTGCAAAGGTGAATGGGATTGTTTCCTTAATTTCTCTTTCTGATCTTTCGTTGTTAGTGTATAGGAATGCAAGAGATTTCTATGCGTTAATTTTGTATCCTGCAAATGTACCAAATTCATTGATTAGCTCTAGTTTTCTGGTGGCATCTTTAAGATTATCTATGTATAGTATCATGTCATCCGCAAACAGTGACTGTTTTACTTCTTCTTTTCCAATTTGGATTCTTTTTGCTTCTTTTTCTACTCTGATTGCCATGACTAGGACTTCCAAAACTATGTTGAATAATAGTGGTGAGAGTGGACATCCTTGTCTTGTACCTGATCTTAGAGGAAATGTTTTCAGTTTTTCACCATTGAGAATGATGTTTACTGTCGGTTTGTTGTATATGGCCTTTATTATGTTGAGGTAGGTTCCCTCTATGCCCACTTTCTGGAGATTTTTTTTTACTATAAATGGGTGTTGAATTTTGTCAAAAGTTTTTTCTGCATCTATTGAGATGATCATATGGTTTTTATTCTTCAGTTTGTTAATATGGTGTATCACATTGATTGATTTGCATATACTGAAGAAACCTTGCATCCCTGGGATAAATCCCACTTGATCATGTTGTATGATCCTTTTAATGTGTTGTTGGATTTTGTTTGCTAGTATTTTGTTGAGGATTTTTGCATCTATATTCATCAGTGATATTGGTCTGTAATTTTCTTTTTTAATAGTATTTTTGTCGCGTTTTGGTATCAGGGTGATAGTGGCCTTGTAGAATGAGTTTGGGAGTGTTCCTCCCTCTGCAATTTTTTGGAAGAGTTTAAGAAGGATGGGTATTAGCTCTTCTCTAAATGTTTGATAGATTTCACCTGTTAAGCCATCTGGTCCTGGACTTTTGTTTCTTGGAAGATTTTTAATCACAGTTTCAATTTCATTACTTGTGATTGGTCTGTTCATATTTCTTCCTGGCTCAGTCTTGGAAGGTTATACTTTTCTAAGAATTTGTTCATTTCTTCCACGTTGTCCATTTTATTGGCGTAGAGTTGCTTGTAGTAGTCTCTTATGATGCTTTGTATTTCTGCGGTGTCTGTTGTAACTTCTCCTTTTTCATTTCTAATTTTATTGATTTGAGTCCTCTCCCTCTTTTTCTTGATGAGTCTGGCTAAAGGTTTATCAATCTTTTTTAAAAATAAATTTATTTATTTGTGGCTGCATTGGGTCTTTTCTGCTGTGCGTGGGCTCCCTCAGTTGCAGCGAGTGGGGGCCACTCCTCGAAATGGTGTGCGGGCTTCTCACAATAGTGGTCTTTCCAGCTGTGGAGCACAGGCTCCAGGTGCACAGGCCTCAGAAGTTGTGGCACGCAGACTTCAGTATTTGTGGCTAGCGGGCTCCAGAGCACAGGCTCAGCAGTGGTGGTGCACAGGCTGAGCTGTTCCGTGGCATGTGGGATCCTCCCAGACTAGGGATCGAACCCGTGTCCCCTGCATCGGCAAGCAGACTCCCAACTACTGCACCACCAGGCAAGTCCCAAGGTTTATCAATTTTGTTTATCTTCTCAAAGAATCAGCTTTTAGTTTTATTGATCTTTGCTATTGTTTTCTTTGTTTCTATTTCATTTACTTCTGCTCTGGTCTTTATGATTTCTTTCCTTCTACTAACTTTGGGTTTTGTTTGCTCTTCTTTCTCTAGTTGCTTTAGGTGTAAGTTTAGATTATTTGAGATTTCTTGTTTCTTGAGGTAAGATTGTATGGCTATAAACTTCCCTCTTAGAACTGCTTTTGCTGCATCCCATAGGTTTTGGATCATCATGTTTTCATTGTCATTTGTCTCTAGGTATTTTTTGATTTCCTCTTTGATTTCTTCAGTCATTTCTTGGTTAGTCAGTAAAGTATTGTTTATCCTCCATGTGTTTGTGTTTTTTACTTTTTTTTCTCTAAAACATTTCTAGTCTCATACTGTTGTGGACAGAAAAGACGCTTGATATGATATCAATTTTCTTAAATTTACCAAGGCTTGATTTCTGACCCAAGATGTGATCTATCCCGGGGAATGTTCCATGTGCACTTGAGAAGAAAGTGTAATCTGCTGTTTTTGGATGGAATGTCCTATAAATATCAATTAAATCTATCTGGCCTATTGTGTCATTTAAAGCTTGTGTTTCCTTATTAATTTTCTGTCTGGATGATCTGTCCATTGGTGTAAGTGAGGTGTTAAAATACCCCCCACTATTATTGTGTTACTGTCGATTTCCTCTTTTATGGCTGTTAGCAGTTGCCTTATGTATTGAGGTGCTCCTATGTTGGGTGCATATATATTTACAATTGTTATACCTTTTTCTTGGATCGATCGCTTGATCATTATATAGTGTCCTTCCTTGTCACTTGTAACATTCTTTATTTTAAAGTCTATTTTATCTGATATGAATATTGCTACTCCAGCTTTCTTCTGATTTCCGTTTGCATAAAATATCTTTTTCCATCCCTTCACTTTCAGTCTGTATGTGTCCCTAGGTCTGAAGTGGGTCTCTTGTAGACAGCATATATATGGGTCTTGTTTTTATATCCATTCAGTGAGCCTGTGTCTTTCGGTTGGAGCATTTAATCCATTCACATTTAAGGTAATTGTTGATATGTATGTTCCTATTACCATTTTCTTAATTGTTTTGGGTTTGTTTTTGTAGGTCCTTTTCTTCTCTTGTGTTTTCCACTTAGAGAAGTTCCTTTAGCATTTGTTGTAGAGCTGATTTGATGTTGCTGAATTCTCTTAGCTTTTGCTTGTCTGTAAAGCTTTTGACATTTCCATCAAATCTGAATGAGATCCTTGCTGGGTAGGGTAATCTTGGTTGTAGATTCTTCCCTTTCATCACTTTAAATATATTGTGCCACTCCCTTCTGGCTTTTAGAGTTTCTGCTGAGAAGTCAGCTGTTAACCTATGGGAGCTCCCTTGTACGTTATTTGTTGTTTTTCCCTTGTTGCTTTTAATAATTTTTCTTTGTCTTTAATTTTTATCAGTTTGACTACTATGTGTCTCGGTGTGTTTCTCCTGGGTTTATCCTGCCTGGGACTCTCTGTGCTTCCTGGACTTTGGTGGCTATTTCCTTTCCCATGTTAGGAAAATTTTCGACTATAATCTCTTCAAATATTTTCTTGGGTCCTTTCTCTCTCTCTTCTCCTTCTGGGACCCCTATAATGTGAATGTTGATGTGTTTAATGTTGTCCCAGATGTCTCTTAGACTGTCTTCATTTCTTTTTATTCTTTTTTCTTTATTCTGTTCCATGGCAGTGAATTCCACCATTCTGTCTTCCAGGTCACTTATCTGTTCTTCTGCCTCAGTTATTCTGCTATTGATTCCTTCTAGTGTATTTTTCACTTCAGTTATTGTATTGTTAATCTCTGTTTGTTTGTTCTTTAATTCTTCTAGGTCTTTGTTAAACATTTCTTGCATCTTCTTGATCTTTGCCTCCATTCTTTTTTTTTTTTTTTTTTTTGCGGTACGCGGGCCTCTCACCACTGTGGCCTCTCCCGTTGCAGAGCACAGGCTCCGGACATGCAGGCTCCGGATGCACAGGCTCCACGGCCATGGCTTACAGGCCCAGCTGCTCCGCGGCATGTGGGATCCTCCCGGACCAGGGCACGAACCTGTGTCCCCTGTATCGGCAGGCAGACTCTCAACCACTGCGCCACCAGGGAAGCCCCTGCCTCCATTCTTTTTGTGAGATCCTGGATCATCTTCACTATCATTATTCTGAATTCTTTTTCTGGAAGGTTGCCTATCTCCACTTCATTTAGTTGTTTTTCTGGGGTTTTATCTTACTCCTTCATTTGGTACATAGTCCTCTGCCTTTTCATTTTGTCTAACTTTCTGTGAATGTGGTTATTGTTCCATAGGCTTCAGGACTGTAGTTCTTCTTGCTTCTGCTGTCTGCCCTCTGGTGGATGAGGCTATCTAAGAGGCTTGTGCAAGCTTCCTGATGGGAGGGACAGGTGGTGGGTAGAACTAGGTGTTGCTTTGGTGGGCAGAGCTCAGTAAAACTTTAATCTGCTTGTCTGCTGATGCATGGGGCTGAGTTCCCTCCTTGTTGGTTGTTTGGCCTGAGGTGACCCAGCACTGGAGCCTACAGGCTCTTTGTTGGGGCTAATGGTGGGCTCTGGGAGGGCTCACACTAAGGAGTACTTCCCAGAACTTCTGCTGTCAGTGTCCTTGTCCCCGTGGTGAGCCACAGCCACCCCCCGCCTCAGCAGGAGACCCTCCAACACTAGCAGGTAGGTCTGGTTCAGCCTCCTATGGGCTCACTGCTCCTTCCCTCTGGGTCCTGTTGCACACACTGCTTTGTGTGTGACCTCCAAGAGTGGAGTCTCTGTGTCCCCCAGTCCTGTTGAAGTCCTGCAATCAAATCCCGCTAGCCTTCAAAGTCTGATTCTCTAGGAATTCCTCCTCCAATTGCTGGACCCACAGGTTGGGGAGCCTGAGGTGGGGCTCAGAACCTTTACTCCAGTGGGTGGACTTCTGTGGTATAATTTTTCTCCAGTTTGTGAGTCACCCACCCAGGGGTTATGGGATTCGATTTTATTGTGATTGCGCCCCTCCTACCATCTCATTGCAGTTCTCCTTTGTCTTTGCATGTGGGGTATCTTTTTTGGTGAGCCCCAGTGTCTTCCTGTTGATGACCGTTCAGCAGTTAGTTGTGATTCTGGTGCTCGCACAGAGGGAGTGAGAGCACGTCCTTCTACTCCACCATCTTGATCCCATGTAAGCCTTTTCTAATGGCTGCTCATGATAACAGATCATACTGTCCCCTGTACGTTACTTTTGATTTTTATAGCATTGGTGCTGGAGAGGGTGCTTTGGGACTCATGTTGAAAGCAAGGAAATGAGAGCAAGGATTAGAACCTGGGCCTCTGTGTTCTCTCTCTGTGTTCTCTCATTACCCAACCCTACTCTCAAGGGCACAGAGCCAGGTGACCTTGAACCCTTGGTATGTTGATTAATCTTATTGTAATGTGAACCACAAGGGCCAAGCACAGTGCTAACAGCTTCACATGCATTCTTTTATTTAATTCTCATAACCCTATTGTTACTTTCTCTCTTATAGGCAATAAACTGAGGCACTGCGAGGGTAAGATTCTAGTCCAACACCAATCAGCAAATAAAATAGCTGTCTAGCATCGGTACCCAGAGACGCCCAGTCCTTAATGCAAATGTTGCATTTCTGAGGACTAATGTTCTGATGATCCTACGTCCATCTGAATAGGGTTCTCAAACGGGAGAGGAAGGAGGATAGGCCCTGTGACCCTTGATACCCAGAGTGGGACCAAAACAGTCACCTAGTAGCAGATAAGCAGGTAATCCTAACATCTCTTGGCCAGGTTCTTGGAATGTGGGAGTCTCCAGCCTTTCCTGAGTGATGAAATTTCAGTCTGGTTTGGGTTTTGAACATATCATTGCAACTAACCCTTTGCCCTTCTCTCCTTTAGAACCCTGTTCCTGTGGCCCCAAATGAACTCAGAGCCTTTTGTGATGTTACAGCTTGGCTAGCAGAAAATTTAAAATGCTTGAACCATTTGAAAGGGCTTCAAGTCAAGTTGTTGCCATAAAAACACAAGTACTGGGACCCAGAAGATACTAAGAAAAAAAAATAAGACAAAATTTCCTTTTCTGGTAGAGCTGCTCATAAAAGGAAAGCAAGCTCTTTGCTGCCCAGGAGAGGAAAATGTGTATAAAGAGTAACAGAAGAGGTGAAGTGATTGTCATGGGATTTATGTCACTTGGGCCTGGAAATCACCTGAGAGGCAGAGGTTTGCTTAAAAGCAGGAGAATCACTAACTTTGGACTAGAAACAAACAAACAAAAAAGTCAAAATCATTCAGTCTAATAATTTAAGACAGAAAAAAGGAGACCCAGACAGTGAGGTGGCTTCCTGAAGGTCACCTGTCTGAAGAGAGGCAGTGGCAGAGCCAGAGGTGGTGGCCGGGCCTCAGTTCCAGTCCGCTGCTGGCAGCTCTGCCCAACTGGCTGAGGCCTGGGGGAGCACGTGAACCAGAGAGGCGGGAAGCGCAAAGCATCTTTGGGGGTAAACAGAGAAGCAAAGCTACCGAAGAAGGTTTGTTTGGAAGAAAGCGCCACCGAAGGTTGAGAAAGTGGGTGATTTGAAACCCTCCTAGGACTTGGGCTACAGCCTGAAGGCAATGGGGAATCCAGGAGCACACCTGAGGAAGGGACGAGTAAAAATGGGACTGAGGGATGTTAATCTGGTTGCGGTGTGCTTGATGCATTTGAGGAGGGATATTTTAAGGCAGAGAGGCCAGTGAGGACAAGATAGGGAAGACGTGTGCTAGAAATCCTGTGGTTTTATGTCTTACTTCCTAATGCTGCATGTATGAGAGAGAGAGAGAGAGAGAGAGAGAGAGAGAGTGTGTGTGTGTGTGTGTGTGTGTGTGTGTGTGTGTGAGAAAGAGAGAGAGAGGTCTCAGCCTGATGCTCACCTGGAACTCGGACTTGTCAGGACTTGACTAGGGAACAGGTTGGGCTGCCATCCAGAAGCACGACCTCCAAACTTCAGTAATTTCCAGCAGGTCTATTTCCATCTTCCCTTGCCCACCTGCGGGCCTCAGATGAAATCAGTCTGCTTCAACCCAGGCACTTACGTACAAAGAGGCCTACTGATGATACATTGTGAACAAAGAATAAAGTGGCACCAACAGCTCAACAGGCCCTCGCACCCAGCCCAGAGCCGAATTCCTCCCATCCCGACAACTGGAGCAGATTCTGTGCTCCTGGCTCCCCCTGCACCAGAGTCAGCTCACAATTCTCCATCCTTCCTGTCGCAGGAGAGCCGGCGGACACTCAGGGCATCCTCAGAACAGGCCGGTGGTGTTCCACCAGCTGCAGACTGTGCTCGGGGCGACCTTGGGTACCGGTTACCCCAGCTCGACCCTATAGAGGCAGGCAGCTCCTGGCCGGACACTCCCCTCAGGTCCCTTAGTGAGAGTGGAGGCTGCTCTCTCATTGGCTTCTCTCTCCCCAGTAGTCAGTCTGAGGAGTGGGTTCTATTTATGAATGGCATCACTGTTTCTAGGTCTCTCAGGACAGCAGTTTAACAAATCAGTATTTTTTTAAATTGAAGTGTTGATTTACAATATTGTGTTAGTTTCAGGTGTACAGCAAAGTGATTCAGTTATACATACATATCTATCTTTTTTCAGATCGTTTTCCCTTATAGGTTATTACAAAATATTGAATAGAGTTCCCAATCAGTATATTTTCTGAACAACTGTTACATTAAACAAGCACAACTCATGGGAAGCAATTATAAAGAAACTTAAGTTATCTCTCTTGTTAAACCTTTGAATTCGGTAGGGCTGCTGCGTCTACTGGCAGGCCCTGTGACTTCCTTGATCTTTCTTAGGAGGCTGTATTCACCTTAAGCCTGAATATGGACACAACTCAGTGTCTAAAATGTTCATATAATCATTAAAATTCCAAATATGATGTACAATTAAGGCTTTTCCCCTCTCCTTCAGCCCAGGCCGAACACTCACAGTCGACAACACTTCTGTCTCTCCTCTTCCATCCTTTTAACTGTGGTTTTTGATGCTTGCAGTGTTGGAGTGGGAACAAGCAGGAAAGTCCCCCTTGACTGGTGCAGGGGTGGGAATCTGGCATTGGTGTTTTCTGGGCTTGCAGGTGTTTAAAGCTGACTTTTGTGGATACTTTATATCCCCTCCTTAGTTCAGGCTGCTATAGCAAAATACCATAGACTGGGTGGTTTATAAAAACAGAATTTTATTTCTCACAGTTCGGGAGGTTGTAGTCTGAGATCTGGTGGCCAGCATGGGTGGGCTCTAGTGAGAGCTCTCTTCTGGGCTGCGGAATGCTGAACGGTCTCATTGTATCCTCACGTGGCAGAAAGAGAGCAAGACAGCTCTTTGGCCTCTTCTTCTACAGACACTAAATCCCATTCAGAAGAGCTCCACCCTCATGACTAATTACCGCCCAGAGGTCCCACCTCCTAACACCATCACATTGGGGTTAGGATTTCTACATATGAATTGTGGGGGGACACAGACATTCAGCCCATAACATAAGCAGTCCTTTAGCCTGGGTGATGTACTTTCCTCAGGCTCCTCGTTTACTCCTTCCTCCATCTCTAGGAATCTGGCCATACCTCCAGCTTGTCCTGGCTGAGCTCTCTTTGCCCCTCTAGGCTGTCCTCTTGGATAGGATCTTTGACTATCCTGGGCAGCCCTCTCTCTCTCCCACTCACAGCTCTCACCTTTGTCCCAACAACCCGGCTTGCGGGATCTCAGTTCCCCGAGCAGGGATTGAACCCAGACCACGTCAGTGAAAGCGCCGGATCCTAACCACCAGACCACAGGGGAACTCCCCTGGTTTCTCAGTCTGGACACCTCTGAGATAGGGGGTGGAGTGGAACTCATAACACAGCTTTCTCCAAAGAAATTCTCATCTAAAATCTTACCCTCAGCTCTTTTGCCACTTACTTTGTAAATCCTGGTGTAGCACTTCACTTTGGAATTTGGTATTTCTTGTGATTCAACTGAAGCGTCTATTTTAATATCTGCTTTCATTTGATTTAGGATACATCTTGAACAAAAATGCTTCTGTTATCTGAATGCTGAGTGCTGATATGACATTTACCTCTATTTTTTAGCATAACATACTGTCTACCATTTGGATGTATTTTCGACACCCTGCCTTTATAGATCCAAATCTGGATTGTAGTGAGAGAGGAGGCTCTAATTAAAGAGAGGCAGCGTTTCAAGTAAACTCTGTAAGGCCGTGGGGGCATCCTTGTGTGGTATTCTAACTCCGGAGGGGAGTTGCTGTCCCTCCCTGCTTTCCAGCATCTGCAGGGTGTGGTGTGAGGTTGTGGAGCAGTGACAAGGGCAGACGTCTTCAACGGCAGACTGGGACATCGCTGGGGACTCCCTGCAGGAAGAGGCAAGAGTCAAAGAAATTGGGAAACTTGGGCAATACATGACCTTGGGCTATTTACTTCTCTGAGCCTTGGTTTCTACATCTGTAGAATGAGAGCAGTAATCCCTATGCTCCTCGCAGCTGAGAGCCTATGAAGTGCTTTCTAATTTGAGGAATGGGTCATGAGGGTCAGGAAGAGGGACTTGTCAGTAGACACACTATTTAGTCCCCCATCTTGGACTGAGTGGACCTTGACATCAGGGTCCGTGTCGCGTTGTTCTTCTTCTGTCTCAATGTGAGTACAGTTTATTGGATGGAACGATGGTGCCGTTGGCCTGTGTCTCTTTGGAACGTTTGTGGTGTGGATTTACTTTGCGGAGAGGCCTATTTATTTCACACGTGCTCTCCATCAGCCTTAACCCGCAGAAGGTGAGCGAAGGACCAGTGCTTCTTCAACTACATCACATCCCAGAAAACCCAAGCCAAAGCTCTTTAGCGATTTATGCGATTACTTCGGTTCATTTTCCAAGGGATTGAACCCAGTTCTCTTTGCTTCTACTTTTGCTGTGATGCCAATTCTCATTTCTAAAAGAGTTTTCTTGCTTTCTTCCTGATTCTTTCAATAAAGTTTATTTCATCTTCACTCGTCTCTGGGCTTTTGGTGTACCCTGTGAACCCTATTCACTCGCTCAGCCAGGGGTGTGGAGGAAGCCAGACAGGAAACCCAGCCACCTCCAGCTAATGCCTTTCTTTTCGTGATTACTACAATTGTTGCCTAGTGGAACAGGGAGCCGTTAGCTGGGTTTTCGCCCGCCTCTATTAGTATTACCCTGTAATTTAATCCCAATTAGACTCTCAGAAACATAGCCATAGGAAACAAGTAGGCAAAGGAGGTAGATGGCCGAAAGTAACAGCAGTCAGGGCTTTTCATCAAACACGCTGTTTTCCAAAGGTGCTGGGCCAAGGAAGAGTGAGGTCGGAGCTTGGAACAAAGTAACTGGATAAATGATTAAAAGGACTTGAGTTTTACTTTCTGGCCTTGAGGTTGGGGTCTGTGAACATTGATCTCATGGGCTGGGCTGAGCCAATTTGTTTAATAGCTGTAGGGACTGAAAGAGGTCTTGAGAGATGACTCCCTGTCTGCTTCACCTTCTCTCCTTGGGATCTATGGGAGGAAGTTCTCAGAGGAGGTTTTTTTTTTTTTTTTTTTTAATCTCACCTGGTTTCCTCCCTTGGGTCCCTAAGGAAATCCTTATGTATATATTGGAATCAACCTCCGTTCCGAGGGACTCACCGAGGCCCAGACCTGGAGATGACCATTCCCGTTGACTATGTGTCCTACTGGAAAGTGTAGATGCAGGCAGTGTATACAGCTAGGGCTGGAAGTAGAGGATTGTGAGGTAGCGATGTCTTTGGGAGGAGGAGTGTCCTTAGATCCTTACAAGGGACTGTTGTCCTACTCAAGCTTCAGAATCCTAGGTTGTAGTATAGAAGGGAGGAGTCCCAGCGTTCGAGGGCCCAAATGACAAGGAAACGATTATATCCCTCTCCTCCACGGGACTGATCCAAGAAGAGCCAACTGTGAAAGTTCAACCCAGCCTGGTCCTTCTTCATTCTTCAGTGACAACAGCCACCTTAGGCCAAAGTCAAGTTGTTAAGGGCAGAGACGGTTGAGAGAGCTGTGGGGATGCGGCACGCAGGAGGGGGAGATTGGAGCAGAGCAGGGCGAGCGAGAAGCTGTGAGCCCAAGCAGCTATAAGCAAAATCATGACACACTCCGGAAGCCTTCTACTTCCCTTTACTCTCTCTACTTCTCTTCTTCCCAATCAGGAGCCAGTCCTCCTATAAATCCACTCATGTATTTAATTACTGAGCACCCTCAAGGGTATTAGGAGAAGTTTCTGGTATTCCAGAAGGTTCTGGAAGCCCAAGGCTCCTTTCCTCCAACCAGAAGACAAGACCTAGGTGCATGGGAAGAAGGACTTCTCCCTTCTTCTGATTCTCTTGGCATCAAATTCTTCACTTCTTATGGTAACCTTGTGATCCTATGTTGGGGGTTTCCAGGACAGTTCCAGTTTTAAACATTTTATCCTATTGTCCTCATAAGTATCTGTGAGGCCACATGCCCTGAATTTGTTTTGGAAAAAAACTGTGAGTACAACCTTAGCTCAGAGTATTTCCTGTCCAGCTGAATCTATATAAACCTTGCCCTTCCCTGGCACCTAGGCATAGTGGCATTTGGAAGATTTGCTGGAATCCCAGCTAAGGAAAAGTTAGCTTGTGGTTTGGTGTAGGAGCAAAGGATAGGTGATCTCCTGTACTTTGAAGCTTGATTCTGAAGGCCCCAAAACTTACTCAAAAACCCATCTTCATAATGCAAGTGATTCAAACTTGCTTTTACCTTTAAGTCTCAGATGTGGCTATGTGGCTTCAGCTTTTCAGAATTTTCTTTTCCACTAATTCCCCGATAAAAAATCCGTTTAAGAGGGAACAGAATCTTTTGCTCTATAATGAGAAATGAGAGTTAACTGGCCTCTTCCACCTGGGGCACTGTTTTTCACACTAAAGGTCTCAACCCACTGTTGGGTCATGAAATCAATTTATCAAGAGAACATAACAGAATACATTACACTTGATTTGGATAAGTATTGTTTCATGAAACTTTTGTGTCTTCTGTTTTATCTACCTATATGTATGTGTGTCTTGGGTCACTATGTAAAATGTATTTTTTTTTTCCTGTGGGTCACAGGAATAAAAAGTTCAAGACTACCCTCCTAGGAGAGGTCACAGAGCTCACACTGAGACTGAAACTGCTAAGGCAGACCCTCCCCCAGAGCTGGTTCCTTAGGGAAGGAGAGAGAGTAGGCTGCAGGGGGTGGGGGTGGGGGAGGGGGGATGGAGCCTGACCAAGGGCGTGAGGACAAACAGTGCGGAAAGTAGGAAGGAGCCTGAGTAGAAGCCCACTTCCTATCCCCTCCACCACAGCAGCCACAACGCACTGAGGGCCAACAGCACACCAGGCACTCTGCTGAGTATCTTAAATGAGTTATCCCTTTCAAGTCTCACCACACCTCATAAGGAAGAAGAGTACTATTATTACTGTCCCATTTTATAGATGGGGAAACTGCGGCTTGCCAACTACAAATTGGCACTTGCCATCGGCACTTGCCATCTACCTCTACAAGGATTAAATCATGTGCTGCCGCAGCTGCTGACTTTCAACACCCCCTGGAAGGAGTTCGGGTGGAGAGCAGAGATGAGGCACCCTGTGCTCCGGGAAAAACTGGCAGAACAGGTCTTCAGACAGTTAGATGTTTTCAGTAGCCAATTTTATGAGCCCAATTCTTATATCTCCTCATATCTAGAAAAGCTAAAATCCTTCACGGTGTCGTCTGCTCCTCCTGAGTAGCACTAACCCACAAGAGACGAGCAGAAACCTTCTGTAAAAAAATATATGCTCGACTGCATGTACTCCCCCTTTACCAAAATCACATATATACTGAGCTTCTCCCCTGCCTCTGTGGAGCGATTTATCAGAGGAATCTGGGATGCTGTCTCCCGGGTTGCAGTCCTCATTTTGCCCCAAATAAAACTTACCACACGGGCTTCCCTGGTGGCGCAGTGGTTAAGAATCCGCCTGCCAATGCAGGGGACACGGGTTTGAGCCCTGGTCCGGAAAGATCCCACATGCCGTGGAGCAACTAAGCCCGCCCGCCACAACTACTGAGCCTGCGCTCTAGAGTCTGCAAGCCACAGCTACTGAGCCCGCGTGCCGCAACTACCGAAGCCCGTGCCCCTTAGAGCCTGCGCTCCGCAACAAGAGAAGCCACCGCAATGAGAAGGCCACAGGCTCCAACGAAGAGTAGCCCCCGCTCACCACAACTAGAGAAAGCCTGCCCGTAGCAACGAAGACTCAACGCAGCCAAACATAAGTAAATAAAATAAATAAATTTACTTAAAAAAAAACCCTTGGGCTTCCCTGGTGGCGCAGTGGTTGAGAGTCCGCCTGCCGATGCAGGGGACACGGGTTCATGCCCCAGTCTGGGAAGATCCCACATGCTGCGGAGCGGCTGGGCCCGTGAGCCATGGCCGCTGAGCCTGCGCATCCGGAGCCTGTGCTCTGCAATGGGAGAGGCCACAGCGGTGAAAGGCCCGCGTACCACAAAAAAAAAAAAAAAAAAAAAAAACCCTTGCAACTCTCACGTTATGCATTTTTTTTTTAAGTCTACAGGTTCAAGAGGTTAAATAACCTGCCTGAGGTCACACAGCTTGTAGTTGCAGACAATTTGGTCTCACACTCAGGCGTGCCTGATTTTTCAGCTCATGCTCTCACGCAGGCACAGTAAGGAGTTCCCCTTTGGCCTAAGAACAGGATTTGGTGTTGGCCCAGAATCAATGATCTACGTAGGCCATCCATGGGCCTTGCCCCTGGGTGCAGGGCAGGCAGGGCCAGGAAGCAAAGGAGTCCAGGACCAAAGCTGGTGGCTATGAGGGTGGCAGCCCTCCCCCAGCCCTGTTCCTGCTTGATGCAGGCTTGGGCTTTGCCATCGCAGAATATGCAGCTAATTATAACCAAACAATGAGCAGTCACAGCCTGCTGGTGGTTTAGCTCTCATTAGAGGCCTGGCAGGCTTTTCCTCAGGACTTCCCTGCCTCTTGAAGGCAGTGGCAGGAGCTCTGGGCTCCAGCTCCCTCCCCGCTTTCTGCTCTCTCCTCTTCGAGCTAGGTGAGCTAGGTCTGTCTAATTCGGTGAGTGTTTCCTTAGCTTCTGAGGCGTGCAGGCTGTGTTCAGTGCTGCAGGGGGGGGGGGTATCTGAAGCAGAACTTTGTCCCTGCCTTCAGTGAGCTCACCATTCTCCCAGCAGTCTATTGATCAGAATCAAAAAAACCAGACCCATTTGAGCCTGGCAGAGAGCAGAGAGGTTTTGGACAGCTTTGTGTCCTCGGCTGCTTCCCTCTGAGGCCCTTTCTTGGGCATGGTGAGAATTTATTTCTGACCTTTAATAATGTGGGGTACAAAAGCGCTTGCTCTGTATAAATGATCTCTAATGGTGCTCATTTTTACAGGATGTCACAGGGGGAGGAACTCTTTCCAAATCTTGGTACATGTAAACCTGGGCCAACAAGAGAGACGCATAAAGTCACTATAAACCTTGGAACCCAGGAGAGTTTCTCAAATGTCTTTTTTTTTTTTGGCTGCTTGCACAGCTTGCAGGATCCTAGCTCCCCGACCAGGGATTGAACCCCAGTCCTTGGCAGTGAGGAGTCCTAACCACCAGGGAATTCCCTCAAATGCCTATTTTAAGGGCTTTGGGAAGGGTATCAGGAAATAGCCTCAGATTGTAGAGAATCTGCTTCTGAGAAAAGGTACACTGGTTACTGTTCCTGGGCCAAACTTCAGAGTCCTTCAGGTTTATCTTTTGCCTCTTCAGCCCTCTTCACCCTTCCTGACATCTAACTTCCTTCAAGTGTACTCTGGGGACCATTTTTCCTGCTTCCATATTAGGGCTTCTTTATCTGCTATCAACCAATTACATTAAGGTCTTAGTTGAGAATCTGTCAAGATAGTATGTTGAGAATCTGTCAAGATAGTATCCCTCCAGGAACCATCATAAACATGAGGGATACTTGGTCTGGATCACTGAGGAATCCCTAATGCCTCCCTGGAAGAATGCCTGCTCAGAGGAGTAGAACATGGTCCATAGCTGCGGGGTGAATGAGTGAGAAGCTGGGAGGGACAAGAAAGGGCATCTGGTCTTCATTTTCCAGGTGAAGGCCTAAGGCCCAGAGGTAGAGTGACAAACTGTCTCAGTTTGCCCAGGAATGAGGGATTTCCATGACATGGGACTTTCAGTTTTAAAACCAGACAGGTGGATCACCCTATAAGGAGTGGTGATGAGTAAACCCATGTGGACAAAGTAGGAAGGAAAGAGGACTTGGTCAGATTTTGTTCAGCAGAAAGATGGGAAGCATCTTTCCAGAGGCCTGCAGGAAGGCAATTCTTAAAAGAAGAAATAGGTATGGCCAATAAACACATTTAAACAGTTTGAAATTACTGGTAATATCAAAATACAAACTAAAGCAATTTTCACCTATTTGTCAAAGATTTAAAAATATATAGGGAATTCCCTGGTGGTCCAGTGGTTAGGACTCTGCGCTTTCACTGTGGAGGGCTCGGGTTCAATTCCTGGTCGGGAAACTAAGATCCTGCAAGCGGCGCAGCACAGCCAAAAAGACCCCACACACTCACACACACACACACACACACACACACACACACACACACTCACACACACACACACACACACTCACACACACACACTCACACACACACTCACACATACACACTCACACACACTCACACACACACTCACACACACTCACTCACACACACACTCACACACACACACTCACACACTCACACTCACACACACACTCACACACACTCACACACATACACACTCACACACACACTCACACTCACACACACACTCACACACACACACTCACACACACACTCACACACACAGAGAAGCCAAGACTCATTCACTGTTGGTGGAAATATAAACTGTTTCATTCGTTCTGGAGGGCAATTTGTTAAAAAATGTTTTTAAGATATCCATGCCCTTAGACCAAGTAATTGCATTTCTTAGAATCTGGTCTTAAGGAAATAATTAGAGATATGATCAAGGTTTGAGTACTTATTTGTTCATGACAGCTTCATAACAAAGTCAGGTTGAAGACAACCTAAAATTTCTCCTTGGGAGGCCAAATGAAAAAAACAAATTCTTTTTGATTTTTATTTATTTATATTTTAATATTTATTTATTTATTTGGTTGCTTCGGGTCTTAGTTGTGGCAGGCAGGCTCCTCAGTTGCGACTCACCAGCTCCTTAGTTGCAGCATGCATGTGGGATCTAGCTTCCAGACCAGGGATCGAACCCGGGCCCCCCACATGGGGAGCGTGTAGTCTTAACCACTGCGACGCCAGGGAAGTCCCTCCTTTTGATTTTTAAGCAAAGCAATTCAACTCTCCTTTCGTTCTGCCCTTTACTTTCAGATTATGCCTAAAAGCCTATATTTTAGATTCAAACAATTCCTTCCAAAGAGGAATTTTGCCATTGGCCCTTTAAATATTGTTTCCAGCCACTCTTGGCTTTCACTGGTCACATAGTCTATCCCAGAACGTTTTCAGTTCTAAATAACAGAAACCAACTCATATTGTCTCAAGAAGGAGAAGAAAAGAATAGTAGCAGATATTGTTAGATGTGGGGGACCCAGGCAAAACTGACCAATGGAGCCTCAGGGAGGGGTTCACTTAAGACCTTCTGAGATCAGCTCTTTCTCTCATTTAACATGACTCTGAGTCTGAGTCCCTCACCCTGGCCCTTACTAGCTGTGTGACCATAAGCAAGTTACTTAACCTCTCTGTACCTCAGTGGCTTCATCTATAACAAGGGATTATAAATACCTTACATAGCACTTATTATGAGGCAGGCTGTGGTATAATAAAATATATTTGGTCTTTGTCCTTGGTTCTGGCACAGAGCTCCTAAAACTCATGGAATTAGCCATAATGAGCTCTTTTGGACCACACCAGAGTTTATGCTAATGAGATGACTCAGGGTGAAGCCCCTAGATAGCTTCAGGATGGAGGCTGGCCGCAAGAAAGACCTAACAGGTAAATTTAGAGGATGGGAACTTTCAGTCCCATCCCCCAATTTCTGGAGAAAGAGGAGGTCCCAAGACTGTTCAAGATAAAAACTCTTGAACAGCAAGATTCGAAGAGCTTCTGGGTTGGTGAATAATACATGCACACGCAGGAAGGGTGAGGCATCCCAACTCCACAGGACAGAGGTTCTTGTATCAGGACCCTTCCTGACCTTCCCTGTGTACCTCTTCATCCAGCTGTTCATTTGTGTTCTTTACTCAATAAGTGTAAGTACAGTGTTATCCTGAGTTCTGTGAGTCACTCTAGCATCCGTACACTTGGCATCATTCCTGCACCCTTCAATGCCTATTAGATGATCTACCTTTCCATTAATTAATCTCCTCCCACCTCAGTCACCTACTTCTGTCATCTTATCCTAGATCTTGTCACCAGCACCAACTGTGCCAAGCCCAAAAAATCTTCATTTCAAGCCACTCTCTCTGGCCACTACCTCGTATCTGTTCAATTTGTTTCCCGCTCCGAGATTCTTCCACCCCTTCAGTGACCTCTCTTCCATTCAGTGATTCTCTAGTCCATTCATTCATCCCTCTAGATCATCAGTTCTCTCCCTTCTCAGCTTAGAGTTCATGGTCCATCACAAGAAACTCACTTGCATATATCTTTGTCCTTTGTAATGACATTAAAATATGTCTGCAAGTTCTTTGACACTTGTGTTAGTCTTCTTGGGCTGCCATAACAAAATATCATAGACTGAGTGGCTTAAACAACAGAAATTAATTTATTCACTATTTTGGAGGCTAGAAGTCTAAGATCAAAGTTCTGGTCAATTCAGTTTCTGGTAAGGGCTCTCTTCTCGGCTTGAAGAAGCAGCGAGCTGAGTCCTCTTTTCTAACCACTAAGAAAATGTTAAATCTTGTTTTTTTTCATTGTTAATTTAGTTCTAAATATATTTCTTTTTAAAAAAATTTTTGTTTTATACTGGAGTATAGTTGATTAACAATGTTGTGTTAGTTTCAGGTGTACAGAAGAGTGATTCAGTCATACGTATATGTGTATCTACTCTTTTTCAAATTCTTTTCCCATTTAGGTTATTATAGAGTATTGAGCAGCTGTGTCTCTTCTTATAAAGACATAATCCTATCAGATCACAGTCCCATCTTCATGATCTCATATAACCTTAATAACTTCCTTCAAGGCCCCATCTCCTAATATAGCTATACTGGAAGTTTAAAGCTTCAACATATAAATTTTGGGGGGACACAAATATTCAGTTCATAACAACACTTCTCCCTTCATAAGGTGGAGTCTAATTCCCCTCCCCTTGAACATGGGCTGAACCTGGTGACTTGCTTCTAACAAATAGAATGTGGCCAAGCAATCCATTGTGACCTGAGTCTAGGTCAGAAAAAGATAGCTTCATCTTAGTTCTCCCTCTTGGATTGCTATCTCTGTGAGAAGTCGTATGTCATGTGAGGACGCACGAACACCCTGTGCAGAGGCTCACATGAAGAGGAACTGAATCCGTTTGCCAACAACCACCTCTGGTTTGCCAGTCACGTACGTGAGCCATGGTGGAAGCAGAGTCTCCAGCCCCAGTCAAGCTTTCAGATGACCGTCGCCCTGATAACATTTTGACTGCATCCTCATGACAGACCCCAGAACTGCCCAGCCGTGCTGCTTCCAAATTCTAAGTTCTATCTCTCAAAAACTGTGAGATAATAAATGTCTATGTTTTAAGCCACTAAGTGTTGGGAACATTTTTTTAACAGCAATTGATAACTAATACAACCACCTTGACCTTCTTCCCTCCCAACCTGTGGGCCTAGCAAAGCCCCAACACTAGTCAAATCTAACTTTCATCTATCCCGCGCTTGTACTCCAGCTGCCAAAAGTGGCTGGAGGAAAACACATGACTGTGCTGAAAGGTCTCCCTTTAAAATCATGGCCTTTAACCTCAGGAGGACCATATTGTTGCCCAGCAATCCTACAATCTCTCCCCAGGCAAGTCACTCTCCTACTTTTTGTGATAACTGTATCACACTCCTCCCTTCCCAGGCCTTCACACAACTATCCCTGCTTCTCACTTTCAGCCAATGATAGCACTTTTTTTCCCGACTGAGAAAATAGAAGAAATCAGAAAAAAACAAAACAAAACCTTACCATCCCAACACCAAAAATACCAACCTCCAGTATCCAGGTCCTTTTACTCTGCCTCCATCCTCTTATGATGAATGGATCATCCATGCATCTATCTGAGGCCAGGTCCCCACCCCCACCCCCCTTGTGCACTGGATCCCTTCCCTTCCTGCTTATTCAAAGGTATCACTCCAGCAATTATCTGCTGTCTCATATGCATTGTCAAATTTTCTCTCTCTAGTGTACCATATCCATTAGCATACTAAATGGGATATAACTCTCATCTTTAAAAAAAGAATCCTAGACCCTACTTTCCCCTCCAGTTACTTCACCATTTGCCTGCTAATCATTCAGAGCAAAATTTAAAAACATTATCTGGACTGTTTCTATTTCCTCACCTCCTATTCTTTGTCACACACCCTCCAATCAGGCTTGTGTCCCTATCATGACAGTAAAACCACATTTATCAAGGGACTTCTATGATGACAGATTCAATGGTCAATTCTCCATTCTTATTTGACTCATCCGCAACAGTTTAAGTCATCTGGTCACTCACTTCATGAAACAATTTCTCAGTTGCTTCCAAACACCTGAGTTTTCCAATCTTCCTCCTACGTCACCAGCTGTTCCTTTTCCATGTTCTTTCCTGGATTCACTTTTTCCCCCTTTCACAAGCTCTAAGATTGGAGTGTCCCTGGGCTCAGTTCTTGTCTATCCTCACCCCTCCTCTCTTTCCTGCTCTGTCCTCTTCTCTGCTCAGTCCTTCCTCCTGGGTGTCTTATCTAGCCCATGGCTTTCAGCACCATCCATAATGCTGCAGATTCCCTGTTTATATCTCTAGTCCAGAGCCTCTCCCCTGAGCCCAGGATGAATAAAGGCAACGTGTGTCTTCAACTTCCTCCCCTTTTCCCATGTTTCTCCCCACCTCTGTGGTTTCACTTTCTTCTCCTCATATTCAATTTATTCCTACTCCAGGGTAACTGGTAGGATTAAAGCATTAACTAGTGTTCAGCAGTGCCTTGCACATAATGGAAATATTCATCAAATGTAACTCAATGTCTCCCTTCAGGGCAATATTTTTTCCTTTAGAATTATTTTATTAAATCATACTTGTACAACAGCTTCTTAACTCTACACACGCACTTAAATTTTTTTTAAAGGAAAAACGTTATGTCTTATTACACCAGCTTTTCAAAACTTTGAGAAAAATCTTAAAAAAGGTTTCACATGTCATCTGAAACTTACAAATTTAACATTATCAAAGAAGGAATGCTTCTACACTCTTCCAAAGACCACTAGAAAGAAACAACAATTAAAAAGCTAAGAAACTGTCTCAAAGGCATTTTTTTTTGTTTTTTTTACAATCCTTCCTCCACAGTAAGGTAATGTTATTAAACAATCCATTCACAAAATGGCTCTCTGCATCTGCTCTGGTGTCTTCTGCCATATCACTGCATATTTATGCATGACTGAGATAAGAGTTTCCTTAACATTGTTATTTCGATAACCTGAAGCTGTTCTGTTACCTCTGGGCTCTCATCCTCTCCTATTTATACAGCAAAGCCCATGGTAAATAGGAAGAAGATCAATATCTTCTTCTCCCTCCATACCCCCCACTTCCTCCACCACCTCCTGGACCATAGTTTCCTCCACCATATGGTCCTCCCATGTTTCTGCTACCACCAAAGTTTCCACTCTTCATTGGACCATAGTTAGAAGGTTGCTGGTTATAATTTCCAAAATCATTATAATTTCTACTTCCATAATTTCCTCCTCCATACTTGTCATAACCACCTCTGCAGCCCCCACCCTGGTTGCCATATCCAGGTCCTCCACCACCATATCCTCCTCTTCCTCCTCCATAACCAGGGCTACCTCCAAAATTGCCACCTCCAGGTCCTCCTCCATACCCATTATAGTCAACCCCAAATCCACGACCACTTCCATATCCATCAGATCCTCCTCTGAAGTTACTTCCTGGTCCTGGTCCAAAATTTCCACCACCACCACGAGAATCTCCAAAACCAAAGTTGCCTCCTCTTCCACTTCTAGAACTTTGGATTTCCTGCATTTCTTGTCTAGATAAAGCCTTCTTTACTTTTGCATTATGACCATTGATAGGATGGTATTTCTGCAACACAAGCTTATCCACAGGATCATGGTCATCAAAAGTAACAAACCCAAAGCCTCTTTTCTTTCCAGACTGCCTATCGGTAATTATCTCAATGGTATAAATTTTTCCATATTCCTCAAAGTAATCTCTAAGATGATGTTCCTCAGTATCTTCTTTAATTCCACATACAAACAGCTTCTTCACAGTGACATGAGCCCCTGGCTTTCCAGATTCCTCTCTTGCAACAGCACGTTTTGGCTCAACCACTTTCCCATCAATTGAATGAGGTCTTGCGGCCATGGCGGCATCAACCTCAGCCATGGATGAAAAAGTTACAAAACCAAATCCTCTTGATCTTTTGCTTGCAGGATCCCTCATTACCACACAATCTGTAAGTTTTCCCCACTGCTTGTAGTAGTTCCTCAAACCTTCTTCTGTAGTTTCAAAGCTCAAGCTACCAATAAAGAGTTTACGGAATTGTTCCTCTTCTCTCTCCATCGCGGACTCAGTCGCTTCAGCCCGATTTCCCGCAGCCGATTGAGATGAGAGAGATCTCCGCGGACGCACACGAACCGGACTCGTCCTGGCGCTGTAGTGAGAACTGCCGCTGGTCGAGAAACGACACCGCTAGGAGCACCTCCACTCTGGACCCGGCGCTGCTGCTGCTGCTGCTACCGCTACCGCTAGAGCCGCTGCCGCCGCTAGAGCCGCTGCCGCCGCTTTTCTAGAACCTTCCCCCGACTAACGACTCCTCCCCTACGTCAGGACGTTGCGTAAACGCCCTAACCGCCGCCAATGGCGGGAACGCTCTACGACCTCCTTGCGCCAAGTACGTGCCCCTCCCCCTTGCGGCCAGTCCAGGGCAATATTTACGTTTGGCCTAAAGGCGAAGTTATACCTCTTTACTGATGAAATTTCAGATACGGGCAGACATGGTTTCATCCTAATCAGGCCTGGGATGGAAATGGGGGATGTGTGTGGATTTTTTGGAGTGAGAGGCTTTTTCAGAATAGCTCAGATCATGTTGATCCCTGACTCAGTCTTTCTATGTACTTGGCATTCTTCTGTCTTTTTTGGTCTTGTTGTGGTCAGGATAAGGTAAACTGGCTGGGGAATGCAGCAAAGTTCCACCTGAATTTTAGTGGTTCCTGTCTGGTTAGGGTAGTCCCATAGTTAGATCACGATAGTGACAAGCTGTGGATTCATTTTCCACTGAGCTTTTCAGAGAGACACTGTTCTTCAGCCACTGACTAAATCCTTAACTTGGCCAAAAATGGTAGATATTCCAGACCAAAGATGCAAGTTAGACCTTGACATTTGGCTGAATTATTGTTGAAAGTTTTACATGTCAGAACCTCCATAAATAAGAATGTAATGCTTCCTCCCCCCTCTCCACTTCACAACGATAAGGTGAGACTCCAGGAGGTAACAAGTCTGTGAAAGTCAGGGGCACTGAATCAGTCCACATCCTGTCACTCCAGGCAGTGAGGATAGCTGGATGAAGGAGCTGTTTACAGGGTTCAGACAAGCGACAAGGGTGAGGATGCCAGGGAAGGTGGTAACGAGTCCCAGGGACCAACAGCTACAGGGACTCGCTACTGCCTCCAGGCTGAAGGGGAAAGTGGGAGTAGTGACCAGAGCCCAGGGGCAGCTGCAGCTAGGAGAGGGCCTGGGATGGGAGTCAGAGCCAACCATCAGCCCGGCAGCGGGGGATCTGGCAGAGTAAACATCCCAACCTCCTGCTTCCCGTCTCTTGTCAATGCCTCCCATTGGCCAAACCCAGCTAGGAGCCTGACAGCGAGGGAGCCTCTAGGTATAGACCACACAGGTCGGCCTCCTGGGTCTCAGAGCAGGGTCGAGAAGGCTGGAGGGTGGAGCTGGAGGAGCCAGTGGAGAATATCCTGCGGACTTGTTCCGAGTAACAACCACAGGAGTAGAAAGTATGAGAAGGCAATGTTCTCCAGGTGGATGGTTCATGACCGCGCCCCCCATCCCCAACAGCCAAAACCACTAAAGCTGATGTTCTACTTCCAGATGGGGTATGTGATGTTGATTTTATGTGTCAACTTGACTGGGCTAAGGGATGCCCAGATAGCCAGTAAAACATTATTTCTGGGTGTGTCTGTGAGGATGTTTCTGGAAGAGATTAGTATTTAGAATCAGTAGACTGAGTAAAGAAGATTTGCCCTCATCAGTGTGGGTGGGCATCATCCAGCCCAAGGAGGGCCCGAATAAAGCAAAAAGGTGGAGGAAAGTTAAATTCCCCCCTCTCTTCTTGAGCTGGGATGTCCATCTTCTCCTGCCCTCAGACATAGGAATTCCTGGCTCTTGGGTCTTCGGACTCCAGGACTTATACCAGTGGCTCCCTGGATTCTCTGGCCTTTGGACTTGGACTGAATTATACCAGCATCTAGCCTTCCTGGTTTTTGAGCTTGCAGACGGCAGATCATGCAAATTCTTGGCCTCCATAACCATGTGAGCCAATTCCTACAATAAATCTCATATATATATATATATATATATATATATATATATATATATATAATCCTAATAAACCCCATGGGCTCTTTCCCTGGAATACATAGCACTAGAATAATTTATATGTATATGAGACTAGAAGTCTGTTTCCCCAATGATGCTTATGTGACAGGGACAAGGTTTATTGAAGTGTGTGAGTACTCTAAGAAGAGTTCTGGCTCAACTTTGATAAAGATCTTTTGGGATGTAGAACTGCGAGAATGAGTGGGAAGAGAGCCCAGAGGAAATGGAACAGGACCTAACACAAGAGATTAAATCACCCTCCATAATAAAAAGCTCCAGGGACTTCCCTGGTGGTGCAGTGTTTAAGAATCCGCCTGCCAGTGCCGGGGACACAGGTTCGAGCCCTGGTCTAGGAAGATCCCATATGCCGCGGAGCAACTAAGCCCGTGCGCCACAAGTACTGAGCCTGCGCTCTAGAGCCCGTGAGCCACAACTACTGAAGCCCATGCGCCTAGAGCCCGTGCTCCGCAACAAGAGAAGCCACCACAATGAGAAGCCGGTGCACTGCAACGAAGCGTAGTCCCCACTCCGGCCGCAACCAGAGAAAGCCAGCCCACAGCAATGAAGACCCAACGCAGCCAAAAATAAATAAATAAATTTAAAAAAATCAATTAAAACAAAATAATAAAGAGCTCCAAAAGAGGGGAGACATTTGGGTGCTGGAGAGAGCATGGGAGCTTTTGTCATACAAAATGCTCTTGAGTAGCTAGGGATGTGAGAGAATTAGGGAGGAGAAAAGGGGGCTTTAGAAAAACTTTGCAAAGTGTTTATATCTCTTCAAAAGATTTAAATAAATAATTGGATCTTTAAAAAAAACACATCACTTTCAGTTGCTGAGCCATGTTTCTTTATATGAGCTCCGAACAGTGCCAGAGCCACATGGGACCTGAAGTTTTGGAGTTACACTAACAGACCTTCTGGATGGTTCTGGCAATAGAGGACTGGCCCAAAACCACTCCACATACCACATTCTCGATCCTCTGTGATGTAGCACAGAATCCTGGGAACTTCTGAGGACTCAGCTTCATTCCAAGCTGTCGTACCTTACACAGGATCACTGGAAAAGTGAAGGGATGACCATTTCACTCTTTGTAGAGAGGCCAGAGAGGATAAACACGTCGTTCATGATCGTCCAAGCTTTCTAAGGAGGAAAGAGGCATAACCCCAGCTCTCTGACTCCCTGTGTGGCCCTCATTCCACTCAGCTGACTGGCTGCAGGTTCCGTTGCCTTCCCTTTCTAGAAAGTGAAAATCCATCTCCTCTTTCCTTCCTGAGAAGGCCCAGGCTTTTGCCCAGGGTCTGTGTGGGACAAAACCAGAGCCTGAGCTTCTATAAAATCATTTCTTTTGAGTCCTTCATTCTTTTCTTGAAAGCAGTTTAAATGACAGAGGAGGCTAAGCCCAAGGGCTTGGAGGTCTGAGCACTGAGGCAAGCCATCTGTACCATGTTCTGAATTTCCCAGCCAGGCAGCATTCCAAGGACAGAGGCTCTGATCAGGACGGGATGTTTCCCAACGTGGGCTAATGAGATGTGGGGACACATTGACTGAGGGGTTCTGGAAAGAAGCTTCCACTTTCATTCATGGAAACTATCAAAAAAGCAGCTTGCTCTCTCTCCCGAGAATGAATGGAGGTGCATAGAGCTTTGGCGGCTGCTGGCGACCACGTCGCAACCTTGAAGGCTGTGAGTCTTAGGATGAAGTGGACACTGTGGAGGAGGGTGGAGAGACCAAAGGAGACAAGATAGAGCAAATGAATCAGACTTCGCATAAAGCCCAGCCACCTCAAACTTTTTTTTACCGTCACGGACCAGTAGATTCCTTTTATTGTTTAAGTCAGTTTGAGCTGTCTTCTGCTATTGCGATAAAGGTCATCCATCCTCCTGATACCTAACGGCAGCTCAGACTTTGTACTGCAGGCTGAGGAATGGAGAGACACAGTCTGGTGTGAGATCCTGTCCTGACACAGTGATGTGTCACTGCGTCACTGGGTTTTGACCCTCTTTCTTGGGGAGGGAGGGAAGGTCAGGCAAGTTAACCTTGCAGCTCGGGGCGAGGGGGTAATGTGTTAGTCATTCAGCAAAGACGCAGCTGAAAGGAAGCCTCATGTGCTTGAACGTGACCCTCTGGAAGCTCAGGAGGGCAGATCCAGGTGGGGCAGATGTTCTTTGCCTGGGGTGACTGGACTCCTAGGAGAGGCGCCAGAAAGTCCGTGAAACCCTGAAACTGTATGGGAAATTTTGTGTGTGTACGTATTCACCAGGTTTTCAAAAGGAAAGTGTGACTGCTCTATGTTTAAATGGTATAAAGCCCTCTAACGGCCCCCTGCCTGGGTTTCCGCTTGTTGTAAAGCAGGAGTGACTACTTCTCTTCCTTCTTACTCTCCAGGAGGGATCGTAGATGATAGATAAACCTATTAGAAATTAAAAAAAAAAACAATCAGGGACGGTGCCATGCTATTGGGAGAGGAGAGCAGGGGGCAAGTCCTGAAGAGAGAAACTCTATTCAGATGTGAAGATAGCCACGAGCTTAGGTGAAGGAGGGCAATGAAGATCAGTCCTGCCCTCTCTATAGGAAATCCAGGTACACGGATATACGTGACACGTACCCACGCAAGCCACACACCACGTGTGCGTATGTGATAACAGCACTTGCGTTGTCTGATGGCTTTCGACGGGCATTTCCGTAACACTTGCCTCAGACAGATCATGGCACCTAGGTCTCACACACATGTTTCCCCCGGGGTTTAGAGAGTGCAGTGCCCAGGGTTATTCAATAAATGGTGATGCTGCAACCCAAATTCAGGTGTTCGTTTCCTCTCCTGGGGCTCTGTCCTCTACAGCAGTGGTTTCTAAACCTGACCGATCAGCCACAGCACCTGGATGCTCCCCTACCATGTCCAGTGTCTTGGGCTCGGCTCCAGCCCTAGAAACTTTGATTCAGTATGAATGGGGCAGGGCCTGTGTACCTGCATTTTTGGAAACATCCCAGGTGAATCTGAGCATAACTTAGGTTTTTGGACCAATTGCTCTCTATAAAGAGCACTGTGTGTATGCATGTGTGCATGCAGGTATGTATGTGTATGTGTGTACACGCGTGTGTCCTCCCACAAGCAGGCCTTGCAAACCTGTAAAGTAGGTACTATGTCTTGGATGCCTCTCATCTCCTCTTTCAGGGCTCTTCTACCAACCCTTCGGTCATCCTCCCCGATGTCTCACGGTTCTTTTGCTAACCCCTCATCCGATGGTAACTTAGTCCCTTTTAGGGGTTGGCACATTGTCACAGTAGACTCTTAGGGATGGATAATCACTCAAGTTCAAAAGTGGTTAATCTCTAGCGGTGGCATTTCAGGCTTTGGGACGGGCCAATGGATGTGGGAGATGTTTTAGGAGGAGAGATGTCTTATCACCGCTGTGCGGTGGTTGTGTATTTGCCACGGCAGCTCTCCACCACAGAACTCCCATGTGTATATCATACGCTTGCATGTATACTGTACAAATGTAGTACTCACAAAACTCTCAAAATAAAAAGTAAACACATATAACAAGCAGGTGGATTTTTAGAACGTGCAACCTGTTTTAGGGAAAAAAATTATGAAGGCATTTTCAGTGTTGAGTCTCATCATAAGACATCCTCTCGAAGCTGGAAGAGAGGCATGCAGAAACACGAGTTTGTCATGGAAACGCCGACAGGGCTTCAGCAGAAGGATGCTCACAGGTGCAGCTTGGAATGGCACAGCCTCTCGTGGCTTATTTACAACCCTGCACACTGAATGAATTCTCTTTCCCTGGTTCCTGGTCCCTGGAAAGTCAGCTGGCCTTCAGGGGCCTGGGGGCTTCTTACCAGAAAGGTGGCTGTGTTTCTCTGGGTGGTGGTATTCAGACTTCTGGAGCAGGGAATTGAGGGGGTCTTAGGATCAGGTTCACATCTGGGAGAAGGGCTCCTGGAGGGAGTAGAGAAAGGAAGGAGGGGAGGAAGGAGGGAAGGGAAACATACTGATTCTAAATGCTAAGCACTTCTAGTCTCAGAAGCTTCTAGCATCATCTTCATGTCTTTATCACCACCAGCTGTAACCCAGTCAGTTATGAAATGTTATTTCCATGTAACAGGGAAGGAAACAGAGTGGGAGCTTACACCTGCATCCTTGGGGAGACTAGGTGGCCGGGTGGTGTAAGGATTAAGAAGCTGACCCTGAACCCACCACTTCTGTTGATGCCAAAGCCCTCGAGCAGGGCACAAAGGCCTTCCCTTGACAGCAGAGAAAGCTGGGAAGGCAGTTCCTCCTGGGAGAGGCTGTGTAGCGACCATCCTTGGGTCTGTCAAGGGGTAGATCACTGACCACAGACCCTGTGCTGTGGGCACTGGGTCCCTGAAGATATGGGCTCTTTCTTCTTTTAGGCTGGGCCCCAGGAGTCCTGGCAGGAGCCAGAGAAAGCCATCAGCTGCTTTAGGGAGCCCATGGGCAGGACCTGCGAGGCTGTGGTGAGGACGGTTGGGAAAGGGAAAAGGTGGCTTCTGCCTAGGGGAAGTTTCCATTCGGTGGGGAAAGTGTTCCTTAGGGGCTCCCGATCCAATACAACAAGAGCTCTGCACACAAGGAGTCCAAGGGAGACAGAGGAAAGAAGGCACAGTCCATGCATTCCAAGGGCTCACAGTCTGGAGAGAGAAAGACCGGTTTCTCCCATCCTGGCCACAGCCTGTCCCACCCTGGAACGTGGCAAGAGCTGGGGTGAGATAGACCCCCCAGCCCTCTCCTGCACACCTACACGGCCTCAAAGCATCCTCTTGCAGCCCTTTCTGTCAGAGCTGCCGCTCCCCACGCTCCCCCAAGCCCCCAGGCCTGCAGCTTTGGCCAGGCCCAGCAGCTCTGCTGGGAGGCTGGTTTGCAATCAGGGCTGCTCTGACTGGCCCACCTTTCCTTCCCCACCAGGAGCCTTGGGAGCTTGGGAGACATTCCAGCGCTGGCTCTGACATGAATTTGCTGCTCCGTGCGCCAGGCGATCAGAGCTGAGTCCTCTCCCTTTTCCCTTGGAGGTGTTGATAGTAACAGCAGAGCCGAGCTGCCAAGTTGGCAGGAGAGCAGAGCGACTGTGCACTGCGGATTGAGGGGGCGGGGAGCGGCAAGCCGGCGGAGGGCTGGGCCAGAGAGACAGTTTGTTTATCCTGAGATGGAAAGGGGTCCCTCCGATCTGGCAGCCAGCACCTTGCACGAGGAGGGGAGACTACAGAAGAAGGTGGAGGCCCCAGGGGAGGCCTGGGACGGTGGTACGGGGTGAGCCATCTGGGAGGCTCCCAGGAGTAGGTGCTGCCACAGTCTGTGGGAGGGACCTTCTGGCTGGGCCCGAAGCCACCAGCCAGCCTGGTCCCCAGAGGGAGGATAGAGATCCACCTTTGTTCCTGCTGTGATGAAGCAGCTGTGGAGTTTCCAAACAGAAATGGACCTGGGGTGGGGAGCTGGGGAGCTGAAGCTGCTTCCTACCAAAGAGGACCTTAGGAGGGTACCCATGCTGTCAATCATATGGACCCGGGGCAAGTCGTCTGACTTCTCTGAGCCTCAGAGATGAGTATTTATATACTTCAGAGCTTTGTGTGAGGCTTCAATACAGCAGTAATAGCAATAACTTACCTACAGCTTACTGTATGGCAGACACTGTTTGAAGAGCTGTATGTCTGCGAATGTACTTAATCTTCCAATGACTCCATCAGGTGGGTGCTATTATAATTCCCATTTTATCAGTGAAGTAACTGAGGCCCGGAGAGGTTAAGTGACTTGCCCAAGGTCACAGAGCTGGTGAGTATCAAAGTTGGGCTTCAGCCCAGTCTTGTGTCACTTAGGCCATGTTCCCAGCCCTTACACAAAACTGCCTTCATAATGCAACGGAGTTCTCAGCGCGGTGCCTGGCACAGAGCAAGTGTTTGTAAATGTGAGCTCTCACTGTGACTCCCCAAGAGCAGCTCCAGACAGGGGATCCAGGCTCCTGACATCCTCCACAGGGACTCCATGGGGCCCTAAGGCTGTCTTCCCTTCCATCTTTGGTTCGTACTACCTCGCTCATCCTAGGGGGGAAGATTCCTCCTTTGGCGTGAGAGCCGCTGGCCTTCCCTCTCCCCTCGTCCTGCCTGCCTGCCCACCCGAGGCTGAGCAGAGCGGAGTGGAGCAGAGCAGAGGAATTCTCAGCTCCCTCTAGGTACCCTCAGCCTGCAAAGAAAACATAGTCTGCTGTGTCTGCTGCCAGCTCGTCTCTGGTGACAGCCATAACCCATTTGCTCAGCTCCAGCCCCAGCCTGTGTTGTGAGTAAAGCCGGGAGCTGGACCTCAGTCTCCTGGGCCAATCACTTCAAGGCTGGGCCTTGGGGGCTGGTCAAAGGGAAAGGCAGACCAAATGATTTCTTGAGGCTGTCTTGGCTCTAAGAGCTATCTATGCCTGAAGGTCGGTGTGCTGCGTTCACAGCCTCTTCCTAGGGTAGGAAGTCCATTGTGTAAATGTGTTTCCCATACTTGACTGCCGTGGGGGAGGAGGGTCATTATCACCGCCTTGCAAATTAGTAACCAGCTTTCCAAGACAACTAAACTGTGCTACCGGCCACCTCTTAGGAGATACCAGGGAATGAATCCTTTGCCACTTTCTGGGCAGCCAAATCTGCCTCCAGTCCGTCAGCTGTGACGTAGTCAAACCAGAGCCAAGAGCCTGGACTACTGACTGCTTCCCAGGCCTGAGTTCCCCCCTGCGACAATTAGACCGCAGCCATGATGGGGGAGAAGGACTGCAGAGCAGATGTCTCGAAATAACACTCTTCTGCTTATGTGCGCTGGGAAGCGTTGTGGGTACATTGGCTACAGATTCACATCCTAACTGTTTCTTTCACGTAATGACTGCTGACAGGAGGAGACCAGGTGGGGTTGGGAAGCTGGGGCTGAAATTTTGCCATGGATAATTCAGGAGAAAATGAAATAGTCTACATTTTATACTTAGAACAGAGAAAGCAGGGATATGATGTCTGCTAGTTGGAAACCTTTAATTAAAGGAATGTTCAGTCCCCAGGGATCAGCTGGAGCACCGTGGCCAAGAATTATGAACAGAGAGGCTGTCACAACCCTATAACTCCCTTCTCTGCACTAACTACCCCAGCAACCCTTAGGCATCTTTAGGCCCGGGTCAGGGAGCTGGAGGGGAGACCAAGGCTCCGAAGCAGTAGACCGGTCCTAAGGTGTTGCAAGGTGCACCCAGAAGGCAGTCGCCCATCATCACACAGGGCTGACCACTGTCTTGGTCTTTGGGGTCCAAAATATCGAACTTGCTTTATTGGAGATTTGCTTCTTCCTAGGAGAAGAATATTCTTCTGTTGTAACAAAAGTCAGAGAGAGAAAGGGCTGCCTTGCAGTCAGCTTGCTGACATATATCGGTTCTGTAAAGTTACAAAGGTCTTTATCCATTGCTTCCAGAGATGCATTTACTCTGTCCGACCCTGAGGGGCTCATATACAGTGGATGACAAAGAGTCTGGCGGGGCGCGGTATAGAGGGGAGACCCCAGAGGAGTGGGGAGCCACTCCCTTCCTCTTGCTGCTGATTCCATTTGGTGACAAGCAGTAGGTCAGGAGGACGGTAGGAAGTCAGGAGAGGTGAGAAGCAAAGAGCTGGAGCTAAAAGAGAGGGAGAGTTTACTGGGGGTGAGAGAATGAAGATAAGAGCCCCAGGGAACAGGGAGGAGGGAGACTACGGCCAGCAGAGGGAGGGCCTCCCCGGTGGGGATGGAGGCAGAGGGCACAGGCCCCAGCCCTGACCTTCTTGGATGGGGTACATGGCAGGCCAGCCTGGAGGCAGGGAGATGCCCAAGGTGGCCTGTAAGGTTTCCTTCCCTCTGGAGGCCTCTGTAGAAATCCAGAATGGGTGAGCAGAAGTGGGTGGAGGTTCGATTTTCCTGAAGAAGCCCTGAGCTGGAGACAGGACGCGTTGACTCTTTATTTACGAGGCTATCGATTCAAATGCAGCTTTTCCACAGGATCCCGAGGTCGCAGGAGTTGGGAGAAGAAACCTCTCACCAGTTAGCTTCCTTTGCCCTCTAGATACCAGGAGCTCAGATAAGCTGTCCCCACCCTCCCTTCATTCCTCCTCCTCTCTTCACCCCTTCTGCCTTTCACCCCTGTGCACCCTGAGGGTTGGGGGCTCCAGACAGCCCCTCTAGTTTCCTCTCTTTCTCAGGTCTGGCCATTCTGGGTTACTTCCAATATTTAGGGCACACTCCAGCACCCCAAATCCTAACAGCAGGGCATTGCTTCACTCAAGCATGGATGTTAAATTTCCAAGCTGTAAAAGACCTCTGAGATCCTCCCAGCAAAAACCTTTGGTTTTCCTGAGAAGGAACAGAGGCCAAGGGGAAGTCATTTCCCCAAAGTTGCGCAAAGAGAGTGGCACACCCCGGACAAGATCGCAGCCAGGCCTCCTGATTCCCCTGACGAGAACCCTTTGAGCTGTGCCACGTTGCCTCCCAGTCTGGCCCCTCAACCCAGAGGTGGGGGTGCCCCCTGAGCTGGGACTCACTCTCTGAGACCTTTGCCCCCTTTTGCAGTCTCCCAGCAGGACCTCTCCTAAGTTTGTTTTGACCTGATGAATCTTTGCTCTCAGTCTGCCCCACTCTGAAATAGGATTGAAAAAGTTCTATATAACCACAGAGGAAAGTGGAGGCTGCTGATAACGACTAGGAGTCTGCTCAGCTTCACCTGGCCTTAAGCGCCCTACATTCCCACCTCCCTCCCTACTGGCCATCTTTCATGAGGCCTCTCCCAGCCTTTGTAACCCAACATCAGCCTTCAGGTGGGCCGAGATGCCCACATCTACTCATCCTTGTGAAAGAAGATGGCTCTTCTCCCTCAGCCTTGATTCCAGAGCTCAGTCTGCCAGAGAGGCAGAAATAAGCCTTTCTAGGTGGGTAGAATACAGGAGACAGGCCAACACTGCACCAAGCCCCAGGGGCTGCCTCCCTATCTTTGGACACCCTGAAGTTTGGCCCAACTGAACATAGCTCTAAAGATGAGCACCAGGGCTTCCCTGGCGGCACAGTGGTTAAGAATCTGCCTGCCAGTGCAGGGGACATGGGTTTGAGCCCTGGTCCGGGAAGCAACTAAGCCCATGTGCCACAACTACTGAGCCTGTGAGCCACAACTACTGAGCCCACATGCCACAACTACTGAAGCCCAGGAGCCTAGAGCCTGTGCTCCGCAATAAGAGAAGACACTGCAATGAGAAGCCCGCGCACTGCAACGAAAAGTAGCCCCTGCTCGCCACAACTAGAGAAAGCCAACGCGCAGCAACAAAGACCCAATGCAGCCAAAAATAAATAAATAAATAAAATAAAATTTAACAATAAATAAATAAATAAAGATGAGGACCCTTGCTCGAGGCAAGGTGGGCACTCTGCCTTCTTAAGGTTGTCTATGTTATTGTACTTTTCCTTAGGTTCATTTCGGCATTCAGTGTTCCAAGGTTTAACCCCAACACGATTTACTGGCTTCATCTCTTCTTTCTTCCCTTCTCACAGGATGCAGCCAAACGGAATCCCATACAAGCACCACATTTTCTTCCTGTGGCCTGACTGTTCTGGAATGCCCTACGCTCCTGTTCCACATGTGCAGAAAACCCGTGTCCTAAGCCACTTTCCCTGATTCTAGCAGCTGACATCCATTGAGCTCTACCAGGTTCTGGACCCTGCACTTTATCTTCGCAATAACCTCAAAATTCTCCCCATTTCTCCATAAGTTACACAGCAAGTGGCAAAGTCAGGATCTGAACCCAGGCCTGTGGTCTCCAGGGTCTATACTTTCAGCCACTACACTTTATTACCTCTCAAGAAACAGTGACCCTTTCCAAAATTATCTTTCTCTTAACTAGGATTTTATCTGCATTTTCCTTTTCTCACATCGCTTTTTAAAATTTTTTTTTTGCGGTACGCGGGCCTCTCACTGTTGTGGCCTCTCCCGTTGCGGAGCACAGGCTCCGGAGGCGCAGGCTCAGCGGCCATGGTTCACGGGCCCAGCCGCTCCGTGGCATGTGGGATCTTCCCGGACCGGGGCACGAACCCGCGTCCCCTGCATCGGCAGGCAGACTCTCAACCACTGCGCCACCAGGGAAGCCCTCGCATCGCTTTTTGATTTTTGACTGCAACTACTTAGATCATATGCTTTCACTCTCTCACTAGACTGTGAGTCTTCAAAAGTAGGGCCTGGGTCACAGTTGGTGTGTCCCCAGCATCGGGCTCAGTGCTAGCACATGGCAGGAGGCCATTAAATCTGTTTCCAATGAAAGAATGAATAAACGACCAACTGGATTTGAATCATAGTGAGGGCTAATGTCTGCCCAGGGTGGAGCAGGGCGTTGGAACTAACTTTTCTAAAGGCCTCAGCTTCACGTTTCCTTTTTAAAGGCACCATGGGAAATGAAGGGAATGGAAGCGTTTCATAGATGAGTGAGAACAGGAACGCAAACCCCTGCGTGTCTGTAATCACAGAGCCTCTTCATGCCGGCTGCTGCTGGCAGCACGCTGGGGAACGTGTTTTCAGTTGGTTCTCCAGGTTGGGAACTGCAGGTACTACCAATTGCTTTGTGTGAGCTGACATGGCTGTGAAAGGAAAAGAGAGAAGAGGATAATAAAACCTGGGAGCGAAGGCTTTGCCAGGTGCAGGGTCTGCCCCGAGAGAAAGGGCCTCCAGCGTGCATCCCACCTTCAAGACCCACTGGGCAGGGTGGAGGGGACTCTAGTCACCCTTTCTGTGCCAGACTCTTTTGCGATCAGGGACTCCACACGGAACAGCCCAGGGCAGGGTGGTCTCTGGCTGGGTTAAGGGCAGGGTCAATCCGCTGGGAGTCCTTCTGAGTTGAGAAGGGGTAACTAGAGGTTCTTGGGTGCAAGGCACTGGGCAGAGAACCTGGAGTGTGGGCATCATCTACACAGGGTGTGTGTTTGTGTGTGCCTGTGTGTTCATACTCTCCTGAGTGTGTCAGAAGCAGTGAGGGAACCCCAAATCGGACTGTGCTTCTTTCAGGCCCCCAAGGTTAGGGAACCACCTGGGCAAACTTTCTCCAAGGTTCTGCTCAGGACTCAGCTTTTCTGGCCCAAGTTTAGAACGGGCAGATCAGACTGCTGGGCCATGGCTTGGGAGGGTGGTTTCCACTCTGCCTTCATGTAAACTCACTTTTGTCTTAAGCTCTGGGTCCCCATCCCCCATCTCCTTCACCGCTCATCTCCTGAGAGGCTCACACTTCATTAGCAACACGCACATGGATTCTCCTGGTGCTGGGTAAACAGACACCCTCCTCAGCGCCTCCCCCTATTCCTACCCACCTCACCCCCACCCAGGAGGAAGCTCACCTCTGTGAGAATCCTCAGCATAGCTCTTTCTGAAAATGCTGGGGACACGCCAGCGAGCTTTCCTGGGAGGAGAGTCAGTGCTGTTTGCCCTTGCGGGGATGGAGGGCGGGACAGTGGTGGCCTGGGTCTCCACAAATGGGCCTGTGCAGGCCTGGAACACTCCAGGCCACATGTTACAAGTTTCCCTTTGCCTCACCTCCCAAACTGGGAGCTTAATGGTCACTGGGTGGCGAGACTTAGAAGTCATCTAGTCCGGCCCTACCCTGAAACTTTGTTTATCTGGCTTTGGAGTGAGTCATTCATAGATTCAGCACACACTTGTTGCCTACTGACCACGTGCCAGCTCTAGGTGCTGGGGATACTACAGTGAACACGACAGGCACATTTCTGATCAGTCTGGAAAAGGACACAGTTAGGGGGCATAGTCATTTGTGGGTGGGTGGGGTGAGGTCAGGATAGAGAAGTAATGGGAGCTCAGAGAATCGGGGTAGCTGGGAAGAGATGCATCTAAGCCAAGGCTGGAGTGATGAGTGGAGCGTCAAGCCACCCAAGAGGGGAGAGAGCGTAACAGACACAGGGCCCAGAGGCTAGAGAGCACCTGGTACGTTTAAGAAACTGAAAGGAGTGCGAGGGGAAGGTGGAGGGAAGGAGGAGGTGGTGAAAGATGAGGCTGGAGGGCAAGGCAGGGGCTGGGCCGTGGAGGGCTTGAAAGCCATATTGAGTGGAAGGAGCTTTAGCCTAAAGACAATGAAAGGTTTTCAGAAGATGTGTGATGTGTTGAGACTTGTGTTTCAGAAAGATGCTTTTTTGCTTTTGTGTGGAGCAGTGCTATTTGATAGATATATAAGGAGAGCGACAAATGTAGTTTTATTTTATTTTTTTAATGAAGTTTATTTATTTAATTTATTTATTTTTGGCCGTGTTGGGTCTTTGTTGCTGCGCATGGGCTATCTCTAGTTGCGGCGAGCAGGGTCTACTCTTCGTTGCGGTGCGCAGGCTTCTCATTGCGGTGGCTTCTCTGGCCTCAGTAGTTGTGGCTCGCGGGCTCAGTTGCTCCGTGGCATGTGGGATCTTCCCGGACCAGGGACTGAACCCGTGTCCCCTGCCTTGGCAGGTGGATTCTTAACCACTGTGCCACCAGGGAAGTCCCACAAACGTAGTTTAAAATTTTCTAGTAGCCACATTAAAAATGTGAAAAGACAGGTGAAATTAATTTTAAATAATATATTTTATTTAATCCTATATATCAAAGCTATTATCATTTAACAGAAAACTTAAGATACTTTACGTTTTTTTCATATTAAGCCTTTGAAATCAGTGTGTATTTTGCACTCACAGTGCATCTCAGTTTGGACTAGCCACCTTTTGAGGACTCAGTGGCCACATGTGTTTGGTGGCTAACATGTCGGACAGTGTAGATGTAGAGAATGCATTTGACAGGAACAGGAACGGTGAAGTTGTTGCAGGTGACCAGGAGGAGGATGGTGGCCTGGGGATAGAGACAAAGTGACAGATTTCAGAGATATGAGCCCCAGGTTGTCATCCCAGGCTTGGACTTAATACCTCTGAACTCCTTTTATCTGAAAGAGAAGTCTTGTTTGGGCCACTTTACTTGGGGTTTCGCCTCTACTCACGGCTGGACCTAATTTTAATGAAAATAGCACCTAAATGGAGACGTCCAATGGACAGTTGGATCTGATAGGTCTAAGCAAGCAGAGAGGTCTGAGAAAGCCACCTAGAGATTTGGGAGTTCCCAATCCATATTTGGTCCTTGAAGCCATGGCAACATATGAGATCTCCAAAGGAGAATGTTCTAGTGAGGAGAGGAAGGATCTAGAACAGAACTCGGAGGAACAGCAACACTGAGGATGGGCAGAGGAAGAGGAGCCTGCTGAGGAGACTGCAAAGGAGCAGCCAGAGAGGTAGGAAGGAAATCAGGGAAGTGCTGCACCACGGAAGCATAGGGAGGAGAGAGTCTCAGGGACGTGGTGATCAACCGGGGTAAAGACGGCTGTCTCTGCTTGCTTCTAAGCATGAGGAGGCCACCAGGGAGGCTGAATAAATCAACCTAGGCTTCTGTTGTGGCCCCAAACTCCAGCAAAGGCTGGTCATGTCATCCTCCAGCTCAGTGCCCTTCAGTGGGCTCCAAGTGTTTTTTTTTTTTTTTTTTTTAAACATCTTTATTGGGGTATAATTGCTTTACAATGGTGTGTTAGTTTCTGCTTTATAACAAAGTGAATCAGCTATACATATACATATATCCCCATATCTCCTCCCTCTGGCTCCAAGTGTTTTAAGGACAAAGTTCTAGTTCCTTAGCACATCCTTTAGGCTCCTCCAAAGTCCGGCCCTAGCTTTTCTGTCCAGCCTGTCCTTTCCCCAGCACACTCTGTCCCTGCCAGGCCTGGCTTCCTACCATTCCCTGGCTTGGCTTGTGTGCTTCTCTCTGATTGAAGAAACTTCCCTCCTTCCCTTTTTCTCCCCCAATCCTGCCATGCTTCAAGACTTACCTCAAATGCCAGCTCTTCTGTTCCCTGACTCTTCCAGACAGAAGACCCCCCAACCCCAGCCCCCCATGAGCATTTTTCTCAATCACAGCCCTCATTGTAATCCAGCCTGTGTTAAAGTTGGCTGTGTACACGTGTGCCTCCCAGCTAGACGGTAAGGCTGCACAGTCTGAGACTGCTTCTCGCTACTCAGCCCTGTCCTCGGTGCCTTCCACATAGCTTGTAACAGATGTTTAAGAAATGTTTATGGATTTAATGGAACTGTTGTCCCTCACAGCCTCCAAGTAACAATGTGGTCTCTGTCTTTTTTGTCATAGTACTCCGGGGGGATGAGGGAGACACTGAAATAGAGAGAACCCTGTTTTAGAGGGAAATAGACAAGGGGATGAGTTTAAATCTAGCCGCTCAAAGGAATAGTCCCAGTCCGAGCTTCCCCTGACCTAAGCAGCTTGTATCATCTGGGTGCTCAAGAAACACCTTATTAACAGAAAGGCAATAGAAAGCAGTGAGTGAAATTAAAAGTTGGTTCTTGGAAGAGATGAACAGAATTGACAAATCTTTTAGCCACACAGACTAAGAAAAAAGAGAAGACTCAAGTTACTAAAATCAGGAATGAAAGAAGAGATCTTAAAGAAATAAAAAGGATTATACAGGAATACTATGAACAAGTATATGCTATGAAATTAGAAAACCTAAATAAAATGGACAAATTCTCAGAAAGACACAAACTACTGAAACTACTTCAATAGATAATCTGAACAGACCTAAAAGAAGTAAAGAGATTGCACTAGTATTTTCAAAACCTCCCACAAAGAAAAATCCAGGCTTAGATGGTTTCACTGGTGAATTATACCAAATGTTTAAAGAATTAATATCAATCCTTCACACTCTTCCAAAAAATAGATTAGGAGGGGACACTTCCAACTCATTCCATGAGTCCAATATTACTCAGACAAAGACACAACAAGAAAAGTATGTATCAATATCACTTACGAATATAGATACAAAAATCCTCATATCCCAGGAATGAAATATTGGTTTAATATTTGAAAACCAATGTAATGCACCATATTGATAGGTTAAAGAAACCAAGCCATATGATCCTCTCAATAGATGCAGAACAGGTATTTGAAAAAACTCAATACCTTTTCATGATTAAAACGCTCAACAACCTAGGAATAGAAGTGAACTTCCTCAACTTGATAAAGAGCATCTACGAAAACTCCACATCTAACATTAGACTTAATGGTGAAAGACTAAAAGCTTCCCCCCTGAGATCGGTAACAAGACAAGGATGTCTGCTCTCACCAATTCTATTCAACACTGTACTGAAAGTTCTAGCTAGGACAATTGTCAAGAAAAAGGCAAAAAAAGCACTCAGGTTGGACAGAAAGAAGTAATACTATCTAGGCTTCCCTGGTGGCGCAGTGGTTGAGAGTCCGCCTGCCGATGCAGGGGACATGGGTTCGTGCCCCGGTCCGGGAAGATCTCGCATGCCGCCGAGCGGCTGGGCCTGTGAGCCATGGCCGCAGAGCCTGCGTGACTGGAGCCTGTGCTCTGCAACGGGAGAGGCCACAACAGTGAGAGGCCCGCGTAAGAAGTAATACTATCTTAGATAGTAATACTATCTAAGATAATATGGTCTTGCATATAGAAAATTCTAAAGAATACACACACACACACACACACACACACAAACTATTAGGGGTTAATGAATGAGATCAGCAAGGTTGCAGAATACAAAATATAATATACAGAAATCAATTGTATTTCTATACACGTGTAGCAATGAAAAACCTGAACATGAAATTAAGAGAATAATTCAATTTACAATAACATCAAAAAGAATGAAATACTTAACAATATATTTACAAAAAGAAGTGCAAGACATGTACACTGAAAATTATTTCACATTATTGAAAGAAACTAAAGAAGACCTAATAAATGGAAAGAAATTCCATGTTCATGGACCAGAAAACTTAATACTGTTAAGATAGCAATACTTCCCAAATTGATCTATGATGTAACATAATCTCTATCAAAATCCCAGCTGATTTTTTTTTAACAGAAATTGGTAATCTGGTCCTAAAAGTCATATGGAAATGGAAGAGACACAGATTAGACAAAGAATCTTGAAAAAGACAAATTTGGAAGACTCACACTTCCAGATTTCACAACTTACTGCTAAGCTACAGTAATGAAGACAGTGTGGTACTGGCATGAGGATATATAGACCGGTGGAAAAGAATGGACAGTCCAGAAATAAGCTCTCCTATTTATTGTCAACTGATCTTTGACCATTTAGTGATGAAAAAATAGTCTTTTCAACAAAAGACGTAGGACACTTGGATACCTACATGCAAAACAATGAAGTCAGACCCAAACACAAAAATTAACACAAAACGGATCATTTAGCAAGAGCTAAAACTCTTAGGAGAAAACATAGGGTTTCTTGGGTTAGGCAATGATTTCTTGGATGTGACATCACAAGCACAAGGGACAAAAGGAAAAATAGGCAAATTGGTCTTCATCAAAATCGAAAACTTTAGTGCTTCAAAGGTCACTGTCAAGAAAGTGAAAATACAATCCATAATGTGGAAGAAAATACTTCTGAACCATGCCTCTGATGAGGGTCTGTTATCCAGAATATATAAAGAACTCTTACAACTCAATAATAAAAAGACAACTTAATTTAAAAAATGAAAAGATCTGAATAGACATTTCTCCAAAGAAAATACACAAATTGGGACTTCCCTGGTGGTCCAGCGTTAAAGAGTCCGCCTTCCAATGCAGGTGACGTGGGTTCGATCCCTGGTCAGGGAACTAAGATCCCACATGCCACAGGGCAACTAAGCCAGAGCAACTACTGAGCCCATGTGCTGCAAACTACAGGGCCCACGCGCTCTGGAGCCCGTGTGCCACAACTAGAGAGAGAAAACCCACACGCCGCAACTAGAGAGAGGCCCGCGTGCCACAGTGAAGAGCCGCTGCAACGAAAGATCCCGCACGCCTCGACAAAGACCACGTGTGCCACAACTAAGACCCGACGCAGCCAAAAAAATAAATAAATATTAAAAAAAAGAAAATACACAAATTGCCAATAAACACATGAAAAGATGCTGAACATCATTAGCTACCAAGGAAATACAAATGAAAACCACAGTGAGATACCACTTCACACACACTAGGCTGGCTGTAATCAAAAAGACAGATAATAACAGGTGTCGGTGAACATGTGGAGAAATCGCAGCCCTCACGCACTGCTGACAGGAATGTAGAATGGTGCAGCTGCTCTGGAAAACAGTCCGACCGTTCCTCAAAAAGTTAAGCATAGGGTTACCGTAAATCCCAACAATTCCACACCTAGGTGTATATCTAAGAGAATTGAAAGTATATATCCATACAAAACTTGTACGTGAATGTTTATAGAGGCATTATCCATAACAGCTAAAAAGTGGAAACAACCCGAATGTTCACCAGCTGATGAATGGCTAAACAAAATATGGTATGCTCATACAATGAAATATTAACCAGCCATATAAAGGAGTGAAGTACAGAGTTATGCTCCACCATGGATGAAGCTTGAAAATATTATACGTAGTGCAATAAGACAGCTGCAAAAGACCATAACCATATATTTTATGATTCCATATATATGAAATGTCCAGAATAGGCAAATACATAGAGACAGAAAGTAAATTAGTGAGGTTTGGGGGGAAATGGAAGAATGACTGACAATGAGTATGGAGTTTATTTTGGGGGTGGTGAAAATGCTCTAAAAGTAGATGGTGGTGATGGTTGCACAGCTCTGTGAATATACTAAAACCCACTAAATTGTGTACTTTAAAAAGGTGAAATTTATAAGTGAACAATATCTCAATAAAGTAGTTATATACGTGTATAAATATATATGATTGTGTTGAAATGTAAGGTGGGCCTCCATTTCCTAGTGGGAAGATAATTTTTTTTTTTTGCCAACTGGAGTATATCACAATATACCTGACAAGGCAAGGTTTTCCTCCAAAATTTTCCTCTGAAAGGACGGCAAAGTTGTGCAGACCTCATTTTTTAGAGCTCCTCTCATCATTTCCCACCTCACCCTAAGGGACTGAGGGTGAGAGAGCAGAGTGTTTTTATGACTGTCGGGATGACGATCTCCCTCATAAATAACGTTGGCTCCCACTCTTGAGGCTTTCCAAGGTAGATCTCTGTGGTTTCTGCCCGCCCAGTACCCACTCTCTTGCTTCTTGTAACTGCATGTAGATTTTCCTTCTGTCAGCTATCCCCCCCTCCATCTCAGAAGGTCTACCAGTCTGGCTGCCCTTTATTTCCATGGCCAAAATGTGGACTTACGACCCAGTTTGTCCAATCAGATGCCCTTCTTTGGGAATTTGAATTGAGAGTCGGGTGACTCAAAGAAAAAGCCAGTGATGTGCCACGCTGGGATGCCCTGTGGAAACTGTTCCATGATTCCTGCTGCCTGGAGTCAGGGGAGCTATTCAGGTCCTGTTTTCTTCTTCAGGTGTTTCTTGCACTCAAGAACCTAACTTCATCTTTTGGATATTCAAGGGCTGACACATTCCACATCATTGTCTTGGTTCTCCCGCAGCAGGGGCAGAGTTCCTCAGAACTGTCCATACAACGAAGGAGGAAGACTCCTAAATCCTAAGGAGTCATGACCTAGAAACAACGAGCTCCATTGGAACATCTTTTCTTTGGCTCCTTCTTGGTGACCATTTGCTTTATAAATTTATGTATTTATTTATTTTGGGCTGCATTGGGTCTTCGTTGCTGCACGCGGGCTTTCTCTAGTTGCACTGAACGGGGGCTACTCTTCACTGTGGTGCGCGGGCTTCTCATCGCGGTGGCTTCTCTTGTTGCTGAGCACGGGCTCTAGGCGCGGGGGCTTCAGTAGTTGTGGCACGTGGGCTTCAGTAGTTGTGGTGCATGGGCTCAGTAGTTGTGGCTCACGGGCTCTAGGGCGCAGGCTCAGGAGTTGTGGCGCTTAGTTGCTCCGAGGCATGTGGGATCTTCCTGGACTAGGGCTGGAACCCCACTGGCAGGCGGATTCTTAACAACTGTGCCACCAGGAAGTCCCACGACCATTTGCTTTAATATTTTAATTGAAGCTCTAAACATTAATTGAATCTTAACTATGTCAAGTTGCTTTGTTAGTTGAGGGAGTAAAAGATGAACAGAATTACCTCCCAACTTTGGTGGGTGGTGTGAGTGTAGAGAAATGCTCTTTGAATTCTGACCGCAGGGACAGACAGAAAGAACAGAAAAGGGGCATTTAAAGTTGGCCTGAGGTAGAGGCTCCTAGCCTGAGACATTTCTCCCATCCACATGGAATGTGCCCTTTGGGATGGGGTATTGAAATAAGAGAATCATAGACTTTGGGGCTGACAGGGAACTTATAGACATGACTTGACTAGAGCCAGATTGGGCTTAAGACTTCTCCTTTGACTCCCAGTCCAGGGCTCACCTCACTAGCTCCCAGTCATGTGGTTGACCTTGGCTGGCTCCTCTAAGTTTCAGGGGATTGGAGAGGAGGAGGGGCAATGTTTGGGGCTTGGTAAATGGTTGCCTAGGGAAGTATGTCTTGCAAGGCCACCCAAGAAATCAGCAATGAACTGGAGCATATTCCAGTAGCTCTAGTCACACAGTTTCTTCCTTAAGTTTTCCCAATGGGGACTTGGCAGAAGGGACTGATAGCAGGGTTTGCACTGCAGTGTGTCAATGTGTGTGTTCCCACCCTTTTCCATCCTCCTGGAGCTCTTGAAGCAAGTCAATAGCAAAAGGGCTTGGTGAAATGACCTCTGTCACTGCCATGGTCTCTTTTCTGTAGGTGACCTAGTCAGCTGGGGTGGGAGAGCCTTGCTAGTTTTCACCTGTGAGGTGTAAGGATATCAGGCAAATAACTAGAGAGTGTGAGAAGGAAATCAATTCAGGAATCAGGCCTGGACTTTCCCCAGGGCTGACGGTGTTTTACCTTAAGTTAGCAACTTGCACTGGGCAGGAAGGGCCCAGTGTAAATAGTGTGCATTGCTAGTTTTAGGGAAAGAGACAGAAGAGCCTAGACAAGGTTCTTTGGGTGGAGAAGAGATGAAGTGAGTCCTTCCAAAATGTATTTTTCAGCCATTAATGGGCATGATCAGTTTAACCAATACTTACAGAGAATTTCCCATGTTCCAAGAACTGTGTCAGGTTCTGCAGCCCACACGTAAATGAGGTGTGATCCCTGTACGCAAGGAACTACAGACAAACAAGTTTAATAAAATGTGGTGGGTGATAAGCCTTGGATGTTACCAAAACATAGAGGAGGGGTATGCTTCCCGGGAAAGGAAGCCTCACAGGCAAGAGAACTACATAAACAAAGGTGTGGAATCTGGGTCCGGGGCAGGGGGTGGGAAACCACAGGCAACAGCTGATGGTGTAACTAGAGCCTGAAGAGGGAGATGGTAAGTGTGGGGAGATAAGGCAGAGAGGCTGGGGTGTGTGTGGCTGGGAGGGGAAGTAAGTTATGGGAAAGAGCATGGGTCTTTTTTCAGAGCAGGGAAGAGGGAAGTGCCTGGGAGATTTGCATTTTAGGTAGATCACAGCAGTGTGGATTTGGGGAGGAGGAGTTAAGAACGGGGTCAGGGAGCCTACTGGAAGTGATGATGAGTACTAGGTGCAAGGTATTCACAATGAGAAGGAGGGACTCCTTATGAAAGAGGCATGGACTGGAGACACGGCCAGGAGGTGAGTGATGATAGAAACGCGGTAGGGAAGGGAGAGACACAAATCCAGAGGGGACCGCAGGTTTCTGACTTGGTACCTGGGTGGATAATGGGGCGAGGAACTGAGGTAAGAAATGCAGGAAAGGGGGGTTTCCCCGGTGGCGCAGTGGTTAAGAATCCGCCTGCCAATGCAGGGGACACGGGTTCGAGCCCTGGTCCGGGAAGATCCCACGTGCCGTGGTGCAGCTGAGCCCGTGTGCCACAACTACTGAGCCTGCGTGCCACAACTACTGAGCCTGCGTGCCACAACTACTGAGCCTGCGCGCCACAACTACTGAAGCCCGTGCACCTAGAGCCCGTGCTCCGCAACAAGAGAAGCCACCGCAATGAGAAGCCTGCCTGCGGACAGCAACGAAGAGTAGGCCCCGCTCATCGCAGCTAGAGAAAGCCCACGCACAGCCACGAAGACCCAATGCAGCCAAAAATAAATAAAAACAAACAAACAAAAACCCAATGCATTAAAAAAAGAAATGCAGGAAAGGGAAATAAGTTTGGAAGAGAGATGTTGATGATAGCTAACATTTATTAATCACTTATATGGACCACACATCGTGCCAAGAGTTTTTCGTGCATTTTTCTCATAACTCTATGAAGTAGATATTATTAGTCTCAATTTATAGATGAGGAAAGTGAAACTTTGAGATGTTAAATAGGTTGGCCAGATCTGCACAGCTGGTTGAGTGGTGGAAAGAGGTTAAAATCCAGGCATTCTGGCTCCCGGGCCAATGCTCTTAACGACCAGGCAGGATATAGGTGTATGTGAAGAGTCCAAAGAGCCTGTGGGACACCCACAGTGGAGGTCTGGAATTTAGGGAGGTCATCAAGGCTCAGACCATGGTATAAACTACTTAAGTTGACCAGTGCCCTGGGGAACCCCTAAGTTAAAGAAGTAGCCAGTGGGTAAGGGGCTCACAGATGAGACAAAAACAAAAGTCCCATCTGATTTTTAAATCTGAAGACATGGCTCTGCTATCCCGGCAACAGAAAACCGGACGATCAACATGTAGTGGCATCAAATAGAAATGTCCACCAAGTTAAGCAGACATATTAATTATAACAGTTACTATGTTGTATAGTAATTATCCTGAACAGTTTACATAAATAGTAGTAATTAGCATAGCACAAGTTTCCCCAACTGTGTCCTGTGGAATAGTAGCTCCTGGAGATGTTAATAAATGTTTGGATAAAAAAGGTCTTTGGAGTCAGATAAGCTTAGGAAATGCTGGTATAATTTAGATAGGGCACCCAACACCTAGTTTACAGTTTTATCTTTTTTCTGTCAGGAGGATAGTGGAAAGGCTAAAAGTGTAGGCACTGGGAATTAAATACTGCTGCTGACAAGCTGGGGAATTTGGGGCAAGTTACTGAAATTCTCTAAGAGGTAGTTTCCTTCTCCCCACAGGTGCCCCGCCCCCCATTCATTCACACTGAAGCTGACATCAGAATACCCTTGGTGTGAGGGGATACCACAGGCCTCGCCTATTTCTTTCAAATCTCCTCATTGAGGTTGAAGATGATAGAGCAGGTTGGGAAAGCATAAGTGAGAGGGGATGATTTTCTAGGTTTCCCCTGACTCATAATGAACACTAAATTATGATGCTCCAAATCAGAGCAGGTCAGGGCCAGAACAAGCCTGACTTCCTGACCATGGTTTGGGGCAATGAAGGGTTAGGGTTAGGGTTATAGGATGAATGGAAGCTTCTTAATCCTTACTGTGTGGCCCAAATGCTTGGCTTCCCATAAAGACCCTCACCACCCCTTTAGGTAGACACTTCCTTTGGAAAGAAAAGAGCAGCTGCTTCCTGTTCTCCTTAGGAGGTGGGTGGTGTGGCATGGAGAGCAGGCACTCTCCCAGTGTGCACGGGCATTTACACACACACCCACAAACCCCAGGGGGACTGCTGCCTAGAAGCACCACTTTTCAGCCTAGAAGCCAGGTCCAGGCCTGACCTGTGGTGGTCTGGCAAGGGCTCCCCCGCTCTCTGTCCCTTGTTTCTCTCCTTTATAAGGTGAGGAATATGGATGGGGTGAATTTTAAGGCTCCTGGCTGTACAGACATGCTTTGGTTTGTACCTCTAGGGGATTCTATTCACGCCCCCTCTAGTCCTGTCTAACCAGGCGGGTAGACTGACTGGAAACGGCTTACTCTCATCTCTCTTCCAGGAGCCTGTGTATCAAAGACAAACCTCCCCTCTCACAATCGTGCTTGGGGCTTGCCTCCATTGCTCTTGAAGATAAACAGCATCTGGGGCCCCAGCTGGGAGTTTAGGTCCTGTGGCCTTGAGACTTGGGAACAAAGGCAGAGCAGGAAGGAGAAGGGGCCTTCCCAGAAAGTGAGAAGAGGGGAGCCCTGCGGCTGTTTATGGCTTTACCTCTCCATAGGGCTGGCTGTCCTCTCCTTCCCACAGTTTTGGGGGGACGGAAGGGGTCCTGTCTTTTCCTCTAAAAGTGATGACTTCACCTCCTTCCACTTCCTCTTTCTAAGGTTAGGATCTCTATCCCTTCCCCATGGGCTCCCAGGGTCTGAAATCTCCATCCCACTCTCTTCCTTTATTCTTCTTCGAATTAGGGTCTTTACGCCCCTCCCTCTTTTTCTCTCTCATTGAACCCGGCCTCTTTATTCCTTTTTAGGCCTGGCCTCTCCAGCCCTGGATAGTGGGGTCTGTATACTTCTTTTTTCTCTTCTGAAGGCCACGTCTCCCTCCCCCAACCTTTTCCAGCTCCCCCTCCCCACCCCCTCCCTCCGCCCCGAGGCATTGTGGGAGGAAACAAGATGTGGGGCGAGAGCGGCGCGGGGAGAAGCCCGCAGTGCGGGGCCGAACGGGCCCAGCCAATGGGGAGCGCGGACGGCGGCGCGCGCGCCGGTGGGGGGAGCGGGGCGGGGCGCTATTTCAGAGGGGGGTCGTGCGTCCGCCAAGCTCGAGGCCGAGCGGAGCAGAGCTGTGAGGTGCCAGCGCGGAGCTGGCTAGCTGGCAGGCAGGCAGGCGGGCCGGCGGGCGCAAGGCGGAGCGCGGGCGGCGGGAGAAGCTCGAGGGCGGAGGGCGGCGGCGCTAGTGCTCGGCCCGGGCCTGCGGGATCCGGAGACCGCGGCGGCGCCGGCGGCGGCGGCTGCTGCCAGAGGAGCCGAGTGGACACCGCCCTGCCCGCGCTCTGCCTCAGGCCATCCCTGCTCCCCCGGGACCCCGCGCGGACTCGCCTCCGTAAAGGTAAGCGGTGGGTGGAGGCTGCCCCGGGGCGGCGGCCCGACGCGCGGGGTTCTGCCCCGAGGCCCGGAGCAGTGCTGGCCTCGGCGTGACGCCCCCGGCGCCTCTCCTGCCCAGGGCTGCGCCACCCTGTGCCCTCCCGACCCCGGGGCCCCCGGCTGCAGAGGTGAGGCCTCCCGCCCCCCCCCCCCCCCCCGGGATTTTCTGCGGGCTCGGAGGCCCTTGCTGTTTGGGCCGAGGGAGAGCCGCGGAGCGGGCTCGGGCGTGACGCGGTTCGTCCCGCGTCGCCACCCTCCGGGGCGTCCTTCCTGCAGCGAGGACGCCCAGTCACTACGGCGCTGCTCTAGGCCGGACGGGGGAGGGCGGCCGGCCGGGCGGAGGTGCGGGGGGAGGAGGCTTTCTCCTGGCCCAGGTGCCGGCCTTCGGGATCGCAGCCACTGGAGGATGGGGTGGTGGAGGGAGACGGCCCCTTGGGGATCCGAAGGGAGGAAATACAAGCGTTTGTGCGTGTTGGGGGCCGGGGAGGGCGGGTCGTGTCGTTCGGAGGCTTGGTCTTTTTGTCGCAGGGCCGGGGATAGAGGAGAGTGAGCTGTCCTGGAGTGCCCTCTTAGCTTTTCAGAAGAGCCCCTGGCTCGTGACTGAGGCAGCTGGCCTGGGGCCCTGTGGTCATCCTTCAATCTGGAGGCCCAGGTCCCTTGTTTTTTTTTTTTTCCCTCTTCCCCGTGGGGGAGGGACTACGTTGGCCCCTCCCTTTCCTTTTCTCATTGGCACCTTGGACAGGGGAGACTGGGGCTAGGCCTCACCTCTCAGACGCCTGGGGGGTCAGGGGTGAAGAATCGTGGCATTGTAGTCACAAGACCAACGTTATGTAACTGCAGGCTCTCCTGGAGGGTAAGGTGGTTTTAATTACTGTGACAAAGTTGTTTCTTTGGACTTTGGGAATGAGGCAGTGGGGCAGGTGAGCTTGCTGGGAAAACGGGTGCTGATTTCATCCTTTTATCAGGCCCCACCCCACCCTTGGATTTGTAAACAGTGCCCCCTTCTGAGTGGTAACCTGGGATAGGCCGCCGGGTGACACTGGTTTTCGTCCCTGTGCTGCTGCTGTCGTACCTTTGCGCAAACCCATTGAAGTTGCCACATTTATCTTATTTCAGCCATTGTTTTTTAAAAAGATGTTGGTTTGCCTCAGGTCATATAGACATCCAGGCCTGGAACAGGGTTCTCCTGACCTTTTCCTCAGCCCCAGCTGGCGCTTGCAGACTCCTCTCGAGGCTCTGACTTTCCCTCTCGGGCGTATGGGAGCAGAGGGTGCTGGGGCAATAACCCTTTGCTCTGCCAGCCTTTGCAGAAGTGGAACCAGCCCTGCTTAATTTGCCAGTGTGAGACAGAGGTGCCCCGGATGCAGTAAAGGGTTGTCTGACTAGCAGCTGGCACGCATGCATTCTTTGCAGATATCTAGTGCAGGCTGAAGAAGTAGTCATGAATTCTGCTTCCCTTTTCAGCCCACCCAGCCCCCAGGTTAGTGTGGACTCAGATCCGGGTGGCCTGGAATGATACCAGGGGTCTCTCCTTGAGCAGTCAGGTCCCTGTGTAGCTTTGTATCGGACAGGGCTGCAACGACAACATCTTTTATCCACTGGGCAGGCCACAGAGTGGCGCTTTGGGGGAGTAGCACATGGGGTGGGGGGTGGATTGTTACTGCCCTCTGTGACGGGACTTGGTCAAGGACAGAGGATAGGATTTTGCAGCTCATCCCCTTTCCTGCAAAGCACCTCACATGCCATAGACTTCCAGGCAGGCTGTGGCCAGCCCTCCTGGAATTCCTGTCATCCTAGGAGGGGACCATGCAAGGTGAGCTCTGGAACTCTGGTTGCTATAGGATGAATGCAATGTCTTAGATAGCATGGATATGAAAGAGTGCTATTAAAATAATAATTCTTTACCTTTTGTTGCCTCTGTCACCACTGGGCATTGGTAGCTTAGGGCTTGGCAGTCTTTTTCTGTGAAGGACCAGATAGTAAATATTTTAGGCTTTACAGGCCATATAGTTTCTTACAACTATTCAACTCTGCCATTGTGGTGTGTTCCTATGAAACTGTTTACAAAAGCAGGTGGTGGGCTGAATCTGGCTAATGGGTGAGACCACTGTATAGACTGTCCTTGTTTGCAGTGTTCTCATATAACCTTAATTAATCCATACAACAGCTCTTGATAGAGAGATATCCTCATTGCTAAAATAGAGGTAATTGAATGCAGAAAGGCTAAGTAACTTGTCCACAGACCAGAAGTCAGGCCTAATTCATCTTTCCACTTTGATACCAATGATATAATAATGGTCATTAAATCAAGGGCCTATTATGTTCAGGTGTTATACCACCAGGTTTACCCTGAGGTGAACTCAAGTCCGCATTTTAAGATGAAGAATGAGAGCACAAAGTTTAATCAGCTTGCCCAAGGACACAGCTGGTAGATGGTGTGTTGTAATATCTTGGCTATTGGTGCTATTCAAAATATTGGAAATAGATAAATTTAGAGTTGGAAAAGCCTCATTTTACATGTGATAACAACTGATGGCTTATTATGTTTTTTTAATTATTTACCTTGTGTTTCCCAGATTTGGCAACCATGTGTCTGCTAAAATCTTAGGAGCTCCCTTTTCTAATGCCTCATATCTGTGTTTTCTATTGCCCTCATCTTCTTTGCTCTCCTCTCCCAGCCCCACACCCAGCTGTTAGTGTTCACTGCCCAGAGCATGGGATTGCAGCCTCACCTCTCTGCTTCTTCTGCAGTGTCACGATGTCTGACCGGAAGGCAGTGATCAAGAACGCAGACATGTCTGAGGACATGCAACAAGATGCCGTTGACTGCGCCACGCAGGCTATGGAGAAGTACAACATAGAGAAGGACATTGCTGCCTATATCAAGAAGGTGTGCTGGGAGAGCTGTGGTTGGTCAGGGATAGGGATGGATAGCTGAGTTATGCCCCGGGGAGGGCTGGAGTGGGGGCATAGGAAAGTAGGTATATTCCATGCAAACAGAACCCTACGAACTTGCAAAGGAGATAAGTTAGGGGATGATTCTTATTTATTAAAGCATTTACCTTAAGAGTTCTTAATAGGAACTCTCCTGGGGTTGTGTGTATGTTTACAGATAGTTATGTGACTGCAAAAGCAATGGGGAGTGAAGCTTCAGGACTAGATATAACTGTCCCAATTCAGAACTATTCAAAATGAAGACCAAGGATGTTTGATTGGATAACATAAGATCCTATACAAATTTTCAGGGAGCTGCATCATTTAAAGTGGGATAGCCCTATAAGTGATCCTCATTATGTAGGACGTTTCCTTTTCTTTAAAAGGACTCAGGTGGGGAGTTCCCTGGCTGTCCAGTGGTTAAGACTCGGTGCTTTCACTGCCATGGCCCGGGTTCAATCCCTGGCAGGGAACTAAGATCCCGCAAGCCAAGCTGCGGGGCCAAATAAAAAGGGACTCACATACTAAATCGTCCCCTTCTCCCTACCTCCTTGAGGAAAGGGTGGGCTTGAATATATATATATATATATATATATATATATATATATAATAGATGAGCATTATTGGGGCAATAGGTTTAGTCCCTGAAGAATTCCTGGGTGAATGGACATAGTTAACATATATATAGTGAGGAAGCTGCGGAGCTAGAGGTGAAAGGTGGTACCCAGGGTCCCTGATTCCCAGTCAGGATCCATGTCCATTGGTGGCAGAGCCCCAGTCTTTGATATTCTTAATTCTGGTATCGCAAGGATGCCTAAGAGCCGTGGCATTCTGGTCCATACAGGCGGTAGAGTATCCTTGAGTTTCACAGAACTCTTTCCTGTGTGTGTGGGTGGTATGAGAAGAGGAAACGGGTCCTGAGAGACTTTTTCTTTCTGTGTGTGTAGCCAGGGGGTGCAGAGCTGGCAAGGCTGCTAGGCGTGCTGGTTCCTTGTTGAGTGATGGTTTTTCTGTTCTATTCAGGGAGAGAATGTAGAATCATGGACTCCTAGGGCCAGAAGAATCGCTTTCTCGTTTTGCTGATGGGGAAAATGGGGAAGCAACTATGGCTCTCCTATGTTACACAGGGTCTTCAGTCAGGAATAAAGCTGAGTGTGGTGACCCATGCCCTTTCCGCCGTCTCCTAATACCTTCTGGAGTTATGTGGTATGGGGGCTGTGAGGACGCTAAACAAGTTGCAGGCTGAGCCCCTAGGGGCCAGAGCCCCAAGGTTGGCAGCATTGCTGGGCCCGTGATGGAGGGCTGCTGTCCTTTCACAGCAATGGCAGGATGCAGCTAGAACTGAGCCATCTGTTTCCTGCTGGGTCCACAGAGTGGGAAGGTCTGTCTGATAAGGTCGTGAGGATTTCCTAGCTGGCTTTGATGCTGAACTTGTACTAGCCCTGAGAGAAGTGAGGGAACTGCCTTGATCTCATGGTTGAGGTCCTTTCTCTGGTGTTTACAGCCCACGTAGTGCCTGCCACACTGGAGTGTCTTTCATGTTGGCTTACACAGAATCGCTTCCTGGTTCTCCTGCAAGTACTCCTGGTACTTTCGTTCCCCATTTTGCTTTAGTGTCTTGGTTTTTGGCGTTTGGAAATGCTGGTTTAGTAACGTGAGAGGTGGCAAGTGGCACGTCAGGGAGGCTTGCTCCTCTTGTACTCAATGCTGTGTGACCCTGGAGTGGTCCTTTATTCCACTGGCTTTTCTGATTCCCTTGCTGAAGGGTTGCGGGGTGGGCTTTTGAAAAGCAGGGTAGCTAGAGGAACGAGAGATGATCGGGCTGTAAAGTGCTAGAGAGAAATAATGGAGCCTTTGTGGTGTTACATTATTGATGAAGGAGTGTCCTAGCCAACCTTAGAACCTGAGCTCCTGAGGTTCAGAGAACCGAGGCCGTGGACTGGGGGTGGGGTGGGGGTGACAGCTAAACTAATCAGACTCTCATTCTGATTTCTCATCCTCCAGCTGTCCTAATCACCTTTTTTCTCTTTTTTCTTCTTCTTTTAGGAATTTGACAAGAAATACAACCCTACCTGGCATTGTATTGTGGGCCGAAATTTTGGCAGCTACGTTACACACGAGACAAAGCACTTCATCTATTTTTACTTGGGTCAAGTTGCAATCCTCCTCTTCAAGTCAGGCTAGGTGGCCGCAGTGAAGGTGTTCGTGGTGGCGGCAGCGATGGCAAGCAGGCGGCGTTGCTGGGACTGTTTTGCACTGGGGCCAGCATCAGGATGTCCTCTCCAATGGCTGTGCTACTGCATGGACTGTGTACTCGATTTCACGTGTATGTCGCAGTAAACAAAACCAAACTTCTTTCTGTTTAGTTGCCTGGGGAAGAAGGCTGCTTTATGTTTATTTTTCAAGACTTAAATTTTTTTTGTTGTTGTTGTTCGTTGTATTGCACTAGGAAATCTCTCCCACCCCTCTCTTTTCTCTTTCTGTCCCTATACAAATAAAAAGCCCTCAACAAAGCCTGTAAGACCAGGAGGGCTGGGGAAAAGAAATAGGTTTCTGGAGGTGGAACTAAAACTGCAGCTGCCTCTTCCTGGTGGTGGATGCTGCTTTGGGAGGGCCAGGGAGGCTGCAGGGGCGACAGCGTTAGGATTGACAAGGAGAGAGGGATAGGAAGGAGGGTAGGGAGATTGATCTAGTACCAGGGAGAATATTCCACTGAACTGTGATTCCATGGCTTGGGGCAGAGGGTGGGGCAGGGGCTGGATTCTTTAAGGGGCCTTGAGACGTGTTTGTCTGTGGTGTGTGGGAGTGGGGAGCAGACTTATCTTGCTGTCTTTGTCAGAAGAGTTTCTGAGTGAGGGTTGTGTCTTTTATTCTTTTATTCTTCCTGCCAGAGCTCATGCTAGGAGGATGTTGAGGGTGGGATTAGCTTGATTTTTTTTTTTTCCTTTTCATTCTTCTCTCCTTCTGTCTGCTCCCTGCTTAGCTCTCTGTTTTCTCATTCCTCCAGAGTTCTCTTAGAGCAGCCCCTGGTAGTTGGCTGGCAAGGGAATTTCTGGTGACTAGTTCTTAGCTAGGTCTTAGCAATCAAACCAAATTAATGTGTCCCTTGTTTTTCCTCTGTATATGTGTGTGAATGTGCGTATATCTTGGTTTAGGGTACAGGGGAGGGAGGGGCAGGACTGTGGAATCTCTAAGGTGTATCGGTAGACAAGTGGGCCTTTATGTTAAAAACCTCTGGGGGCCTCTGTTTTGGGGGTGAAGATGGGTATCACCCTACCCGCCCTCAGCCATCTGGCCTAGACACTGCTTGCCCTATGCTGTCTGCTCCCAGGAAGGCTTTAGGAGGATAGTCCAGGATGAGGTGGTCATGCTACCATCCATCCTGGAGCTGGGTCTCAGTGGAGAAGGAAAGTGACTTTGTGAATGGTGGCAGCCTCTTGTGGGAGGCAGGGGTGGAAGTGTGATAAAGGGCTGTTGAGGGGCTTTGGGGGAACTTTGGAGGTCAGTCTTACAGTGGTGAAGCCAGGAATTAGGGGATGGAGCAGGACCGCTAGTGGGAGGAGATTCCAAGGGGAGTGCTCGGGAAATCTTGTCTGTGGATCAAACTGATGGGGTGGGGGATGGGGTGGGGGGAGTCATTACTGATTGAGCTGTTGATTCTTGTAAATCGCATTAAAAACTCTCATGTGTAGGGTTGATGCTGTGGAGGGGGTTTGGGATCCAGCTCATTTTTTTTTCCGATTCCATCCTCGAGGTTGGTGGGGAGGCAGGAGAATGCCCCCTTCTCAAGCCTTTAGTGTGCGCTGAGCTTTCTTTGATGCTGACAAGGGAGGGTGGGGACCGGGATGGTGAGTGAGTTCCCTGTAAAACCCTTTGGTGGGCGCAAGGCTGAGTGCTTGAGTTGGGGTTTATTTTTTTATGAGTGTCCGGATCTGTTTCCCCCTGCCCTCCCAGACTTGTGCGGCCAGTTGGAAATGTCTGGTGTGTGTTCATCTCTCCCTCGTTTCTGGAGCGTCTCCTGTGCTCTGCATCCACGCCTCTTTTGGACATTAAAGGTCGATTGACGCACTTCTGAGCTGTTTGGGTTTCTTTGGGGGTAAAGGGGATGGCCTGGTGGCGGTGGTGCCACACATGGGTGGGGGGGGTATCTAGGGTGGAGTAGAATGGGGTCCAAAGAGATACTGAATCAGGTCTCAGAGGGCCTAGGCTTGGGCCCCTTAAGTGGAGGAAAATAACCAGTGGCGCTCACCCACAGGATTTCTTGGGTCATTGGTGGAGGTGGTCTGGCGAGCCGCATTTTGAGTCTTCCATATAGTAGATGCTGAGACCTGGAGACTGTTTCTGTTAGCTTTAGCCACTCAGGAACGGAGAAGCTGAGGATCTTCAGAAAGGTGGAACCTGAGCGGTTCTCCGACTCGGGTTATCCTGGTTGTCCCACTTGGGGCTCCTGCCCACACACACCTGGAGAAGTCAGCAGTACCGAGACGCTTCTGAGAGTATCTGCCCACCCCTGTGACCCTAAGACACTGGTGTCTGGGCTTATGGCTACAATTCTTGTGGAGGGTGTTTGGGAGCAGAGATGGCTTTATACTCATTTCTGTTGTCAGTTATTCACTGAAAAATGTTTCTGAGATTTATACTTAGGCCAAGGATGCTGTTCACGTAGAACAGGACAGGGAAGTTCTCTTCTTTCATGGCATGTACATTGTAGTGCACAGAGCAGACGTACACATTAAAAAGCCAGTAGTGATAAATACTATCAAGGAAGTAAACTGGGCAATGAGCTATTGGTGTTGGAGGTAGGTGGATCCGTTTCTTCCACAAAGTTGAAAGTTGGTGGGCTGGATCCTGGGGAGCAAAACCTCCAGGGCAGCGAGGTCCTAAGGGAGTAAGACGAGGGGCTCTAGAACCTCAACTTCTGTTCCCACCTTTGCTGGTATGAATGATTTGACAGAGCTGGAGCTTTGGAGGAGGAGAGGAGGCCATGGTCCACATTTTATCTGCGATGGGTGCCTCTAGGGTCAAAACTCACCCTGTCCTGATGGGAGAGGCAGTCCAGGTAGCATCTATGGACAGCACACTCCTGCACAGGTAGGTACATGGTGCTCATCTAGAAGGTTAATCCTGCAAGGCTTCCTGATGTGCCCCCACCCCATGGGGCCCAGGAGGGGCAACACTGGAGGATCGACTACAGAAGGGGTTGTGGAAGGCAGATGGGAACTGTGGCAAAGAGGAATGCAGCCACCGTCGGAACTGTGGCCAGGCAGAGGGAGCAGGAGCTTCAGTATCCCACCTCTCTTTCATCCTGTTCTCCAGTCTTCTGGGGACATCCTTTTGGCTGAACCTAACAAAAGTCAGGCAGAGGACAAGGCTGACCCAGGGATACAGTCTGTAGGGGTCAGCCCCCCCTCCCCCCAGGGAACATAGCAGGAAAATGAATCTAAGAGGGGCAAACCAAGCCAGCATGGTAGGAAATTCTCTGTTGCTGTGGACAACGTGTCTGTCTCTCCCCAGAACTCGTGTCCACTAGCCTAGACAGAAGGTGTGGCTGTCTCCTAAACTATCCCCTTACTTCCTTCAGGTCTTACCTCAAACATCCTCTTATCAGAGGGGCCTGCTTACATCCTACAGAAAATAGTACCACTCCCCCATCACTGTTAACCTTACCCAGTTTAATTCAGCATAGCACCTGCCAATGCTTGACATGCGTTTACTTATTGATCTTTCCCGAGTAGAACATAAGCTTGAGAGCAGAGCCATTTTCTCTTTTCTTCACTGCTTTATCTTCAAGCCCCCAGAACAGCGTCTGTGTTGTAGGGGATGCTTGATAAATGTTGATTGGCCAAATGAAAAAAAAGTGCAAACAAGCATGGGCAACCCGGCTTTTCCTGAAGACACTTTTGCTTTTGGCTTGACTCCCCCTTGCTGGCCAAGCCCTGGAAAGGCATCAGTGGGTCATTCCCCAAGTGTGTTCATGCCTCAGCCCTTCTTGCTTATCAACTGTGGGAGAGTTCTTAAAGTACATTTTATTTTTAAAGCATTTCCGTTTATGTCCTGAAACCTCCAAGCACCCCTCTGAGCTAGACCCCAGGCAGTCATTAGCCATGTCTTTGGATAAGCAAACTGAATCAGAGAGGGTGGGTGACTTGCCAAAGAACACGTAGCTGGTAGCGTTAACTAGTGCCCAGGCACTGTGACTTACAAGGGCTGACCTGGGTTTGACAGCAGTGTTCTCACTGATACTCCTTGAGATTTAGGCCCAGCTCTCTGAGCTTGGGAGTGAATGCCCTGTTCACCGATGTTCCCCTTCCTGGGCTCGCTTCAGCAAAGGCAATGAGGATAATTTCCAGGCCTTCTCTTCTCCTCACTACTCTTGAAGCTTCATGAAAGGGGTAATGAGTCTTCTGGATTTAGGAGAGAGCAGACTCCCAGAGTTCTGGCTCAGGACTCCCCCGAACTAGAGGCATAGCTTCCCCACCACTCTGGTAACAAGGAGTGACCTCTCATCTGTTGAGGTCTTGTGTACCGGTATGTATATCTTTGTGACACCATGAGCTTGGTGTCCACACCAGTGTACATGCATATACTCCTATGCACAGACTGCTGCTGTACCAGTATAGAAGGGTTCATAAGAAAAGGTCAAGGAGGACCCAAATCCTTGTGCCTCTCCTCCCTTGCTTTGTCCAAACAAAGATGTGTTTATAGTGAGGCTGCTGGACATTGCTGTCTTGGGCTTTAGAGAGAGGCCAAACATGCAAAAACAGTGTGGTGGTGTGGACAGACCTGGGGTTGAGTCCCAGCTCCTACACTTAACCACTGTATGAACTTGGGCAAGTCATTTGATTCTGAGGTTTAATTTCTTCATCTATAATATGGGGATAATACCTATCTACCCTAAAGGGTGATTATGAGGGTCAAATGACATCATGTATGTGAAAGTGCTTTGAAACTGGAACATGGTGATGATGATGTGGCTGGTTATTAGGGTCAGTGATGATAAATCTTGGGGAAAGAATAAAGGATTCTGGGAAGTCAGGCCCCCCTGAATCTCCCCTCGTGTCTCGTACTGGCCTTCTCCTGCATTGTCCGATTGTATCATATTATAGAGAAGGAAGTTAAGATCCAGACAGGGAAACAAACTTACCAAAGGTCTCATGGATGTTCGGGTTAATTGGGATGTAGAACTTGGTCCCCTAACTCCCTGGCTGGTCTGATCCTGAGGTGGTAGAGGGGACTAACTTATCACTCGGTGCTAAGCCCCCTACTGAACTCTGAAATGCTGTGTACTTGGTGTACACTTCAGTGGTTTTTAGTATATTCAAATAGTTGTACAACCGTCACCACTATCTAATTCCAGAACATTGTCATCACTCCTCAAAGAAACCTTGCACCCATCTGCAGTCACTCCTCATTCTTCCTTCCCTCTAGCCCCTGTAAACCACTAATGTGTTTTCTATCACTGTGAATTTGCCTAGTCTGGACATTTCATATCAATGGAATCATACAATATATGGCCTTTTGTGTCTGGCTTCTTTCACTTAGCATAATGTTTTCAAGGTTCATCTGTGTTGTAACATTTATCAGTACTTCGTTCCTTTTTCTGGCCAAGTAATGTTCCACTGTGTGGCTATATCATATTTTGTCATTTTGTTTATGTATCAGTTGAGTGACTTTTGGGTTGGTTCCACTTTTTGCCTGTTGTGACTAGTGCTGCTATGGACATTGATGTATAAGTTTTTGTGTGGACAGATGTTTTCAATTCTCTTGGGTCATTTTTTCTTTTAATGTCAGTTTACTTTTCTATTTGAAAAAGATCTAGATTGATATTGGAAAATTTTTTCTGTAAAGGGTCTGATAGTAAGTATTTTAGGCTTTGTGGGCCATATGACATTGTGTATGTTGTGTATGTAGTTGTTCCAATTACTGAACTCTGCCATTGCAGCTTGAAAGCAGCCATAGCCAGTATGTAAACAAATAAACATGAATGTGTTCCAGTAAAACTTTAAACAGGCAGTGGGTTAGATTTGGCCTGTGAATTACCGTTTGCCAATCCCTAATTTAGATGATAGACTCACATAATCCAACATTGCAAAAGAACAAACAGTGAAAATCCTCCCTCCCACTTCCGTCCCAGAGTCCAGGGGCTCCCCTCCTTAGAAACAATTAACATTATGAGATTTTGTATCCCCTTTCAGGGACAGTTGATAAAGAGCATATTTTTAAAAATTATTTATTTATTTTTGGCTGCATTGGGTCTTCGCTGATGCACGCGGCTCTCTCCAGTTGCAGCGAGCGGGGGCCACTCCTTGTGGTGCACGGGCCTCTCATTGCGGTGGCTTCTATTGTTGCGGAGCTTGGGCTCTATGCATACGGGCTTCAGTACTTGTGGCACGCGGGCTCAGTACTTGTGGCACGCGGGCTCAGTAGTTGTGGCTCACGGGCTCTAGAGCGCAGGGTCAGTAGTTGTGGCGCATAGGCCCAGTTGCTCCTTGGCATGTGGGATCTTCCCGGACCAGGACTTGAACCATGTCCCCTGCATTGGCAGGTGGATTCTTAACCACTGCGCCACCAGGGAAGCCCTATAGAGAGCATATTTTTAAGTGGCCGTGTACCGTTCCACTGCGTTACAGATAGTTTAATAAATATGAAAGGACTAACATATCCGAAGGCATGCCCTGAAAGACAGAACACTATTCTAGGAGTGTCACCCTGACCTGCCCAACTGATTCCTCCATTAGAATAATGCTTTGAACTCCTGGGATTTGCCCAGGAGTTTTGGGGGGCATGCCTGATGAATATGTTGAGTGATCCCTTTTGGATCCAAAACAAGCTCTGACTCTCAAGGGATGCAAGATTTTCTTAGGTGGCTTTTGTGGCAGTCAGTTCCACCGTAGAGATAGAGAGATGCAAGCTGTGGATATCTATCCTACCTATTCTATCTATCCATCCATCCTCTATCTTTCAATTATCTATCAATTTATTATATCTATCTATATCTATCTATCTATCCATCTATATTTGTTGCAAGGAATTGGCTTTTGTAACTAGGGATCAGGTAGGCAAGTCTGGAGTCTAGTGCGTGCCATGAGGAAGGTCAGGCTGGGAACCCTTAGGCCGGTGCTGACGCTGCAAGGTGGAATTTCTTGAGGGAAACCTCAGGCCTTTCAGTTGGTTGGATCAGGTCCACCCAGATTATCCAAGAAATTTCCTTTATGTAAAGTTAACTGATTGTAGATGTTATCACATTTACAAAATACCTTCACAGCAACACCTAGGTTAGTGTTTGATTGAATATCTAGGTACTGGAGCCTAGCCAACTTGACACATAAAACTGATCATCACAGACCACATCTGGTCCACCTGGCACCAATACACATCTCCTAAACCATACTTAATCTCCAAATAAAGACAATAACAAAGTCATACTTCCACCTCACATGATACAGTGATCCTGTGTACAATTGAAAATGTGCTAACCCTTTCCCCAGAAGAGGAGGCAAAGCCTTTGGATGAAGTTCACTCCTCTCTTTGATAATCCTATAACTTCAGTAATGTAAACTTAGTTTTTATTGATACATTTTATGTTAGATGACAAGGGAATAAGAGAGGGAATAAAAAATACACAAATAAACATTCTCACAATAAAATAAGGAATAAATACTCATAATAATACAGTACATAATAATACATTTCTGAAATTGGTCAGGTGGTCGTAGCTGGTATTTATAACTACCTTCTTCTACTACCCACTCCATATTTCCTTTACCCTCAGCAAGCACCTCAGTGCTGGTTGTGGTTCTTTTCCTGGTGGGATGCCCCCAAACATCCATTCTTGAAGGGTCTGTGCCATTAGAAGTCTTGCTTGAATTGTGTTGTTATAGTATTTCATTGGCGTTAGTCACGGGCTATGAGAGTACTAAGAGATGCCCTAAGGGATCTCCTGTATTCCAGACATACTTTTCCTTACCTCCGTAATGTAGTAGCAGCCCGCTTTCCCCTTGGCAGTCAGAATCAATCACCCCAGCCAGTACAGTAACTCCCATCTTTGTCTGTATATTTAGAAGGATGAGGACTCTAAAATGGAGGTAGCAGTCTTAACTTCCAATTCAATGGAATCATTGTCGTGTTTCCAGGTGGAAGCATTCCTCCCTTTGGAATGAAGATGTCTATATCAGCAAGCATAAGGTTGCAGACAGGAAGCAAAATTTTTCTTATGAATCACTAGGGTTACTATTGAATGCTGCCATGCCATTTCCACTCCTTGATTCCTGGAACCATGAATCCTAGCTGTGGGAGAAATAACACCATACATGGAATGCTGATTTGAGTACGGACAGTCTCCTGAAGGACGTTGCCCCAGCCCTGCAAGGTGTTGCCACCTAGCTAGTTCTGTAACTGGATCTTCAAAAGGCCATTCAGGGCTTCCCTGGTGGCGCAGTGGTTGGGAGTCCACCTGCCGATGCAGGGGACACAGGTTCGTGCCCCGGTCCAGGAAGATCCCACATGCCGCGGAGCCCCGTGAGCCATGGCCTCTGAGCCTGCGCGTCCGGAGCCTGTGCTCCGCGACGGGAGAGGCCACAACAGTGAGAGGCCTGCGTACCGCAAAAAAAAAAAAAAGGCCATTCAACCTTTCTGTCAAGCCAGCTACTTCAGGATGGCGGGCAATATGGCCAGTAGAATCCATGAACGTGAGCGCATTCCTGCACTTCATTTGCTGTGAAGTGAGTCCCTCGACTAGAAGCAGTGCTCTGTGGAATACCGTGATGGTGGATAAGGCATTCTGGGAGTCCACAGCTGGCAGTGTTTGCAGAAGCATTACATGCAGGGAAAGCAAATCACATCCAGAGTAAGAACAAAGCACTATCCCTTCCATGATGGAAGCAATCCCATGTAATCGATCTGCCACGAGGCAGCGGGCTGATCACCCCAGGGAATGGTGCCAGGTCTCAGGGTTGGTCTTCGCTGCTGGCAGACTGGGCACTCAGCACTGGCTGTAGCCAAGCTAGGCCTTGGTGAGTGGACGCCCACATGGCTGAGCCCATGCATAGCCTCCATCCCTGCCATCTGGCTACTTTGCTTATAAGCCAATGGACAATGATGGGGTGGCTGGTCACTCTATCCACCTGATTACTAAAATCCTCCTCTGTGGAGGTCACCCTTTGGTGAGCATTCACATGGGACATAAATATCTTCACATTCCTTGCCCATTCAGAGAGGCCTATGACCTAGATTCCTTGTCACCAATTTTCCAATCACATTCCTTCCAAGTCCCTGGCTATCTAGTCAAACTGTTGGCCACAGCTCATGAACCAGACTTATGCCTCTGGCCATTTCTTTTCAAAATGAACAACCAGGTGCCCTGATCAGAGTTCTGCCCACTGGGAAGATTTACTTTCACCACTGTCCTACAGGATGCACTAGAAAGGGCTGCAGTGCTGTAGCTATCCATTTTGGGGGGATGCCTACATATCGTGCAGAACCATCTGTGAACCAGTCCCGAGTTTTCTCTTCCTCAGTCAACTGGTTGTAGGGAACTAACTCCCCATGAGGCCATAGAGGCAGGCTGGGAGAGAAAAGGCAGTGTGGCAGGAGTAGGGACTATGGGTGTTTGGGCCACTTGGTACCAAAGAAAAAGAACTGAGATATTTATATATATGTGTATATATCCCCAAACCATATATAACATACATTCATACATATATTATACTATTGATAATAGATGAGCAATAAGATAATATCAGCATATGATTCTAATAGGTATGTTAGGATATATAATATATTAATATATGATATGTTCTCTCTGTGTAAAGAGATTTACTGTAAGTACTTGGCTTATGTGTTTGTGGAGGCTGGCTAGGCAAGTTTGAAATCTGTAGGCTGGCAGGCTGGGACTCTGATAGGAGCTGAAGCTCCAGTCCACAAGCAGAATTTCTTCTACCTCAGGGAAACCTCAATTATGTTCTTATTTATTTATTTATTTGGCTGCGTTGGGTCTTCGTTGCTGCGCGTGGGCTTTTCTCTGGTTGCAGAGAGTGGGAGCCACTCTTCGTTGCAGTGCGCAGGCTTCTCACTGCGGTGGCTTCTCTTGTTGTAGAGCACAGGCTGTAGGCACGCGGGCTTCAGTAGTTGTGGCATATGGACTCAGTAGTTGTGTCTTGTGGGCTCAAGAGCACAGGCTCAGTAGTTGCGGTGCATGGGCTTAGTTGTTCCGTAGCATGTGGGACCTTCCTAGACCAGGGATGGAACCTGTGTCCCCTGCATTGGCAGGCGGATTCTTAACCACTGCGCCACCAGGGAAGCCCTCAATTCTGTTCTTAATGCCTTTCAACTCAGTGGATCAGGCCCACCCATATTATCCAGGATAATCTTCTTTCCTTCTTTCTTTCAACTGATTGTAGATATTAATCTCATCTACAAAACACCTTCACAGAAACACCAAGATTAGTATTTGATTAAATAATTGGGTACCATAGCCTAGCCAAATTGACACAGAAAACAACTGACAGAATTTGTAAACTGAGAAAGTTGTAACTTCTCATAGAGGAACCCAAACATGTTCAAAGAGGCAGGTCATTTTTAAAAGCAGTTTTATTGTAGTGTAATTGACATACAATAAATTGCATGGATTTAAAGTGTACAGTTTAATAAGTTTTGACACATGTATATACTGTTAAAACTATCACCACAATTAAGATAGGAAACATTCCCATCACACCTAAAAGTCTCCTCTTAACCCCTTGTAATCCCGCCCTCTCCCTTCCTTACCTCCCTTGCAGCCCCTGTCACCAGACAACCATTGATCTACTTTTTGTCCCTGTAGATGAGTTTGCATTTTCCAGAATTTTATAAAAATGGAATCATACAATGTGTACTCTTTTTGGGTCTGGTTTCTTTCACTCAGCATAATTATTTTGAGATTCATCCATGTTGTTCTTCTGTGTATCATAGTTTATTCTTTTTTGTTGGTGAGTAGTATTCCAGTGTATGGATATATAAGATGTATTAATCCATTCCCCAACTGAAGGACACCTGGGTTTCTGTTTTGGCGATTATGAATAAAGTTGCTATACACATTTGTGTATAAGTTTTATATTGTGTCGGTTTTTATTTCATTTGGATAAATAAGAGTGGGATTGCTGGATTTTATGGTAAGTGTTTGTTTACGTTAAAAGAAACCGCCAAACTATTTTCCGGAGTGGCCACACCATTGTACATTCCCACCAGCAACGTATGAGAGTCTCATCGGCTTCCATCGTGTGAACACTAGCTATTGTCAGTTTTTCTTTTTTAATTTTAACTTTCCAAATAGGTATATAGTGATATCTCATTGTGGTTTTGATTTACATTTCCCAAATGACAAACGATGTTGAGCATCTTTTCGTGTGCTTACTTACTACCTGTATATCTTTGCTCATCTTTTTATTGTGCTGTTTGTTTTCTCATTGTTGAGTTTTCAAAATTTCTTATATGTTCTGGAAAGAAGTCCATTATCAAATATAAGATTTGCAAATATTTTCTCTTGATCTATGACTTGTCTTTTCATTCTGTTAATTGTCTTTTACAGAGAAAACGTTTAAAGCATTTTGATAAGTCTAATTTTCTTTTCTTTTTTCCGTAGTGCTTTTGGTATATCTAAAGACACTTTGCATAACCCGAGGTAACAAAGGTTTTCTCCTATTTTTTTTTTTTTTTTTTTTTTTTTTTTGCAGTACGCGGGCCTCTCACTGTTGTGGCCTCTCCCGTTGCGGAGCACAGGCTCCGGACGCGCAGGCTCAGCGGCCATGGCTCACGGGTCCAGCCGCTCCGCGGCATGTGGGATCTTCCCGGACCGGGGCACGAACCCGCGTCCCCCGCATCGGCAGGCGGACTCCCAAACACTGCGCCACCAGGGAAGCCCTCTCCTATTTTTTTTTTCTAAAAGTTTTAGAGTTTTACTTATAGATCTATAATCCATTTGGAATTAACTTTGTATATGATATGAGGTATAGATCGTGGTTTATTTCTCTTCTCATCTCTTCCTCCCTCCCTTCCTCCCCTCCCTTTGCATATTGTTTCCCTTCCAATGGTTTCATGATCATTTTTGAAAAGACTCTCCGTTCTCCATTAAATTGCCTTTGCACCTTTGTAAAGATTCAATTGGCCATATCTTTATTTCTGGACTTTGTGTTCTGTCCCATCCATCTACTTGTCTGTCTGCCAACATTGTACTGTAGTTTTATAGTAAGTCTTGAACTTGGGTAATGTACATCTTCCTAGGTTATTCTTTTTCAAAATTAATTTGGGTATTCTAGTCTCTTTGCCTTTGCATATAAATTTACAAATCATGCTATCAATATTTGCAAAATATCTTTCTGGGATTTTTGTTTGGATTGCACTGAATTTATAGATCAATTTGGAGGCAACTGACATCTTAACAATACTGAGTTTTCTGATCCACGAACCTGGTATTTCTCTTTGTTTTTGGTCTTCTGATTGTTTCCCATAACTGCTCTGTAATTTTCAGTGTACAGATTCTGCATCTATTTTATTAGTTTATATCTATATGTTTCCTTTTTCTGTGCTATTGTAGTAGTACTGTTTTTTTTTATGGAAATAATTTAGAATTTTTATTCTGTTGTATTTATATATTTATTTAATGTATCAACATCATTATCATAGATTTAAAAAATGTTTTATTATCTAGTAGAGATAGTTACCTGCCATTATCCTTTTTCAGAATATTTTTAGGTGTTTTGCTTGTTTAAATTTTTTTCTTTTTCTTTTTTTAAATTTAATTTTTATTTTATACTGGGGTATAGTTTATTTACAATGTTGTGTTAGTTTCAGGTGTACAGCAAAGTGGTTCAGTTATACATATATCCATCCTTTTTCATTTTCTTTTCCCATATAGGTTATTACAGAATACTGAGTAGAGTTCCCTGTGCTGTACAGTAGGTCCTTGTTGTTTATCTATTTTATATATAGTAGTGTGTATATGTTAATCCCAAACTACTAATTTATCCCTCTCCTCCACCTTTCCCCTTTGGTAACCATAAGTTTGTTTTCTCTATCTGTGAGTCTGTTTCTGTTTTTTAAATAAGTTCGTTTGTATCATTTTTCTAGATTCCACATATAACTGATATTATATGATATTTGTCTTTGTCTGACTTACTTCACTTAGTATGATAATCTCTAAGGCAACTTTAAAAGAATGTCCATTAACTGATGTATAGACGAAGGAAAGTGGTATATTCATACCATGGAATTTTTTGGACCATGAAGAGGAATGGAGTGTGGATTCATGTATATAACGTGGATGAACCTTGAAAATGTTATGCTAAGCGAAAGAAGTCGGACACAAAAGGCCACATAAAACCTGTGAGATAACAGAAGTTTATTGTTTTAGGCCACTAAATTTTGGGGTAATCTGTTACATAGCAATAGATAATGAATTCAGTGGGTTTGTAAGGATTAGTGTGAATAAGGGAATATATGTGAGATGTTTAACATATAGAAGGCCACCATGGACTTCCCTAGTGGCGTGGTGGTTCAGAATCCACCTGCCAATGTAGGGGATACTAGTTCAATCCCTGGTCTGGGAAGATCCCACATGCCATGGAACAACTAAGCCCGTGCGTCACAACTACTGAAGCCTGGCTGCCCTAGAGCCCATGCACTGTAACTACTGAAGCCTGCGTGCTCTAGGGCCCACATGCTGCAACTACTGAGCCTGTGTGATGCAACTACTGAAGCCCACGTGCCTAGAGCTCGTGCTCTGCAACAAGAAAAGCCACTGCAATGAGAAGCCTGCACACCGCAACGAAGAGTAGCCCCCGATCGCCGCAACTAGAGAAAAGACTGTGCGCAGCAACAAAGACCCAACACAGCCAAAAAAAAAAAAAAAAGGCCACCATGATGAATGGTGGCTAGTACGAGTGGGGAAAAATGTCATCCAGTTCCAGAGGTTGTCTCTTGTGGGCAACCAGGGATGAGGAGGAGGGTGGGCCCAGGGGCAGGGCCTCCTCAGGTCACTCTGCCTGCCCTGGAGGAAAAGGACATGGATACACATACACTCCTTCACCCCTTAATCTATATCTACCTCCCTTAGGGCGCTATCACTTCGTCTCTTGAAAAGAGTTCTATAAATACTAGTTATATACTCTGTAACTAGCATATAACGAATAATTACCTATATAACTAATATATATCAGCTATGTAAATAATCTTTAGTATTTATGTGACTGAGGGCAAAGCCTTGCCTCATTTACTTCTGCACATCTAACACAGTGCTCTGCACACAGCAGACAATCAGTGCAGATCTGTGAAAAGAACGCATGAATAATAACGCGGGGAATAGCCGTTGAACTAAAACAGAATGACCCACCTATATTGACCTAGGTCACTTCTAGGGTCCATTAGAAAGGGGTGTGAGGAAGGAAGCCATATGTTCAAGGATGGGTATTGCAGCCTTGCTTGAAATGGTCAGGAAGGAAAACTTGGAAACAACCTGACTGTCCATCCTTAGGAGAGTGGGTGAGTAAATTGTGTCCCATCCGTATTCTGCAATGTCATGCAGCTCTTCAGAAAGAATGAGTTGAGGGTCTACCCATTGACCTGAAAAGTTAAGATGATGTTAGTTGAGATAAGCAAGTGGAATTATCCTCTGTTGTCAAGGGATGACCAAAGCACCCTCTAAATAGGATGTGTGTGTTTGGACACGGCTGTGTGAGTATGGAGACGTGGGTAGAGAGTCACATCCAAGCAGCTAATATTGAGGGGGTGGGGAAGAGATTAATCACATTCCTTTTTTGGGGGGTATTATACATACATCTGTCTCACTGGAAGCAATAAACGTAAGTTATTTTTGTGAGTTTTGAATAGTTTAGTAAAATTCTAAAGGAAACCAATGGCAAGATCTTGGCGCTAACTGTTGCCACTCTTATTTGCCTGGAGGTGGATCCCGGATGTTCTATTAATGAGTCAGGTGAGAGGAAAAAGGATCCACTTCACCCTCAATTTTAAGGTGCACCACCCTCTTGCCTTCCTGACTGAACCAGGCGAGAGTTGCCCATCTTCTATAGGGAACCTACTCTTAGCCTCAAAACAAAATCTCCCTGTCCCTGCCCCCAACGGCCGGGTGGGACTGGGGATGAGGGAAGGGATTGCCTCCCCACGGCCCCGCACCTGGCCTGGGAGTGAACTCTTCCCTGTTCTCTAGAGAGAGAGTTCCTTCCCAGCCAGAGAAAAAAATATCTGTGGCTACAGCCTCTTCTTTGAGGGAAGGAAGTATGGTCAGGTTAAGAAGTGTTTCTCTAACCTGACTGTGTGCACAGTCCTTTTAAAGGGAAAGACATTCCCAGGGTCTCTCGGTGTTGACAAATTAATTTCATTATAATATTACTTAAGTATGTAGAAGCATAAAACTAGGTATACATGTATGCTTATAGCTCTTATGTGACTATGAAACCAGAAACAAATTTACAAATTAAATACAAGCAAAATTACAAAATTTCTAAAATTCAAATGAATGACATTAATGCTCTTTTTTCTTTCTATATCTAAGTCACACTTCCCGCCGGGAGCGAGTGCCCACCAGCCACAGCACAGGTTCGCCTGGCATGCTGCCCTGGCTGTGCCAAGTAGATCACTCACTTCTCCTCCTTGATTTAAACCCCTGTAAGTCTTCCCTTCTAACAACGCATCTTGGGGTCATTTGACTTTCACGTGGTATGAGTGCATCATTTAGGTATTAGGTCTAACTCTCATTGGCGCTGAATAATTAAAGTAGCGGAAGCTACCGGAAAATACAAAAGAGGACAGTGAAATTGGGAGGCAGCTGTTAGTTTTAAAGCAGCCATTCATTTAAAAAAAAAAAAAGTTACCGTTTTGACAACTTTTATGAATAGCCCTTGAGGGCATTGTGCTAAGTGAAATATCAGACTGAGAAAAACAAAGACTTTATCAGCTCACTTGGGTGTGGAATCTAAAAACACTGAACTCATGGAAACAGTGAGTAGGATGAAGGTGGCCAGGGGCTTAGCGGGTGGAGGAAATGGGGAGATGTTGGTCAGAGGGTACAAACTTCCAATTATAAGATGAGTAAGTTCTGGGGGTCTAAGGTACAGCTTAGTGACTACAGTTGACAACACTGTGTTTTATACTTGAAAGTTGCTATGACGGTAAAGCTTTAATGTTCTCACCATAACAACAACAGCAACAAACTTGTAACTATGAGAGGTGGAGGACGTGGTAACTAACCTTACCGTGGTAAACGTTTCACAATATATACTGGTGTCAGGTCATCACGTTGTGCACCTTAAACTCACACAACGTTATGTGTCAATTACATCTCGGTAGAGCTGGGGAAAAAGGGAACAATGAAAACACAAAGTGAAAAATTATTCTAGTGAGTTCTTGTACCCCCCTAAACACTCGAGTTAAAAATGCACTGGTGTAGGGGATGAGGGGCAGACTCAGAGGCTCGGGACCTCATCTTCAGCTCTGCCCCTCAGCAGCTGTGTGTACTTGGGCAGACAACCTTGCTAAGCCTCAGTTTCCTCATCTGCAAAATAGAAATAGTAACACATACTCTTCACGGTTCCTGTGAGGATTGAAATAAATGAAAGTGCGTATGAAAGTGCTTGACAGCTTATCGAGATCAATAGAAATAGCTGACAAACATTATTCTTAGGGGCAGGGCTCAATGTGCTTCGAAGTCACCTTGTGACTTCGCCAGGTCCCTTGTGACAGCCTCAGTTTTTCCATCTGTAAAGTGGGGATAAAAACGATTGCCTTATGGAGTAAGGGATGATGTGGGCAAAAGCACTTCATCTACTAATTCAGCAGATGTTTGGTGAGAACCTGCTTTGTGCCAGGCACATAGTTTTCTTTCTGTTTCTCTCTGGCCTTCATTTTATATCTAGAAATTGTAGTTTTGGACTGAATACTCTCTTTGGTCCTGCTACACTAGCTCAGCCTTTGGTTTTCTATCTGCAGTTACAACTCAATCAATCAATCAGTCAATCAATACTCACTGATCATCAGTCAAATACCCTATGCTATGAAGGCTACAAAGATGGGGAAATCAAGTCAACATTTACTAAGCATCTACTTCTTCCTTTTATCATCTCTGAGCATTAGCGGACCTGGTTTTTAAAAGAAGCGTTGTAAAGTAGCTGGCACAGTACCTGGCACGTTCCGGTAATATTAAGTTTCTTTCAAGAAAAGTCCCAATTCCCTTCTAATTTCGAATTGTCCTTGGTGCTTGTGATTCGAGTGTTCTGGAAAGGAAGGGACACACCGTTACCCTCTGCACTCGCTCTGTGCCCAGCTCGGTTTGTGCACATAATAAATGCGGTTGAACGCACGCGGAGAAGCAACACCACCTTCTGGCCTAAGGTGGTAATGCTGCACTAGGGCTGGTGAGGGAGAGCTAGTTCTATGTACAAAAAACCTTTGGAGAGAGGCTCAACAAGAGGCTCCGCGCGCGCCTCTCTGTGTGTGTGTGTGTGTGTGTGTGTGTGTGTGTGCACATTCCAACTGTGGTAGATACCACTCTGCTTTTCCAACTCTGCCATCTGTCACATCAGAATATTAGCCAAAGTATGATTGAGGCATCCTGGCTTCTGGAATGAGAGAGTTGCTTTGAGGAATCACCTCCTCCCGCTATCACAGGTGGGTGAATCAGGATCAGAGAGGTGAAGGCTGGCTCAAGGTCACCTTGAAAGATAGTGGCAGTACCCAGACTGGAGCTAGCACTCCTAACTCTTTATTCAGGACTTTCCCCAGGACCCCAGCCAGAGAACACTTTCCTCCTGAAGTCTGGAGTATTTGGGTTTTAAAAGCCATAATTTCTTTGAAGTACATGTGCAATTTGGGAAAAGACATTTGGTTGTTCGTGGTTGCAGGCAGGGAGTGAGGGTGAGGAATTAAGAGAAATAGCATTTATTGAACATGCCAGCACTTTATATGTGTCATCTTAGACTTTACCATCTGTACAATGGGGATAAAAACCTATTTGAAAGGGTTTTAATAAATAAAGTAATAGCAATGTAGTAATATATGTAAAATGTTTACGTATATGTAAAGTTGCTGGAACATAATAAACACTCCTTAAGTTTTAGGTTTCGTATCAGTTAGATTTTCTGAGATGCAGTGAAGTTACTTAGACACAGTCTGATCATTTGAGATCTTGTTTTTATTAGGCAGGTCTGGAGGAGTGTTCTGTTTAGGACTAGTTATCCCCCCAGGACTGAAGCGTGACCTTCCTGAGTATTCCACTCAATGCCCTGTAGATTGAGTTTTTACAGTCTGGCTGGAGACAGCAGCCTCCATTTCTGGCTCTGGGTGAGTGTGGGGCACTGTTCTCTCATCCTTTCAAATGGGTCTTTCCCTGGCCTCAGGTAGTTTGCTGACACGCATGTGCTAAGTACCCTGCTGAATACTCAAGGCGAGGACTTGCAGGTCTCCAGGGTTCTCTCTGGGAGCAGCTCTCTCCTCTCTAGCACTCTGTCCTGAGAACAGCACCCACCTTGGTCTCCCCAGGCTCTCAGCTATGTCTTCTCAGCTCAGACTCCATCGGGGTCCCCTCATCTGCACTGAAGCCTGGACAGTAAGCGGGGGTGATCTTAGGGCTCACAGCATTTGTTTTCCTGTCTTTTGGGGATTACCACCCTTCAGTACCCACCCAATGTCCAGAGTCTTGCTTGAGTATTTTGGTTTTTTCAGGCAGGAAGATAAATCTGACCCCTGTTACTTCATCTTGGGCAGGAGCATAAGTCTATCAATTAGATTTTACTGCGTAACAAACCACCCAAGACATAGTGGCTTAAAACAAGCATTTATTTGCTCATGATTTGGCAGCTTGGCAGTTTGGGTTGGGCAGTTCTGCTGTCTTGGCTGGGCTAACCCATGGGCCTGCAGTCAGCTGTGAGTCAGCCAGGTGACTCTCTTTCCTGGGCATTTGCCGGCTGTTGACTGGAGTGATGGGGTCAATGGGCCACGTGTCTCATCATCTAGCCGGCTAGCCTGGCCTCCTTCGCACGGTCTCTCGGTTCTAAGAGCGTGAGAAAGCAAGGCTCCATGATTCAAGTCTATTCTAGCGTCACTTTTGCTATCGTCCCTTTGGCCAAAGCAAGTCATGAACTCAGATTCACGGGCTTAAGAAATAGACTCCACCTCTGTTGAGAGGAGCTACGAGGTCACATTGCAACGGCATAAATACAGGAGGGTGAGAATGTGCATGATTTTTTAGGATGAGTCTATCAATAGCCATCATTACTTCACTTTAATCCTCACAGCAAGCCAGGAGGTGGATCTTACCATTGACGTTTTACAGATGAGAAGAAAACTGAGGCTCAGAGACATTTAGAGTTGCATACGATCTCACAGCTAGCAAAAGGCAGAGCCAGGACTTGAACCAGGGTCTGCTTGACTCTGAGCTCTTCCTGTAGTCACTGCCTCATATGCTTGGTGTGGCGTACGTGCACGCGTGTGTGATTCCGCTTAGGTGCATCTGTGTTCAGCACCATCAATTGTTCATCCCCTAGCCTGGTCCCTGCTGCCCTGTGGAGCTGCCCATGCTCCGGATCTTTCCTGTTACTCCCACCCTCCCTCCCCAGACAGAAGGCCCTGGCCTGGGACCCTCCTCTCAGGCCCTCTGGGCTGATGGATGCTTGGAAGGGACAGCTGTGTGTCGGTGTCTGTGTGCAGGAGCTCGCAGGTGCCCTTGACCTCTCTTCCCACCCAGCTTGCTTCTCAGTTGGTCCTTTCTCTCCGTGCTGCTTCAAAAGCTTCCTTACCTCCATGGTCTCCTTTGTCCTCATCTTTCCCTCAGGCCAAAGACAGATGGGCTCATGTCTGATACCACCACTCTACTGTCATCAGACCTTCGGTGTCTTCTGACTTTTTTTTCCTAGATGAAAGCTATATTTATCTTCCTGGCATCCAAGCCCTCTATGATCTCATCCTAACCTATTTTCCCAGCCTGTTTCTCACTGCTCAGGTTCACTGCCTCCATAATTTAGCCAAGGGCACCGTGGCTTTGCCCCCTCTGGGGCTGGCCCCTGGTTTGTCCTCCATTTCTGCATGGCCAATGCCTCCTCCCTTGTAACACCTCCTTGCTCTAGTTTATGTGTCATGTCTCATCATTCCATTCAGGCTGTAACTTCCTGAGGAAACAGACCTTGTCTCATTTGTGTTTGACTAGTCGCAGAGCTTTCTGTGGTGCCTGGTCCTGAACTGGTGTTCAGTGAAGTGCCCCAGAGAAAGACAATCTGAGAGACACACTGCCTTACTCTCCACCCCTGGGAGGCCCCACTGTCAAGTTCTGTGAGATTGACCTGTGTCCTCACAGTAAATTTCCCTTCTCTGCCCAAAATAGTTTAGATGAGTTCCTGTTACTGGAAATCAAGAGAATCTTGGTCAGGATAGGAAGAATGTGTGGTGTTTTAGTTTTCCTGGATAATATTTATTGGAATCTTGGAAGCCTTAAACACAAAGATGCTCTTTAGTGGTGGAAACCTCAGGGAGTAGAGGCAGTTAAGAAGGGAAGATATTGTATTTGGGGATTAGAAGGGTGTGCTTTGCTGTTCCTCAGAACCTAGTCCTCAGGGGACAGCTTCTCGGACTGTATGTATAGCTGGTTCAGGGACAGGAGAGGGGAGGTGTCTCCGAGGGGTAGTTGTGACAGAGGCCTCAGGAGACCACCAGTCGGCTCCCCATTTGGTAGATTCCTGGCTCTTCCTTGAATTACACTCTGAGGGACATTGCTTCTGTGACCACTTGTCTACAGCCTTGGTTTCCAGTTTGGACCTAAGCTCTGCCTTATTGTGACAAAAGCAGCTAGTGCTGCAGGAGAAAGCCCAGGCCCTGAGAGGAGATCGGGAGAATTCTCTGTCTTTGTGTGGTGCTTTCAGCCCAGAGACAGGCACAGAGAGCCTTTCCCAGGAACCCCCGCAATTCCAGCCCAAGACTGAGGCCCTGACAAAGCAAGTGGAGCTCCAGTGGTTGAATAAAATCTTGTGGACTCTAGAGCAAGGTCAAGTGCACCTCATGACCTTGGGGGAGGGGAAGAGAGTACAAAAGAGGCTGTGTGAATGCACCAGTGGGGTGGCAGAGAAGTGGGCAGGCTAGGGGGCAGTGCCGCTGGCTGGGATACCCACAGTGCTGGCCAGCAGACACTTCTCTTCTTCCCTCAGGCACACTTTGAGGTAGGTAGACCATGAGACTTGCTGAGGCTAATGAAATGTGAGTGAAAGTGACATATGTCCCTTCCAGGTGGAAGCTTTTTTAAAAAAATCACGTTGAGTATTTTTATTTATTTTTGGCTGCGTTGGGTCTTTGTTGCTGCGCACGGGCTTTCTCTAGTTGCAGCAAGTGGGGGTTACTCTTTGTTGTGGTGCGTGGGCTTCTCACTGTGGTGGCTTCTCTTGTTGCGGAGCATGGGCTCTAGGCACTCGGGCTTCAGTAGTTGTGGCTCGCGGGCTCTAGAGCACAGGCTCAGTAGTTGTGGTGCACGGGCTTAGTTGCTCCACGCCCTGTGGGATCTTCCCGGACCAGGGCTCGAACCAGTGTCCCCTGCATTGGCAGGTGGATTCTTAACCACTGTACCACCAGTTAAGTCCCAAGGCGGAAGCTTTAAAAGCCAGTGTTTGAGTTGCCACATCCCCTTGCCCATGGGCTGTAGTGAAGATGGATGAAGTCTCATTAGCCTGGTTTCCTGAGTAATGATGATGAGCAGATCTGCCCACCCTCCCATGCTGACCATGAGATTTGGGGGTTATTTATTACAGCAGCATAACCTAAACTGTCCTGAAGATACAACAGAGGAGCGAGGATTTTAGATGTTTAAGGAAGGTGGAGAGACAGCTTCAGTTTGTTTCCTGGCATGTGTGTCAGCCTCAGAGAAGTCCTGCAGGGGAGGGGTCTAAGAAGACAGAGACCACTTTTAGGGGCTCTGCCTCTCTCCAGCTGACCCTGGTTCCCTGGATTTTGGGGATGGTGACACACTGACTATTCCCCCAGAATTCAAACCTGCTCTATCTCCACAGACCTGGATTAGAATCCTGGCTCAGGTACTCACTAGCTTTGGCAACTCACTTTACCTCTTGTGAATTTCAGTTTCTTTATTTGTAAAATGGAGTGAAGAGTACCTACCTTGAGGATTAAGGTAACACACATAAAGCACACCTCTTGTCATGTAGTAGACAGTCATTTAATAGCTGCTGATTTTTTTTTCTTTTCCTCCACCTTCTATCCCTGGAGGTGGTGGATGGGTAGGGGAGAGGATGGGCCACAACCATTTCAGACTACCCTCCCTATCCACCTCAAAATTCTACTTCGCTTTGCTCAGCTGCCTCTGCTAGTGATGTTGGCCAAATGCAATCATGAAATATGGACCATCTCAGACAGATGTTGTATTGTAATAAAGATCCCTAGATCTGCCTGAGTGTGTGTACGTGTGCATACATGCATACACGTGCATGCACAGGAAGGAGGGATCAGAGGAAGTGATAACCTGAAATCAGCAAAAAACAATTGTTTCTGGAAAAACTTGCACCAGCTGCTGGGGAGCCTGAAGGCAAAGGTAGGCACAGGCCAATTCAGAGAGCAACAGGCCTAAATCAGGTGAGAGTAATGACAGTGATGGTGGTTGATGATGGTGATGAGGATGGTGGTGGTGGTGGTGATGATGGTGGTGGTGGTGGTGATGATGGTGGTGGTGGTGGTGACGATGGTGGTGGTGATGATGGTGGTGGTGGTGATGATGGTGGTGGTGATGATGGTGGTGGTGACGATGGTGGTGGTGATGATGGTGGGGGTGGTGATGATGGTTGTGGTGGTGGTGATGATGGTGACGGGGAGGATGATAACAGCTACATTTGTTGAGCACCAGCAGATGGAAGTAATGGTTCAGAACAGGGCTCTGATGTTAGGAAACCCTGAGTTTGAATCCTTACAGCTGAGTTGAGGGGCATGTTGGTTAACCTCTCTGTTATTCTTTGGTAAATGTGGAAACAGTGGTCTCTGCCTTTTAGGGTTGATACAAGGATGGAAAGAGATAATATGTGAATTCTTAGCAGAGTGTAGTTCATATTAAGTCCTCAATACTTGGTGACTATTGTTAGTATTCGTACTCTCTTGGGCCAGGTATTGTGTTAAACACTTTATGTACATTTTCTCCTTTGACCCTTCCCAAAAGGATGTCGTGATAGTATTATTATCCTCATTTTGCAGGTGAGGAAAGAGAGGCACAGGGAGCCCAGATAGCTGGCACAAAGTCACTTGGCTTGTAAATAAAAGCATAATTTAAACCTTGGTTGAACTTACTCTGAGCCTTGGCCTTATGTCTAGAGGCTGTGATGGTTTTTATTACATCAAAAGATTGAAAATATAAACATCCACTGGTTGGAAATTGGTTAAACAAGTTACAGGACATCCTCTCAATATATGTAGCCATAAGCCAAGTATTTAGGAAGATCTTCAGATGTAAAATTAAGGGAACAGGGCACAGTTAAGAACAATGTATAGCACATTACCAGGAGGAAACAGGAGGAAATTATTATATGAATGTATGCATTTACTTATATATGCACAGGATATGCAAGAAACCAATGACATTAGTTTCCTATTAGGAAGGAAACTGAGTGACTGGAGGACATGGGTGAGGAAGACTTGGCTGTATATACCTTTTTATACTCTTTGCATTTTTCCATGTGGTTCAGAGCTGGTCTATAAATTAACATGTAAATGATCAACATGGCTTCACTGACTTAATTTCCCAGCATGCTCTTCCACTCCCAGCTGCCACAGCTACACCAGGCTCTTGTTGTTCCTCAAATACTTACTATATGATATCTTGCTCAGGAGGGTTTTCTAAGCCTGACTTGGAAGAAGAGCATGAATTTGACCTGCTAAGAGCATGAATTTGACCCATTGCCAGCCTTGACTGGTCTCCTTGGAGGAACTTGCAGGGTGAGGGTTGGGAGCTTGTTTGGGCATCTGTGGCTGCATGTTACTGTCCGTGGTTCTGAATATCATCATTGCTCTTTAGGATATGACTGATTCTTCTAACCCAGGGACACTAATGACTCCTGTGGAACAACTCTCAGAGATCTGGAAATAGGTAAGGAATAAGAAGGTGGAGGAAAATAGAAGTCGAGGGAGAGAGCAAATATAGAGGCTGTTAGAAAGGCACAGTCCCAAAAGAGTGCTGAAGAGTTTTGGTTTTGAAATATTTGTTTCCATCGTGAAAGAAATCACCTTAGACTTGCACAATGTCCAAAATACTGAAAAGCTGAAGAATGTGGAGAAATTCGTACACCAGCTTAAGCAAATGTGGGTGAGTATGGATAAGATTGGGAGAGCAATATCAAGATGGTTCAAGCGAAATGGTATCAGTTATTATACTAAAGAGCCCATAGTTTTTATGTATTTATTTATTTTTTGCGGTATGCGGGCCTCTCACTGTTGTGGCCTCTCCTGTTGCGGAGCACAGCCTCCGGACGCGCAGGCTCAGCAGCCATGGCTCACGGGCCCAGCCACTCCGCGGCATGTGGGATCTTCCCGGACCGGGGCACGAACCCGTGTCCCCTGCGTCGGCAGGTGGACCCTCAACCACTGTGCCACCAGGGAAGCCCGAGCCCATAGTTTTTATTTTCTTATCACATACTCATTATAAAATCAAGCCATATGAAAATTTACATCTTCATTGCATATTATTATGTATTTTTTATATTTATAATATGAAATATTATATATGTTTAATACATACTATATAATATATTAAAATTTATAATGTATAATATACATAAAATATATTATAAATGATATGTAATTAAGATATATAATATTACATGTAATATTCCTTATTATATATTCATTATAAAGTTAAGCCATATAGAAAAAATTTAAAGATGAAAGCAACAAACCATCCAGTTATATCACTCAGAAATACCATATTTCATCGAATCCACGTTTTGATTCTGACAAATCATTTTTTGTACCATATAAAAATGCTGCCAATTAAACCATGGCACAATGCTTTTTATCACTTAGAATTTTTATTGAAAAACTCTTTTAGACTTATTTAAACATATGTTTTACATTGTTTTTTTTTGTTTTGTTTTGTTTTTTTGGCTGCACTGGGCCTTCATTGCTGCGCGCGGGCTTTCTCTAGTTGCAGTGAGCAGGGGCTACTCTTCCTTGTGGTGTGCAGGCTTCTCATTGCAGTGGCTTCTCTTGTTGTGGAGCATGGGCTCTAGGCACATGGGTTTCAGTAGTTGCAGCACGCAGGCCCCAGAGCACGCGGGCTTCAGTATTTGCGGCGCGCGCGGGGTCTAGGACATGTGGGCTCAGTAGTTGTGGTGCACGGGCTTAGTTGCTCCAAGGCATCTGGGATCTTCCCAGACCAGGGATCGAGCCCGTGTCCCCTATATTGGCAGGTGGATTCTTAACCACTGCGCCAGCGGGGAAGTCACTTATATTATTCTTATGCAAACATGAAAATGAAAATATATGTGAAATAAATTGAGCAATATATTCCTAAACCATCTTCACATTTCCCCCCAATTTGGCCGTGCCGTGTGGCTTGCGGGATCTTAGTTCCCAGACTAGGGATTGAACCCAAGCCCCTGCAATGAAAGCACAGAGTCTTAATTCCTGGACCACCAGGGAAGTCCCCATCTTCACATTTAGAGTTCAACTTTTCTGAATCACTTTTTGACTCCAAGTCGTGTGTGTATGTGTGTGTGTGGGGAGTGTTTACCCTTTGTGCTTAAAGAATATGGGGGATGCAGCGTTTCTTAAAAGAGTGCTCACGAATCATCTCTGGACTTTTCTTCCAAAGCACTGATACAGTTATGCATTTTGATGCTGCCACTGTCTTCATCTTACCAGAAGGTGGCACCAATGTCAACTATTGTATTTCACTTCTGGCATCTGTCCAGCAGCCGTTGCATGAACTTACTAGATTTCAAAGTTGCTTATATGTGAAAAAATAAATCTGCATTTTAGAATGGATGAAACAGAAACTCTGATAAACATGACTTCAAATCTCTTTCTGTGCTTATATACAAAAAGAAGAATGAGTGGAGAAGTGAGAGAAAATTTTAGATAAGGTTAGACAGAAATGATATTGTAAAATTGGTCCCTACTCTACATTTTATCAATAGTTAAGCTTACTTTTAATAAAATTCAACATGAGAAATTGAAGTAGATCTGAAGAAAATGCTGTACTTTAAATATTTTTCCTTCACAGGCGATATTAATTACTGAAAGATCACCCCCCACAGGATAAAGAAAAATGATTTTGAAAACCATAAAACCATAAAGAGGTTAGAGTCATTGATTTTCGAACCCCATGGTTCAGTTTTAGACAGTACTGATTGATTCCCTGCTCTAAAAGCTGAGGTGGTTAGCACACTATACTTCCTCCTCCCGTTATCAACCTCCTAATTTGTTACTTCTGTTGCTTTTCCTTTCATTGGGGTTTATATTATTTATATTGCATTCGGTAATCATAAGTTCCATATTATATAATTAAATGTATCTAAAGCTGATCGCTTTAATAATCATGAAATAAAAGAAATAATAATAAGGGTTGGTCTTTTTTATACTGTCTTCTCCATCCTTAAGTTCTTTTGATTTTATAATTTTTTTTCAAAGTAATATGTGCACATAATTAAAAAGTCAAATTTTACCACTTGGCTCTAAATGAAACGGCATTTCTCTGCTTCAAGTCTTCACCCACCCAAATCTCACTGCTCCAAATCCCTACCTCCTACAGCAATCTCCTTTGCTATCACATTCACACGGCAAAGCATTGACTTCCTGCTGTTGAGGCTCTAGATATTTTACTTGGTCCTCATCCTAACACATATGCATACACTCAACTTCTCATACTCCAAATATATATAATTATCATTCATTTTCCATTGAATCTATATCCACATTGCATATATGACAGGTGGATTGGATCTTCTTTCTTTTTTTTTGGCCGCGCGACTTGTGGGATCTTAGTTCCCCGACCAGGGATTGAACCCGGACACTTGGCAGTGAAATCATGGAGTCCTAACCGCTGGACCACCAGGGAATTCCCCTGGACCTTTTTTTTTTTTAAGTTATTGATTTATGGCTGCGTTGGGTCTCCGTTGCTGCGCGCGGGCTTCCTCTAGCTGTGGAGAGAGGGGGCTGCTCTTTGTTGCGGTTCGCGGGCTTCTCTCATTGCAGTGGCTTCTCCTGTTGCAGAGCATGGGCTCTAGGCGCATGGGCTTCGGTAGTTGCGGCACATGGGCTCAGTAGTTGTGGCTCGCGTGCTCTAGAGCGCAGGCTCAGTAGTTGTGGCACATAGGCTTAGTTGCTCCGCGGCATGTCGGATCTTCCCGGACCAGGGCTTGAACCCACATCCTCTGCTCTGGCAGGCAGACTCTTAACCACTGTGCCACCAGGGAAGTCCCCCAAGGATCATTTTTTGACACTCCTCTGTATGACAACTTTATTTACAGTAATAGTCATGAAACAAAACAAATAATAAGGGCTTGAAAAGAAACACAGAGTAAAAATTTTCTTTTATTGAACTTCGTATCTATGTATAATGCCAGTAAAAAGAAATTTAAGTACAAAAAAGAAAAAATAATCACTTGAATCTTTTTTTAAGAATATATTTATTTATTTTATTTTTGATTGTGTTGGGTCTTCCCTGCGTGTGGGCTTTTCTCTGGTTGTGGTGAGCAGGGGCTACTCTTCGTTGGGGTTCTCAGGCTTCTCATTGCGGTGGCTTCTCTTGTTGTGGAGCACTGGCTCTAGGCACGCGGGCTTCAATAGTTGTTGCACGTGGGCTCAGTAGTTGTGGCTTGTGGGCTCTAGAGCGCAGGCTCAGTAGTTGTGGTGCACGGGCTTAGTTGCTCCACAGCATATGGGATCTTCCTGGGCCAGGGTTTGAACCCGTGTCCCCTGCATTGGTAGGCAGATTCTCAACCACTGCGCCACCAGGGAAGTCCCATCACTTGAATCTTGTGTTGTTTCTGGTATAGGTGCTATGGACACACTAACTTGTACTTCTTAAGATTTTTAAAATTAACTTTATGCAATGTTGAAGGCTTATATATTTCAAAATAGACCCATACATTGCTCTTTTACATTTTCCTTATTAAACTCCACTGGATTAACATTGTTTCATGTTAGTATGGGTACCACACTTCAAGTATCTTTATAAAATTCAAAATAATTACAAACTGAATCAGTTGCTCGTTTCACAACAATACTACAAATGGCTTCAAGTTCTTTCAATTTCCTGCAGGACAAACAAACACAACTATTTATCTAAGAGTTTTTATGTCTACCTAATAGAATTTTTCTTGAAATATAGTTGACAATATTATGTTAGTTTCAAGTGTACTACATCATGATTTGACATTTGCATACATTATGAAATGATCACCATGGTAAGTCTAGTAACCATCTGTCCCCATAAAAAGTCATTAAGGGGCTTCCCTGGTGGCGCAGTGGTTGAGAGTCCGCCTGCCGATGCAGGGGACACGGGTTCGTGCCCCGGCCCGGGAAGATCCCACATGCCGCGGAGCGGCTGGGCCCGTGAGCCATGGCCGCTGAGCCTGCGCGTCCGGAGTCTGTGCTCCGCGACGGGAGGGGCCACAACAGTGAGAGGCCCGCGTATCGCGAAAAAAAAAAAAAAAAAAAAGTCATTAAAATTTTATTGACCATATTCCTTATGCTGTATATTACATCTCTGTACTTATTTATTATATAACTGGAAATCTGTACCTTTTAATCCCCTACATCTATTTCACCCCCATGCCCCTCCTTTCTGGCAACTACCCATTTGTTCCCTGTATCTCTGAATCTGTTTTTGTTCTGTTTTGTTTGGTTTTGTTTTTCAGATTCCACATATAAGTGAGATCATTTGGTATTTGTCTATCTGACATCTCACTTAGCATAATACCCTCTAGATCCATCCATGTTGTCACAAATGGCAAATTTTCATTTTTTGGTGGCTGAGTAATATTCCATTGTGTATTTATACCACATCTTCTTCATCCATTCATCTATATATGGACACTTAGGTTGCTTCCATGTCTTGGCTATGGTAAGTAATGCTGCAATGAATGCTGGAGTGAATATACCTTTTCTAATTGCTATTTTTGTTTTATTTGACTAAATACCCAGAAGCAAAAGTGTTGGATAATATGAGAATTCTTTTTTTTTTTTTTTTTTTTTTTTTTTTGCGGTACGCGGACCCCTCACTGTTGTGGCCTCTCCTGTTGTGGAGCACAGGCTCCGGACACTCAGACTCAGCAGCCATGGCTCACAGGTCCAGCCGCTCCGTGGCATGTGGGATCTTCCCGGACCGGGGCATGAACCCGTGTCCCCTGCATCGGCAGGCGGTTTCTCAACCACTGCACCACCAAGGAAGCCCTGGCAATTCTATTTTTAATTTTTTGAGGAACCTCTGCACTGTTTTCCAGGGTGGCTGCATCAATTTACATTCCCACCAACTGTGCACAAGGCACAAGTGTTCCCTTTTCTCTACAGCCTCCTCAACACTTCGTTTTTATGTTCTTTTTGATAATAGCCATTCTGACAGGTGTGAGGTTGTATCTCATTGTGGTTTTGATTTGCATTTACTTGATGGTTAGTGATGTTTAGTATCTTTTCATGTGTCTGTTGACCATATGTATACCTTTTATGGAAAAGTGTCTATTAAGTTCCTCTGTCCATTTTTAATTGGATTTTTTTTTTTTGGTGTTCAGTTGTATGAATTCTTTGTATATTTTGGCTCTTTATCGGATATATCGTTTGAAAATATCTTTCCCATTCAGTAGGCTGCCTTTTCATTTTGTTGATAGTTTCCTTCACTGTACAAAAGGCTTTCAGTTTGAAGTTGTCCCATTTATTTTTTATTTATTTTTGGCTGCTTTGGGTCTCCGTTGCTGCATGTGGGCTTTCTCTAGTTGTGGTGAGCAGGGGCTACTCCTCGTTGTGCTGCACGGGCTTCTCATTGCAGTGGCTTCTCTTGTTGCAGAACACCGGCTCTAGGCACTCAGACTTCAGTAGTTGTGGCACATGGGCTCAGTAGTTGTGGCTCGCGGGCTCTAGAGTTCAGGCTCAGTAGTTGCAGCACAAGGGCTTAATTGCTCCGTGGCATGTGGGATCTTCCCAGACCAGGGATCGAACCTGTGTCCCCTGCATTGGCAGGCGGATCCTTAACCACTGCACCACCAGGGAAGTCCCCCATTTATTTTTGCTTTTGTTTCCCTTGCCTGAAGAGACAGATCCAAAAAATATAGCTAAGACCAATGTCAAAAAGCATACTGCCTATGTTTTCTTCTAGGAGTTTTATGGTTTTAACTCTTACATTTAATTATTTAATCCATTTTGAGTTTGTTTTGTGTATGATATGAGAAAGTAGTACAGTTCGATTCCTTTGCATGGAGCTGTCCAGACTTCCCATCCTTTTACTGAAGAGGCTGTATTTTCCCCAAGGTGTATTCTTGCCTCCTTTGAACATATAAGTGTGGGTTTAAATCTAGGCTCTCTATTCTGTTCCATTGATCTGTCTGTTTTTGTGCCAGTACCATACTGATTACTGTAGCTCTGTAGTATAGTTTGAAATCAGGGAGCATGGTGCCTCCAGCTTTGTTCTTTCTCAATATCATTTTGGCTATTTGGGGTCTTCTGTGTTTCCATACAAATTTTAGACTTCTGTTCTAGTTCTGTGAAAAATGTCATTGGTATTTTGATGGGGACTGCATTGAATCTGTGGATTGCCTTGGATAGTATGGTCATTTTAATGATATCAGTTTTTCCAATCCATGAATATGGTATATCTTCCAATTTGTGTTGTGTTCAATTTCTTTCATCAATGTTCATAGTTTTCTGAGTACAAGTCTTTTATCTCTTTGGTTAGATTCATTCCTGGGTATTTTATTCTTTTTGATGCAATTGAAATTGGATTACTTTCCTAATTTCTCTTTCTGATAGTTTGTTGTTAGTGTATAGAATTGCAACAGATTTCTGTATATTAATTTTGCACCCTGCAACTTTACAGAATTCATTTATTAGTTCTAATAGATTTTTGTGGCATCTTTAGGATTTTCTAGATACAATATCATGTCATCTACAAACAGTGACAGTTTTACTTCTCCCTTTACAATTTAAATTCATATTACTTCTCTTTCTTATCTGATTACAGTGACTAGATCGTCCAATACTATGTTGAATAAAAGTTATGAGACTGGGTATCCTGGTCTTTTCCTGATCTTAGAGGACGCTTCCTGCTTTTCATCACTGGGTATGATGTTGACCATTGGTTTGTCATAAATGGCCTTTATTATGTTGAGGTTTGTTCCCTCTATACCCACTTTGTTGAAAGTTTTTATCATAAGTGGATGATGAGTTTTGTCAGAAGCTCTTTCTGCATCTATTAAGATGATCACATGATTTTTATTCTTCAATTTGTTAATGTTGTGTATCACATTGATTGGTTTGCAGATATTGAACCATCCTTGTATCCCTGGGATAAATCCCACTTGATCATGGTGTATGATCCTTGTTGAATTCAGTTTGCTAATATTTTGTTGAGGATTTTTGCATCCATGTTCACCAGTGATATTGGCCTGTAATTTTCTTTTCTTGTGGTATCTTTGACTGCTTTTGGTATCAGGGTGATGCTGGCTTTGTAGAATGACTTTGGAATCATTCCTTCCTCTTCAATTTTTTGCAAATAGTTTGAGACAGGTAGGTAGCTCTTCTTTAAATGTTTGGTAGAATTCACCGGTGAAGCCATCTGGTCCTGGACTTTTGCTTTTAGCAAGTTTTTCTTTATTGGGGGGGTAGTTTTTTTTATAATACTGATTCAATTTTGCTACTGGTAATTGGTCTGTTCATATTTTCTATTTCTTCCTGATTCAGACTTGGGAGCTTGTATGTTTCTAGGAATTTATCCATTTCTTTTAGATTGACAAATTTATTGGTGCATAATTGTTTACAGTAATCTTTTATGGTCTTTCTATTTCTTTTTTAATTGAAGTATAGTTAATTTACAATGTTGTGTTAGTTTCAAGTGTACAGCAAAGTGATTCAGTTATATATATATATATATTCTTTTTCAGATTATTTTCCATTATAAGTTATTAGAAGATATTGAGTATAGTTCCCTGTGCTATACAATAGGTCCTTGTTGGTTAACTATTTTATATATAGTAGTATGTATATGTTAATCCCAAAGATCCTTTGTATTTCTGTGGTGTTGATTGAAACTTCTCTTTCATTTCTGATTTTATTTGTTTGGACCCTCTCTCTTTTTTTCTTGATGAGTCTGGCTTAAGGTTTATCAATTTTGCTTACCTTTTTAAAGAACCAGCTCTTAGTTTCATTGATCTTTTCTATTTTTTAAGTCTCTATTCCATTTATTTCTGCCCTGATCTTTTTTATTTCTTTCCTTCTTCTAACTTTGGGTTTTGTTTGTTCACCTTCTTGTAGTTTCTTTAGATCTAAGTTTAGATTGTTTATTTGAGATTTTTCTTGTTTCTTGAGGTAGGCTGGTATTACTATAGACTTCCCTTTTAGAACTGCTTTTGCTGCATCCCATAGATTTTGGTTTGCTGTGTTTTTGGTTTTATTTGTATCTAGATATTTTAAATTTTCCTCTTTGATTTCTTCAGTGACCCATTGGTTGTTTAGTAGCATATTGTTTAGCCTTCATGTGTTTGTGTTTTTTGCAGATTTTTCTTGTAGTTAATTTCTAGTCTCATACCATTGTGTTTGGAAAATATGTTTGATATGACTTCAGTTTTCTTTAATTTAATGAGACTTGTTTTGTGTCCTACCATGTGATTTATCCTGAGATGGTTCCATGTGGACTTGAAAAGAATGTGAGTTCTTCTGCTTTTGGATGGAATGTTATACATATATCTATGAAGTCATTTGGTTTAATGTGCCATCTGTCCATTGATGTAAGTGGGGTGTTAAAGTCCCATACTATTATTGTGTTACTGTCGATTTTTCCCTTTATATTTGTTAATATTTGCTTTATGTATTTAGGTACGCCTATATTGCATGCATATATACTTACAATTGTTATATCTTCTTGTTGGGTTGATCCCTTGATCATTATGTAATGCCCTTCTTTGTCTCTTATTACAGTCTTTGTTTTAAAGTCTATTTTGTCTGATATAAGTATGGCTACCCCAGCTTTCTTTTTGTTTCCATTTGCATGGAATTCCTTTTTTCCATTCCCTCACTTTCAGTTGTGTGTGTCTAGATCTGAAGTGAGTCTCTTGTAAGTAGCATATATATATATTTTTAATCCATATATATATATATCTTTTGATTGGAGCATTTGGTCCATTTACATTTAAAGTAATTATTGATGGGTATGTACTTATTGCCATTCTGCTAATGTTTTAGGGTTGTTTTGTAGTTCTTTTTTGTTCCTTTTTTCTTCTTTTGCTCTCTTCCCTTGTGATTTGATGACTATCCTTAGTGCTATGTTTGGATTCCTTTCTCTTTTTGTGTGTGTGTATCTATTATAGGTTTTTTGGTTTTGTTTTGTTTTTTGTTTTTTTGTGGTACGCAGGCCTCTCACCGTTGTGGCCTCTCCCGTTGCAGAGCACAGGCTCCAGACGCGCAGGCTCAGCGGCCATGGCTCATGGGCCCAGCTGCTCCGCGGCATGGGGGATCTTCCCAGACCGGGGCACGAACCCGTGTCCCCTGCATCAGCAGGCAGACTCTCAATCACTGCGCCACCAGGGAAGTCCTATTATAGGTTTTTGATTTGTGGGATATATATATATGGGATTATTTTAAGTTGGTGATCTCTTAAGTTTGAATGCATTTTTATTCCTCCTTCATGTTTAATGTTTTTGAAAGATTTCACATCTTTTTGTTCCGCACTTCCCTTAACTACGCTTGTGGATATAGATGATTTTGCTACTCCAGCCTTATTCTTTTCAAAATTGTTTTGGCTGTTTCAGTTCTTTTGTGTTTCCCATACATTTTAGAATCATCTTGTCAATATCTACCAAAAAACCTGCTGGGATTTTGATTGTGTTTGCATTGAATCTATACACCATTTGGGGAGAATTGACATCTTAACAATATGTGTCTTCTAGTCCTTGAACATAGTATATCTCTCCATTTATTTAAGTTTTCTTCCATTTCTTTGATCAACGTTTTGTAATTTTCAGCATACAAATCCTGTACACATTTTATAAGATTTATACATAAACGCTTCATTTTTAGAGCTATTTAAAATGTTCTTCTTTACATTTTGGCATTCAATTATTTATTGCTAGTATCTGCCATCTTGCTAAACTCACTTACTAATTTTTGGAATATTTTTGTAGATTCCTTCCAAATTTCTTTATAGAAAATCATATTTTCTGAGAATAAGGATAACCTGTATACTTTTTTAAAAAATTAATTAATTAATTATTTTGGCTGCATTGAGTCTTCATTGCTGTACGTGGGCTTTCTCTAGTTGTGGCGAGTGGGGGCTACTCTTCCTTGGGGTGTGTGGGCTTCTCATTGCAGTGGCTTCTCTTGTTGTGGAGCACAGGCTCTAGGAACGCAGGCTTCAGTAGTTGTGACACATAGGCTCAGTAGTTGTGGTTCGCGGGCTCTAGAGTACAGGCTCAGTAGTTGTGGTGCATGGGCCCAGTTGCTCCGTGACATGTGGGATCTTCCCAGATCAGGGATCAAACCCATGTCCCCTGCATTGGCAGGCAGACTCTTAACCACTGCAACATGATGGAAGTCCCAACCTGTATACTTTTTATTGCTTTAATTTACTGGCTGGGATTTCCAGTATGATGTTGAATAGAAGCAGTGAGAGTAGGCATCCTTGCTTTTTTCAATTCTCACAGCTTCTTACACATGAGTACTATAGATTGAGTGGCTTATAAACAACAGAAATTTATTTCTCACAGTTCTTGGACTCCTGAGAGTCCAAGATTATGGTGCCAGCAGATTCAGTGTCTGATGAAGTCCACTTCCTGGTTCATAGATGACCATCTTCTCACTGTGTCCTTACATGGTGGAAGCAGGGTAGAGAACTCTCCAGGGTCCCTTTTATAGGGCACTAATCCCATTCATGAGTGCTTCACTCTCATGACCTAATTACTTTCCAAAAGTCCTACCTTCTAATACCATCACATTGGGTTTAGAATTTCAACATAATAATTTTGGGGAAGTCAAAGTCCATTGCAGAGTGATTTCATCAGTCCCTTAATTGATGTTTTGGCTGAGATTGGAATAGTAGATTGAAAATAATTTCCCCCAAATGTTAAAGGCATTTCTTGATTTTCCTCTAGCATTCAGTTTGCTCTTGAGAAGTCTGAAGCTGTTCTGCTTCTTGTTCTTTTGTGGGTGGCCTGTTCCTTATCTCTGGAGGCTTTTAGGACTTCCTTTTTGTCCTTAGTGTTTTGAAATTTTACAATTAAGTGTTTGATATCGGTTTCATTTCTTCTGTTATATTTGGTGGACTGTTTTAATATTTGGAAATTTCTTGTATTATTGCTTTGACATTTTTCACTTCTGTAATTGCCATTCTTTGGGGAATTCCTAGTGAATTAATTTCTAAGCCTCTTATGTTTTCTCTCCAGTTGTTTACCACTTCTTAATTTTTTATTCTACAGTGAAAAGTAATTTAAACTTTATCATCTAATCCCTCTTTTGAAGTTTTTACATTTGTAAATACATTTGAATTTCTGAGAGTTATTTCTTGCTTTCTATTTTTTCCTATTCTCATTTTATAGATATTATATCTCCTTGCCTCTCTCCAAAGATACTAATTATATGAACTAGAGACTTTTTTTAAAGGTTTCTTATGTTCCTTGCATCATTTTTACTTTCATCCCATTAATTTTTCTATTTATTTTGTTTTCACTCTTTCATGAAGACACTTCCCATTAATTTTTCTATTTTTTCCACTCTTTTATCGAAGACTTTCTTAAATGCCAGTTGATCCTTGATTGTCTATATCCATTTAAGAGTAAGGCACTAAAATGTTGATTGGAACCTCTGTGTATAGGCAGAGCTTTTATACTGATATATTTTACTTTAGGGAATCAGGTGGCCAAATCAATACTTCACAGGAGGACTTCCAAGTGCCAGAATGTTAAGGCCAGTTTTTCTGAGGCTGTTGTTTCTCCAAAGAAAAATCCTGGTTTCTTGCCTTTACATTAGATGCTAAAGTTTTACACTGGGTTAAGGAAAGAGATGAAACTAAGTCCTCTTTTAGTCAGGGAAGTTCCCACCTACATCCTCTCATTTATATTGCCTACATTTGAGTTTGTGACCCCCTGATATTATAAGAATTCTTTTGTACAAGATGGACTTCATGTCATTCTCAAGATTCTCTTGCTTTTGGCCCATCATGTTCATTCTTGTTGCGAGGTACTTTACAACAACATGGCAGACACTACAAATTGCCTACCCAGCACTTCCATTCCAAATCCCTCTCTCTTGCCTGCCTCCTACCAATTGCCTACCCAGCACTTCCATTCCAAATCCCTCTCTCTTGCCTGCCTCCTACCAAAGCAGCAAAAAAAGCCAGGTATTTATGTCCCCAAACCACTTGGTAGCTAGGAGTAGTCATGTGATCGACTTAGTATTGGCCAATAAGACATAGGGGTGTTCACTGGGGATTTCTGGGGAAAGATTTCTCTTCCATGATTAAAGGCAAGAGATTCAGACAGAGAAAGATCTTGTCCCACTCCCCTTTCCTCACCTCCAGCTTTTGAATGAGATTGTTTGGAAACATGTATGATGATTGAAGCTATGAAGTCCATCTAGATTCATGAGGGAGAGGACAAAGGCACCACAGACTCACTGAATTAGGGTCTTGATATCACTGAGCCATGGGTCCCTGTTGGCTCGTCGGCTTTCACACTCTGATTTTTCTTAATTACCTATTTATCCTCCTCCTTCTTTCCTTAGCTCCCATCTCCTTTTCCCTTTCTCCTTTAGCTCTTCACCCTTCTCACATCTTTAAGAGTTTTGAAGCTGGGATGGGCTGAGTCACAGATGCAGGAAAAGTTATAGGCCCTCAACTGCTTTCACCAAGTCTTTTCTGAAACAGGATGGGGTATGAATAAACAAAGGAGCTGCACCCACTATGTCCATCCTCTCAACTCTCCCCTCTCTCCTCCTCCCTGCTGCCAGAGAGACCCTCGTCTGTAGGTCATTCTTCTGTATGACGTCCTCCACTGGCTTCTCATGTCCCACAGGATAAAATCTAAACTCATTAACCTGGTCCCTCAAAGCTCTCCAGAGTCTGACCCCTGATTCCTTTCTACACACATCTTCTACCACGTCTCATGTGCTCCAGCCTTGCTGACACTCAGGGGGTTCCTGGAGTGTATGCTGTGCCATTACGTCTCTGGACCTCTGTTCTCCCTGCCAGAGACACACTTCTGCCTACATGGATAAACTTCCCCTATATTTAAATGTCTCCTCCTCTGGGAAGGCTTCCTCTCTCTCCCAGGCATGGTTAGCTGCTCAGCCATTTAGCCTGTGAGCATTCCCCTAGTAGAACTATTTCCTCTCTGAGGTGCATTTATATATTTCTGGATCTGTTTTCCCCATCAGCCTGTGAGTTCCTTGAGAGCAGAATGTATGTCTTATTTTTGTATCCTCAGCATTGAGCATAGAGGTTTACCCAGAACTGCCTCACACTGCTTTTCAACTCTTCAAGAAATTTAATTTCAAATTATTAATACCTAACTTAACAAAAGTTTGCTGAATGTCTATAATAGACCAGGCATGATTATGCCCAACAATAAATCACATGGTAATCAATTTGTAAAATAGAAAAAGGAAGAGGATAAACCATCCATAACCCCACATCCCTTAGCACATTTGTTGTTAAGATCTGGGTATTTACTACAAATATTTTAGAACAAAACTTTTAAAGTGGTTCCAATGAGCCTTATTAGCTGCAGTGGCCGTGGCTCTCTGCCCGCTGTTTCCATTAAAATTTTACGGGCCCCAGGAGAGGTGGACAAGCCAGCTTAGACCTCCCTTGGGTTCTGACCTTCCTCTGGGGTACAGTAGTGAGTCAGTTTCCAGTGGGGATTGTCAATGAAGTTAATAACCTCTCATCTGAATACTATTTTCTGTCTTCCATATTCTAACAGCAGCATCAGCTCATTTGTTCTCATCTGTAATCCTAATCTTGCCCGTCGTGCAGTGGAGACAGTCAGTAAGGGGTGATGGAGAGAGTATTGATGTAACAGTCCTGTGTGTAAGACCCAGCTATGCCATTAGCCAATCATGTGACTTGGAGTAGGTTATATCATGTTTCTAGGCCTCAGTTTCTGCATATGTGAAACTAGAAAGTTGAATTAGATGACCTCTTAAGGCTTTATAGAACTTCAAAATTCCATGACTTTATGTCCTGTTCAAGGTTACATGGCTTGTTTGTGGAAGAACCATGGCAAGAATCCAAGTTTTTTGGCTCCTGGTCCAACGCTTATTTGATCACACCACAAAACATCTGAGTTCTTCCATGAGAATTTCCTCCAGAATGACTGGATGCTGTGGCTTTTACCTCTTTCTTCCCTGTCCATCACTGGGATAGAAGGACTTGGCTGGAGGGGAGGAAAAGGGAGGGGCTGGGCGGGATGGGAGGGTGGGTTAAAAAAAAGAACAGAGCTGTTACACTTTGCACTTAAATCTGGGCTGTAAGGAAGCATGATCCAGGGTGTAAGTGGTGGAAATATTGGGAAGAAAGTGGTCAAATCATTTTTGGGGGAAAGGAATGAAACTCAGTCATTGAGTAAGGCAGATTTTAAAAGAGTGAGATAAGAATAAGTCTGATTTCATGAACAGAGACAATCTCTGAAAGATAATGTAGGGCAAGGAGACAGGAGGGGCACCTGTCCAAGGGCAGATGCAGAAGTTTTGTGAATCTGTAAAATAGCCTCAAGGTTAAAGCAGGAATGAGCTAAGCCTTTGGATAAAGAAAACGAATCCAGGGCAATTGCCCAGGGAAGCTGAAAAACCTCAGAGCTCTTGAGCTCCTGTTAACTTCCATTTTTTCCAGCAATGGGTGACATTTAAAGCAGAAAAAGGAAGGGAACACACACACACACACACACACACACACACACACACACACACACACACACAGACAAGGAAATGAGACCCTGGAGTGGTGGGAAGGTGGTGAGTCTAGATCATCAGGTCCAGATACATCATCTCCAAGGTGAACTCTGACCACGTGTGAACTCAACCATGACTGTGATCTTTTGTCTCTCTGTTGTCAGACTGGATAATTTGTATTGCTCTATCTTCAAGTTCACTGACTCTTCGCTCTGTCATCTCCATTAAATGCTTTCAGAGAATTTTTTTTCCATTGTTGTATTTTTTCGGTTCTAATATTTCCATTTGATTCTTTTTATAACTTTCATTTCTTTGCGAGAGCTGCTATCTTTCCATGTGTTTCAAGGGTTCAGTTTTATTGCAGGAAGCATGGTAACAATAGCTACTTTAAAGTCTGTGATAATTTCAACATTGGCTTCATGTTAGAGTTGATGTTTGTTCATTGTCTTTTCCTTGTAAGTTATTGAAGTTGTCCTTTTTTTTTCTTTTAAAGTTGAAAATTTTGGATTGCATCCTGGAAATATTATTTTGTAAGACTTTGAGTCCTGCCAGCATCCTCTGGAGAACGTTTATTTTGTTTTTTGTCTGTTTTAGCTGTCAGTTAACCCTGTAAGTCTTGACCTGTCAGCTGTGAGGTGTGGTTCCAAGGTCAGTGGCTTTTCAAAGCCTTTGCAGTGCTATTCAGTCCGCGCCAGGTGGGTGCCACCTAGTGGCCAGTCTGGGACTTGGCTGGTGGTCTACACTCTACTTCAGTTCTCAAAGCCTTTGCTGTGCTGCTTCAAGTCAGTTCCACCCATGCACAGACTTAAGGATTTCTTTCTCTCTGTGATTTATGCCTCCTAGGACCTAGGGGCCCTTTTTCCCAGTGTTCTGACTACAAAGTCAGGGTTTTAGCCTCCCTGTGTTGTCATCAACTTCCCATGACTGTGTTTGCCTTGGGGCAAAGTGGTGAAACTAAAGAGAGAAAAAATACGAGGATTCCCCTCACTGTATTTGGACTCCAGGAGCCTGTTTAGCCAGGTCCTCTGGCAAAAGAGGATTTTTGTTCAGAATTTTAAGTGCTGGTGCAGCAGGTGCAGGATTGTCACTCCATGACCGGGCTTTAGTTGGGATAGGACCAGGAGAAGAGAAAGAAAGGGAAAAAAATGGGTATTTCCCCACATATTCTCAGCCCTGCAGGAACCCCCTTTCACAGTCTTCTGGCCACAAAGAGAAGGCTTTTCTTGGACTTTTTTTGTCCATGTCGATATTTATACTTCTGGGGCTCTAGAGTCTAAGCAATAGCTATGGAAGGAAAAAATAATCAGGGAGCCAACAACTACGTTGGTTATTCTTCAAGGTTTGGCGTCCCTCCCCAGACTGCCTGCTGCCGTTCTCTTCTCAGAGCCCTCAGATTTCAGTTTTTATTTGCAATGAATAGGAAAATTTGGATGAGCCTTAGAATTCCTAGGTTATAGTTTTGACTCATGTGATGGAAATGTCTTTCTGCTGTGATCTCATTGTTCTTGAGCTATTATTGTACTCTGCAGTCTATCATTTCTTATAACAACTTTGTTTTGGATTTTCCCTTGATATTTTTCTGTGGCTCATTTTTGTGTGAAAGTAGTTTTGCTGAACTTTTAGAAGGGAACACGATTCATGCATTCCCCTCTTCTGTTCTTTTCATGTAGTATTAAAAAAAATGTGGTTTCTTGCTTTCTGGGTTTAGTAATTCTGTTAGAGCTAGCTCTATCCCCCTCCCCCCTCCCCCAGTTCTGTCTGTACTTTCTATTTTCTTTGTCTCTGTTGTTCCATCTGGATCGGCTTTGATCCCACTCCCAACAGTTTCTCTTCCATGTGGGATGTGTGCTGGAAGGAGGCTCTGGCTTGTTGGTTCTGACAGTTTCTGTGACTGAGACCATTCCATTCCTTGGCTTGTGACTCTAGGCTTTTGCATTCACTATCCACTGATCTCAGTTTCAGCTGCTATTTTCAAATTGGTCTGCCATACTTTCCAGAGAATACCTCTTGGCTATTTTTCATTTTCATTCTTTTCAGGTCCATTAGGTACCTCATTGCTTTCCTCTGCTTCCTCCTTCACAGATGCAGATACCGTGCGTGGAGTTTCTTCATTCACTTATTGGAGTCCATGGGATACCTCGTTATCTAGTTTTACTGTAAATGTTGCCCGTGGATGTTTACTTTGCTATCTAATGCTCTGCTGTGTTTTTTTTCTAACTCTTTTATTTTAGAGATTTTGGAATAGAACTTGAGAAAACTTAAATGACATTCCGAAGAACATACAGTTGATTTGTAGTCGAGCTGACGGTAGTGCACATGCCCTCTGAATCCTGGTCCAGTGTTGTTTTTGTTTTGTTTTGCTTTTTTGTTAATTGAAATTAATGTAGATTGACATGCAGTTGTAAAAAATAATAAAGAGAAATCTCTTTTACATTTTGTACAATTTCCTCCAATGGTAATCTTTTGTAAAATTATAGTGTAAGATCACCCCCATGATATTGCTGCTCTGCTGTTTTAGTATGGGGATCCTGGGAAAATTAAAAACAGTGCCGCTGCCACCACTGCTTCTTCCTCAAAATCATCCCACGGAAATGTGATGCAGATGGATCAACAATGAAACAAATCCTAATAAAGTTATAGAAGTTCAAAGGTAATGACAGACTTTTATGATACATAGGAGAAAGAATCAAGCCATCTGTAAGGAAAAAAATCAGATTGGCTTAGGCTTTTCCAGAGCAATACTTAATTTTATGAGACAATGAGGCAATGTCTATGTGGTCCTAAGGAAAAGAGAGTCTGATGCTACACTCATATCCAGATACACCATCATTCAAATATAAAGGAAACAGATGTCTTTATTTTATTGATTGATTGATGGATTTCAGATTTCAGGTATTTTCTTTTTAAATTTTATTTATTTATTTATTTATTGAGGTATAGTTGATGTACAATGTCATATAAGTTTCAGGTGTACAACATAGTGATGTTATAGACCACAAAGAAGTGGAAATAGAAGTGGAAGAGAATAATAGGAAGTAATCTTAGCATACTAGTTTCTTTTTCATTGTTTAAAGCTGATAAATCAAGTAATGGACATATGAGTTTAATTTACATTTGATAAAGAATGAATAGTAGCACTACACCAACTAAGAAAGATAGTATATACAACTAAAATTGAGAAATAAAACAGAAGGGGGGAAGGGACCTGGGAGAAGGGGATATATCAATTTCCTTATATTTTAATATGAGTAGTCAATAGATATTGTCTAAAGTTGGTAAGAATTTTATATGTGTGTGTGTTTATTTGTATATAAATAGATGACAAATAAAAAGAAAAACATATCATAAAAATAAAATACAAAAGAGTCATTAAAAATAGAGAATTTATCATTAAATAAAATGATATAACCAAATATGGAGGAGTGGCCAAGATGGCAGATTAGGAAGACCCTGAGCTCACCTCCTCCCATGGGCACACCAAAATTACAGCTATTTACAGAGCAACTACCAATGAGAAAGATTGGAAGACTAGCAGAAAAGATCTGCAACTAAAGATATAAAGAAGGAACCACAATGAGATGGATGGGAGGGTCGGAGATGCAGTATTGTCAAGACTCATACCCCCAGGTGGGTGAGGATAGTTACAATTGTAGAAATTCTCCCCAAGGAGTGAGGGGTCCAAACCCCACACTGGGATCCCCAGCCCAGGGGTCCTGCACTGGAAAGACAAACCCCCAGAGCTGGAATCCCCTAGACCCCAGCCCTCACCCCCCACAAGCTGGCAAGCACCAGCTCCAGGACCACTACAGCCCCACAGCCTGTATGTCAGGGCACAGCCCACGCACCATCAGGCCAGCACCAGCCCTGGGACCCCCGGGCCCTGACCCTTCCCACCAGTAGGCCAACATACCAATTCCAGAATCCTCAGTGTCCTGCAGCTAGAGAACTCAGGACCCAGCACCACCCACCACTGAGCCTGCTAGTCCTGGGACCCCCTGGGCCTTGAATCCCCCACCAGTGGGCTAACACTAGCCCTGGGACCCCACCCAACTAGCCCTGCCCACCAGCAGTCTGACACCAGCTCTGAGAAACTTTGGACCCCTCAGCCAGCCACCCTGGGATCCAGCCCCACTCACCATCAGGCTGACACCAGCTTTGGAACACCCTGAACCCTGCAGCCAGACATGTCAGGAACTGGCCCCACTCACCAGGTTGACACTAAATCTGGTACCCCTCGCCCTGCAACCACCCACCCTGGAATTTGACTCTGTCCACCAGTTGGCCAGCTCTAGCCCAGGGACCCCCCACACATACCACCACCAAAGCTCCACAGCCAGCTCCTTTGTGATACAGTCCCACCCATCAGGGGCTGGCAGCCTCCACACAAAGCATGGCCTGGCAACCAACTGGATGGGGGTCCACCATGCCTACTAGACCACCCACAATAGTCAGCCCACCATAACAGAAAGACCCACACAGCACACAGAGCATATAGTTCTGGTGACCAGAGAGGAATGAGCTGCTGAGACACATAGGACTTCTCTTGCAAAAGCCCACCTCTCCAAGACTGGGAAATTTAACAAACTTACCAAATACATAGAAATAAAAACAGTGAATAGGGCAAAATGAGGCAACAGAGGAATATGTTTCAAACAAAAGAACAAGAAGAACTAAGGGAAGTGGAGATAACCAGTCTACTTGATGAAGAGTTCAAGGTAATGATCATAAACATGCTCAAAGAACTCAGGAGAAGAATAGACAAACACAGTGAGAGGTCCAACAAAGAGTTAGAAAATATAAAGAAGAACCTAATAGAGATGAAGAATACAATAACTGATATAAAAAATACACCAGAAGGAATAAACAGTAGATTAGATGATACATAATAATGGATCAGCAAGCTGGAAGACAGAGTACTGGAAATCACTGAAGCTGAACAGCAAAAAGAAAAAAAGAATGAAAAGAAATTAGGACAATTTAAGAGACCTCTGGGACAACATCAAACATACTAACGTTTGCATTGTAGGGGTTCCAGAGGGAGAAGAAAGGGGCAGAGAACATATTTGAAGACATAATAACTGAAAACTTCCCTTCCATAATAGTTGAAACCTCCCCTAAGACATCTGGGTCCAGGAAGCACAGAGAGTCCCAAACAGGATCAACCCCAAAAGGGCCACACTAAGACACATTGTAATTAAAATGGCAAAAATTAAACATAGAGAATATTAAAAGCAGCAACAAGTTATATACAAGGGAACTCTCATAAGGCTATCAGCTGACTTTTCAGCAGAAACTTTGCAGGCCAGAAGTGGGTGGCCCAATATATTTAAAGTGATAAAAGGGGGGGGGGGGGAATCTATGACCAAGAATACGCTAACCAGTAAGAATTTCATTCAGATTTGATGGAGATATCAAAAGTTTTACAGACAAGTAAAAGCTAAAAGAGCTCAGCACCACTGCCAGCTTAATAAGAAATGTAAAGTTCAACATCCATTTGTTATTGAAAACTCTCAACACAGTGAGTATAGAGGGAACATACCTTGACACAGTAAAGACCATATATGACAAGCCCACAGCTAACGTCATTCTCAACAGTGAAAAGCTGAAAGCATTTTCTCTAAGATCAAGAACAAGACAAGGATGCCCACTTTCACCACTTTTATTCAACATAGTAGTGGAAGTCCTAGCCATAGCTATCAGACAAGAAAGAGAAATAAAAGGAATCCAAACTGGATAAGAAAAAGTAAACCTGTCACTGTTTGCAGATGACATATGCAGAAAATCCTAAACATACCATTAAAAACTACTAGAATTCATCAATGAATTCAGTAAAGTTACAGGATACAAAATTAATATACAGAAATCTGTTGCATTTCTATACAATAACAAAAACTATCAATAGAGAAATTAAGAAAACAATCCCACTTATAATTACATCGAAAAGAATAAAATACCCAGGAATGAATCTAACCAAAGAGGTAAAAGACTTGAACTCAGAAAACTATGAGACATTGATGAAAGAAATTGAAGACAACACAAACAAGTGGAAAGATATACCATGCTCACGGATTGGAAAAATTAATATTGTTAAAGCAACCCTACTACCCAAGGCAATCCACAGATTCAATGCAAGCCCTATCAAAATACCAATGGCATTTTTCACAGAACTAAAACAAACAAATCTAAAATTTGTACGGAAACACAAAAGACCCCAAATAGCCAAAACAATCTTGAGAAAGAAGAACAAAGCTGGAGGTATCACGCTTCCTGATTTCAAACTATATTACAAAGCTATAATAATCAAAATGTATGGTACTGGCTCAAAAACAGACAGAGCAATGGAATAGAATAGACAGGCCAGATTTAAACCCACACTTATATGGTCAATCAGTCTACAATGAAGTAGGCAAGAATATATCTTGGGGAAATTACAGCCTCTTCAATAAGCGGGGTTGGGAAAACAGTACAGCTATGTACAAAAGAATCAAACTGGACTACTCTCCCATACCATGAACAAAAATAAACTACAAGTGGATTAAAGACTTAAATATAAGACATGAAACCATAAAACTCCTCAAATAAAACATAGGCAGTATGCTATTTAAAGTGTTGAAAGAAAAAAACTTATCAACCAAGAATTTTATTTCTCAAAAATGAAGAAATAATTAAGACATTATCAGGTCAACAAAGCTGAGGGAGTTCATTGCTCATAGACCTGCCCTACAAGAAATGCTAAATGGAGCTGAAACAAAAGGTCACCAGGTAACTTAAAGCCATATGAAGAAATAAAGATCACTGGAAAAGGTAACTACATAGGTAAATATAAAATTAGTATCATTATATTTTGGTGTGTAAATTCTCTTTTTGTTTCCTATATGGTTTAGAAGATACATACATAAAGTAATAATTATGAATCCATGTTAACAGGCACACATGCATAAAGAAGTAATTTGCGGGACTTCCCTGGTGGCCCAGTGGTTAAGAATCTGCCTTCCAATGCAGGGGACATGGGTTCAATCCCTGGTCAGGAAACTAAGATCCCACATGCTGCAGGGCAACTAAGCCCACGTGCCACAACGACACAGCCCGCACACTCTGGAGCCCGTGCATCACAATTAGAGAGCCTGTACTCGGCAACTACTGAGCCCATGCGCTCTGGAGCCCGTGAACCACAACAAGAGAGAAGCCCGCACACTGCAACAAAAGATCCCACATGCTGCAGTGAAGATCCCATGTGCCACAACTAAGACCCGACGCAGCCAAATTAATTAATTAATTAAAAATAAATAAAATAAAATACAACCAGAATAGAAGACTACTGTTAAAAAAAAAAGTAATTTGTGAAAATAACAACATAAAGGTGGGGAGGAAAGTGTGGGATAGGAGCAGTCTTTTTTTTTTTTTTTTTTTAGGAGCAGTCTTAATGTATGCTATTCAACTAGATTCAAACTTGATTGCTATAAATTTAGGATGTTAACTGTAATCCTCAAGGTAACCATTAAGAAAAATCTTAAGTATATACAGAAAAGGAAATAAAGAGGGAATAAAAATGGTACACTTGAAAAAAATTCAATCAAACATAAAAGATGGCAGTATTGGAGGAAGTGAACAATGTAAGACATGTAGAAAACAAAAGCAGAAATAAGTATTTCATTATCAGTAATCACTTTAAATATAAAAGGATTGTACTCACCAATGAAAAGAGATTGGAAATTTTTTGAAAATCGGGCAGCTAGTGATCTTTGGTCCTGGCACCCCTAAAAAAAAAAAAAAAAAGAGAGAGATTGGAAGAATGGAAAAACAATATGATCAAACTATATGCTGTGCATTAGTCTGTTTGGGCTGCTATAACAAAATACCATAAACTGGGTAGCCTAATAGCAACAAATATTTATTTGTCATAGTTCTCGAGGCTGGGAAGTCTAAGATCAAGATGCTGGCATATTAGGTGTCTGGTCCTAATTCCTGATTTGTAGACAGCAGCTTTTCACTGTGTCCTTACATGGAGGAAGGGGTGAGAGAGCTCCCTTGAGCTTTTTTCATAGGGGCAGAGCCCTCATGACTTAATCACCTCCAAAGGCCTCACATCCTAATACCATCACATTAGGGGTTAGGTTTCAACATATGAATGGGGGAACACAAACATTCAGACCATAGCATCCTGCTTAAAATAGGCTCACTTTAGAACCAAAGACAAAAATAGATTGAAAGTGAAAGGATGGGAAAAGATATTCCATGCAAATAGTAACCAAAAGAGAGCTATTTACTATTCCATGCAAATAGTAACCAATAAGGAAATAAGGGGCTAATAATATTATAAACCAACTAGATTTAAAACACATACAGAACACCCAAGAATGGCAAAGTATACATTTTTTCTCTAATGCACATGGAGAATTTCTTTGGATAGACTATATGTTAGGCCACAAAACAATTACCAATAAATTTAAAAAGCTTGATCTTCTCTGACTACAATAGAATGAAGCTAGAAATCTATAACAAAAGGAAAACTGGAAAATTTGCAAATATGTGGAAACTAAACCACACATTCTTTTTTTTTTTTTTAAACATCTTTATTGAGGTATAATTGCTTTACGATGGTGTGTTAGTTTCCGCTTTATAACAAAGTGAATCAGTTATACATATACATATGTTCCCATATGTCTTCCCTCTTGCGTCTCCCTCCCTCCCACCCTCCCTATCCCACCCCTGCAGGCTGTCACAAAGCACCGAGCCAATATCCCTGTGCCATGTGGCTGCTTCCCACTAGCTATCTACCTTACTACGTTTGTTAGTGTGTATATGTCCATGACTCTCTCTCGCTCTGTCACAGCTCACCCTTCCCCCTCCCCATATCCTCAAGTCCGTTCTCCAGTAGGTCTGCATCTTTATTCCTGTCTTACCCCTGGGTTCTTCATGACATTTTTTTTCTTAAATTCCATATATATGTGTTAGCATACGGTATTTGTCTTCTTCTTTCTGACTTACTTCATTCTGTATGACAGACTCTAGGTCTATCCACCTCATTACAAATAGCTCAATTTCGTTTCTTTCTATGGCTGAGTAATATTCCATTGTATATATGTGCCACATCTTCTTTATCCATTCATCCAATGATGGGCACTTAGGTTGTTTCCATCTCCGGGCTATTGTAAATAGAGCTGCAATGAACATTTTGGTACATGACTCTTTTTGAATTATGGTTTTCTCAGGGTATATGCCCAGTAGTGGGATTGCTGGGTCATATGGTAGTTCTATTTGTAGTTTTTTAAGGAACCTCCATACTGTTCTCCATAGTGGCTGAACCAATTCACATTCCCACCAGCAGTGCAAGAGTGTTCCCTTTTCTCCACACCCTCTCCAGCATTTATTGTTTCTAGATTTTTTGATGATGGCCATTCTGACTGGTGTGAGATGATATCTCATTGTAGTTTTGATTTGCATTTCTCTAATGATTAATGATGTTGAGCATTCTTTCATGTGTTTGTTGGCAGTCTGTATATCTTCTTTGGAGAAATGTCTATTTAGGTCTTCTGCCCATTTTTGGATTGGGTTGTTTGTTTTTTTGTTATTGAGCTGCATGAGCTGCTTGTAAATTTTGGAGATTAATCCTTTGTCAGTTGCTTCATTTGCAAATATTTTCTCCCATTCTGAGGGTTGTCTTTTGGTCTTGTTTATGGTTTCCTTTGCTGTGCAAAAGCTTTGAAGTTTCATTAGGTCCCATTTGTTTATTTTTTAAACCACACATTCTTAAACAACAAATGAATCAAAGAGGAAATCACTTGGGAAATTAGAAAATACTTTGAGATAAGTGAAAGCAAAAGCATAACAACCAAACTTATGGGGTGCATTGAAAGCAGTAATTATAGGGAAGTTTATTGCTCTAAATGTCTACATTAAAAAAGAAGAAAGGTCTCAAATCAACAATCTAACTTTACCTTGTAAGGAACTACAAAAAGAAGTAAAACTAAGTCCGAAGCCAGCAGAAAAAAGGAAATAATATAGATTAGAGCAGAAATAAATGAAATAGAGAGTAGAAAAACAATAGAAAGAATCAACAAAACCAAAAATTGATTCTTTGAAAAATGAACAGGGACTTAATGGTGGTACAGTGGTTAAGAATCTGCCTGCTAATGCAGGGGACACAGGTTCAAGCCCTGGTCTGGGACGATCCCACATGCTGTGGAGCAACTAAGCCTGTATGCCACAACTACTGAGCCTGCGCTCTAGAGCCTGCGAGGCACAACTACTGAAGCCTGCACACCTAGAGTCTGTGCTCCGCAGCAAAGACAAGCCATCGCAATGGAAGCCCGTGCACCACAAAGAAGAGTAGCCCCAGCTCGCTGCAACTAGAGAAATCCCGCTTGCAGCAACAAAGACCCAACACAAACAAAAATAAATAAATAAATTTATTTAAAAAATATATTTAGAATGTTTTCAAGATAATAGAGATTTAAAGCTTCAGCAGACTGAGGAATTTGTACAAATTCAACATAGTACCTTCTTTAAAAAAAAAAAGAAAAGAAAAATGAGCAAAATTTACAAGGCTTTAACAAAACTGACTAAGAAAAAAAGAAGACACAAAATCAGAAACGAAAGTGGGAAGGTTACAACCACCGTATAGAAATGAAAAGGGTTATAATGGAATAATGCAAGCAATTACATACCAACAAATTAGATAATCTAGATTAAATGGACAAATTCCTAGGAAAACACAAATTACCAAAGAAATTACTCAAGAAGTAATAGAAAATCTCAACAGACCTATAGCAAGTAAAAATTGTATTTAGAAGCTTCCCAACAAAGAAAAGTCGGGACCAAATGGCTTCGCTGGTGAGTTCTATCATTTAAAGGAGAAGTAATGCAATACTACTCAAATGTTCCCAAGAAATAGAAGCAAAGGGAACACTTTCTAACACATTCTACAAGGTCGACATTACCCTGATACCGAAGTCAAACAAAGATACCACAAGGAAAGAAAACTATAGACCAATATTCCTTATAAATATAGATGCAAAAATCAATAAAATACTAGCAAACCAAATCCAAAGGCACATTAAAAGGATTATACGCCATGACCAAGTAGGATTTATCCCATAAATGCAAATATGATTCAACATAAGAAAAAAATCATCAATATAATACAACATATTAATAAAACAAAGGTACAACTCACATAATCATCTCAATAGATGCAGAAGGAGCATTTGAAAAAATTCAACAGTTTCATGATAAATACACTCAGCAAATTAGGAATACAAGGGGGAAATTTATGAAAAACCCACAGCTAGCGTCATACTCAATGGTGAAAAACTGAAAATGTTCCCCCACTAAGACCAAGAAAAAGAAGACCACTTTCCCCACTGCTATTCAATATTATATTGGAAGTTCTGGCCATAGCATTTAGGTAAGAAAAAAAAATAACAGGCATCTACATCAGACAGGAAGAAGTAAAAGAAGTAGTATTTCTATCTTCAGATGACATGATTGTATATATACAGAAAATCCCATAGAATCCACAAAACACTCTTAGAGCTAATGAACAAATTTGGCAAAGCAGGGTCCAAGATCAACATACAAATGTAGGTTGTGCTTCTATAAACTGGTAAACAATCAAAAATAGAAGTTAAGAAAACAATTCCATTTACAATAGCATCCAAAAGAATAAAATACCTAGGAAAAAGTTAACCAAAAAGATGAAAGACTTATGTACCGAAAACTACAAAACATTGCTGAAAGAAATTAATGAAGACCTGGGCTTCCCTGGCGGCTCAGTGGTTAAGGATCCACCAGCCAATGCAGGGGACATGGGTTTGAGCCCTGGTCCAGGAAGATCTCACATGCCGCGAAGTAACTAAGCCCATGCACCACAACTACTGAGCCTGCGAGCCTGCCCCACAGCCATTGAAGCCCACGCACCTAGAGCCCATGCTCTGAAACAAAGAGAAGCCACCACAATGAGAAGCCCACGCACCACAACGAAGAGTAGCCCTCGCTCACCGCAACTAGAGAAAGCCCACGTTCAGCAACGAAGACCCAAAGCAGCCAAAAATAAAATAAATAAATTTTTTAAAAAAAGAAATTAAAAAAAAAAAAAAAAAAAGAAATTAATGAAGACCTAAATAAATGAAAGGATATCCTGTGTTCATAGATTGGAAGGCTTTAATGTTGTTAAGATGGCAATACTCCCCAAAGTGATCTATAGATTCAGTACAATCCCTATCAAAATTTCAAATATCTTTTTTGCAGAAGTGGAATAGTCAATCCTCAAATTCATATGCAATTACAAGGGGTCCCAAACAGCCAAAACAACTTTGAAAAGGAAAAACAAAGTTGGAGGACTCACACTTCCTAATTTCAAAAGTTACTATAAAGCTACAGTTTATCGAAACAGTGTTGTGTCAGAATAAGGATAAATTTATAGACCAGTGGAATAGAATTGAGTGTCCAGAAGTTAACCAAAGGCATCTATGGTCAATTGATTTGTTTTATAATGGTGCCAAAACCATTCAATGGAGAAAGAATAGCCTCTTCAAAAAATGGGACAACTGGATAACCACATGCAAAACAATAAAGTTGGGTCTCTACTTCACTCTCTATATAAAAATGAATTCCACATGAATCAACTACCTAAATATAAGAGCTAAAAAACTATATAACTCTTAGAAGAAGTAAATCTTCCTGACCTCAAATTTGGCAACAGAGTTTTAAAATTTGACACCAAAAGCATGAGCAAAAAATGAAAAAATAAATATATTAGACTTCATAAAAATAAAAAACTTTTGTGCATCAAAGCACTTATCAAGAATGCAAAGAGACAACCTACAGAGTGGGAGACAATATCTGTAAATCACACATCTTATAAGAGTTTAATATCCAGAATTTGAAAAGAACTCAAAAACAAAAAGACATCTCAATTTAAAAATGGACAAAGGACTTGAATAGACTTTTCTCCCAAGAAGATATACAAATGGCCAACAATGAAAAGATGTTCAATACCACTGATCATTAAGGAAATGCAAATCAAGACCACAATGAGACACCATTTTACTCCCACAAAGGTGGCTAAAGTAAAAAGACAGATTATAAGTGTTGACAATGATATGGAGAAATCATCACTGCTCATACAGTACCGATGGGAATATAAAATGGTGCAGCCACTGGAAAACAAACTGGCAGTTCTTTAAAAGGTTAAACATAGAGTTACCATGAGCCAGTACTTCTACTCCTGGGTATATACCCAAGATAAGTGAAAACATATGTCCGTACAAAAACTTGTGTACAGATGTTATAGCAGCATTATTCATAATAGCCAAAAAGGAGAAACAACCCAAATGTCCAAGAACTGATTACTGGATAACAAAAGTGGTATCCATGCAATAGAATATTATTTGGTCATAAAAAGGAATGAAGTACACTCTACAATATGGATGAAACTTGAAAACACTATGCTAAGTGAAAGAAGCAAGACATAAAAGACAACATATCATATGATTCCATTTATATGAAATGTCCAGAGTAGGTAAATCCATAGGAACAAAAAGTAGATTAGTGGTTGCCCAGGACCGAGGAGAGAACAGAATGGGTAGTGACTGCTAAAGCATACAAAGTTTCTTTTTGGAGTGATGAAAATATTTTGGAGTCAATGGTGATGGTTACACAAGTTTGTGAATATACTAAAACCCACTGAACTGTGCATTTTAAAATGATGAATTTTATGGTATGTGAATTCTATCTTGAGAGTAAACTTAGTTGATTTATATTGAGAAATTCACTCTGGCTGAAAGGACAGCAGATCAGAGGCTGGGGTGAGAGATACCTAAACAGTTGTACATGTGAAAAATGCTTCAGAGTTTACTCTCTAGAGGGTGTGACCTGGACCAGGTCCTAGGACCTAGCTCACTTTTTCACTGACTGGTGGTAGGAGAGGGTGGAGGCCTTGCACTGCCCATGGTGCTGACCTCAGGGAATTTGGCTCTTGTAAAACTCCCTGGGAATTTATTTCCTTTAAGCACTCTTATCCTTCTTCGTCTTGGTCCTATGATCAGAGCCCCTGAAGTATTTTGTCCCAAGACAGTTTCTCAATGATAATGTACATCTGATGTAATAGTTGACATACTTTTTAATAACTCCCTTTGCTCTTGCCCTCAGCAGCCTGAGCCCAGCTATATTTCATGAATTAAGCTTGAGTTTTGTCCCCCGAGGAATGTCCCTCCGCTTAAGACCAATCCTATATGTGTTCCTGGTCTGAGAGAGGCCAAGAGAAAAATGGAGCTGCAGGAGAAGGCTGGCCTGGATGATGGGAAGCTCTAAGTCCCCTTGGCCTCTTTGGGCTGGAGGTTGGTGATGGCTCCGGGGTCCTTCCCATGGACAAATCAGCCTTGAGAAGGTTCTTGCCAAAGCCCATTGTAACACAAGCATGGGGTGGAGGGAAGCTATGGGGAAGTCTTTGGGCAGAATGCTGGGGAATGGGATTTGAGGAACAGTTGATTTTATGTGGAGCTAAGACTTTTGTCTGTACTGGTGTATGTGTTGGGTGGAATTTAGGACAGAGTGGGAGGGAGAGCAGTATATAGATGTGAACGGTTTCTCCTTCACCTCCCACACATGTACTACAGCTTCTTCCCACACCTAAGAGAAAACAAACCAGGGCTTTCTCTCTCCCTTCCCGCCCTCTAATGTTTCCCTTTTAATCCTCTTTTCTCCCTCTTCCTCCTGCTTGCTGCCTCTCCCACTCACTTCAGGTTTTTATTCCTTCTCTGTTGCTATTCCTCCATGTTTTCCTTCCTCTTAAATCTTGTGTTTAATAAAAACTCTTAATGTTTCCAAGATGACCACAGAGTAGATTCACCCCCATTTTTGGAACCACTTATATCTCCTCCCCTCCTCTCTCTTTGTCCTGTGTAAACTAACTTCCTGAGAGCAAGACAGATGGGAGACAGGACTGAGTAATAACAGAAAAGGGTCTGGAATCCTTGCCTTACCCCACACATGTCCATGCCCCTCCTTCATGTTTCTTTATTTTCTTTCCCATCTAGAATCCCTCTAAATCTATTCTCTAGACATGTAGGTGAAACAATCATTTCCAAAGATTATTTATGAGCCTCTAGAAAAAATTCTGGCCATGCTAAGATGTTGCTTCTAGGATTGTAAACCTGGTGTTGCTGGGAACTAGGATGCCTGGATGCCCTTCCAGGTCCCTTAAACTGAACCACTCTGTTCAGTGGCTACTCTCTCTCCTCACCTCTCACAGAGGTCTGCCCATCTCCCCACCCACTATAAAGCAATCAAGCATTCTTTTTTTTTTTTTTTGCGGTACGCGGGCCTCTCACTGTTGTGGCCTCTCATGTTGCGGAGCACAGGCTCCGGACGCGCAGGCTCAGCGGTCATGGTTCACGGGCCCAGCCGCTCCGTGGCATGTGGGATCTTCCCGGACCAGGGCACACACCCGCGTCCCCTGCATCGGTAGGCGGACTCTCAACCACTGCGCCACCAGGGAAGCCCTCTTTAACCCTTTTAAGTCTCGGTTTACTTATCTGTAAAGTGGGGATAATTAATAGTACTTAAGCATGAGAATAATATATGAGAATTAAACAGGATAATGCTTAGCACAGTGCCTAGCACATAATAAACACACAGTAAATGTTAACAATCATTACCACTCCTGCTACAGTGTTTACCTACTTCTACTACTATTAAGTGGCAGGTGGGTCTGGAAAGAAAGGTAGGAGCCAGTTTGTGTGGAAGCCCCTGAAAATCCATCTGAAAACCCTGAATATTTTCCTGTAGACAATGAAGAACCATGGAAATTTTTTGAAAAAACTTTGAAGGAGAGGGAGAACATCCTTTAGGAAGTTGACTTATGTATAACGTTGCACAGGGTGCATCTCTGACTGATAAAAGCATATAAAAGCGTGTAATTGTCAACGTAATCGGGGTAAAGAAAAAAAATAGAGAGAATCAAGCTATGCCGTTGGCCTTTTAGGAATCAATGATCAGGTGGGAGAGTTGAGAATGAAGGGTTAGGCGTCAGGGGCTTTCTCAGAGAGGCCAAACCATGCTACTGAAGCTGCTGCCTACCCAGTCTGACCTTGACACCCTGTGGAGGGGCGAAGACACAAAGCCAGACTGAAGCGTATTACCCTTTGTAGGGGTTGCCCTGACAACGCCCCAGAAGTGCTGTCCCGCTCTTGCCTGTCTCAGGGCTTCCTGCCCTACTGTGCTAGGATAAACCCATTTTAACCCTGTTTCATCACATCACTTCCCTCCAAAGGTCTTGCGGGGGTCTCCAAGGCCCATGGGGGATGGGGATGCTTTTCCAACGCTACTCTTCAGAGGGTAGATGCAGCCTGAATAATCAATAAAGGGCATCTTCCCGCAACATCATTTTTACACAAGTGTTTGAGGATAAATGTGAGTTTTAGATGAGATAAACGTGGTGATATTTTGAGTACTGCAATAGCTCACAGATAATTTTAGGGAGAATTGTTTTATATTTGTCTACAGAAGTTGATAGGAATCTTTTTACATATATTCATTCAGTTCCCTTGGAAAAAGAACTTCAGTGCCTTTGCTGCCGCCCTTCCCGTACTTCAGGTGGGGATCTTTCTATGTTCTATTATCTTCGCAGGGTGGGGCCTCAGGGCAAAATTTCCCGAACAATTACAGAAAACAATTCTGGAAAAGTGTAATCTGAGGCAATGGATTTTAACACCAAAGAACTCAGCTTAAGTGGATGTCTTCTAGAACTTTCACTTACTGAACTAAAGAAACATGTTTCTTCCTTGTCATATATATTTTCCATATCAATGACCAAACTTTAATGAAATAACATTTACACTTCACCAGCATTATTTCTAGGTCAATTCAGTGATGATTCAACAAAATGAACAGCTCATTTAAAAGGATGCATAGTATTACTATAAAGAAGTACGTAATATTGAAGAACATTCACTTTTTAATCACGTGGATACAAACCGTACCACGTGTGAGTTTGGTAATGCCCACTATGTCCCTACTCTCTCGATAGAAATCTCTCAAATATAAAATGTGAAGAGTCCCTACTTCCCTGTGTCATTATAAAGACAAAATAAGATCACATCTGCAAAGCCCTTGACAAAATTGGACATGTTATGAAAACTCAATAAATGGAAACTCTTAATTATTGCAGACTCTTCTATTTCTTCTATTGTTAGATTTTAGATTATTTCCTATTTTTTCTAGAAATAACAGTGAACTATACAGCTATTTTCACAAGTGTTTGTTTATATCTTATAGTATATTTACAGGCTTAAGTTCCTGAAGTCACAATACATAGGCTAATAAGTTGCATTCTAGATAAAGTATATTAATTTATACTTTTGCCGCCAGGGTGTGAGAAGGCTTATCTCAATAATCCTTTACGAGTGGATTTTTTTTTTTTTTTTTTTTTTTTTTTTTTCAGTACACGGGCCTCTCACTGTTGTGGCCTCTCCCGTTGCAGAGCACAGGCTCTGGACACGCAGGCTCAGCGGCCATGGCTCATGAGCCTAGCCACTCCACGGCATGTGGGATCTTCCCAGACCGGGGCATGAACCTGCATCCCCTGCATCGGCAGGCGGACTCTCAACCACTGCGCCACCAGGGAAGCCCACAAGTGGATTTTTTAAAGCTGATTTGAATTTAAATTTCTTTGATTACTAGAGAATATGCATCATTTATTTTTAATGTATCAGTCAATGATACTTCACCTTTTGTTTTTGTCCTTTTTCTCATAGAGTGTTATTTACAAATATATATTTTTAAATGTTCTTGACAATTGTGATTTCCAGTTTGTATTTATTAATTGAATATCATTTACCGGTTACATGGGGGTTTTCTTGTCTTTTCGGATGTCTGAGGTCTTCTGTCAGCGTTCAATAGCTGTTGTGTGTGAATCGTTCCACTTGTAGATGGTATTTTCAATGTTTTTGTGGGAGAAGGTGAACTCCACATCCTACTCCTCTGCCATATTGATCCCCCTCCCTCCCCTATCCTATATTTTCTTTAACACCTTGGTCTTACAAAGTTTTACAAGCCACAATACTTAAATTTTAAGCCTCCCAAAGATTGTCTAGAGATATGTGTTTAATAGAAAATTCACATAAGTTTTAAAATATATAACATGAAGTGCCCATCATTGGATGAATGGATAAAGAAGATGTGGCACATATATACAATGGAATATTACTCAGCCATAAAAAGAAACGAAATTGAGCTATTTGTAATGAGGTGGATGGACCTAGAGTCTGTCATACAGAGTGAAGTGAGTCAGAAAGAAAAAGACAAATACCGTATGCTAACACATATATATGGAATTTAAGAAGAAAAAAAATGTCATGAAGAACCCAGGGGTAAGACAGGAATAAAGACACAGACCTACTGGAGAACGGACTTGAGGATATGGAGAGGGGGAAGGGTGAGCTGTGACAGGGCGAGAGAGAGTCATGGACATATACACACTACCAAATGTAAGGTAGATAGCTAGTGGGAAGCAGCCGCATGGCACAGGGATATTGGCTTGGTGCTTTGTGACCGCCTGGAGGGGTGGGATAGAGAGGGTGGGAGGGAGGGAGATGCAAGAGGGAAGAGATATGGAAACATATGTATATGTATAACTGATTCACTTTGTTATAAAGCAGAAACTAACACACCATTGTAAAGCCATTATACCCCAATAAAGATGTTAAAAAACAAAACAAAACAAAACATGAGAGTTCAAGGAGATTTTGCGTTTGTCCTGGACTGCTTTGAGTTACCCCTGCAGATGGCCCCATGGCAACAAATGCCATTCAAGAAGTATATATGTGGAAAAGTTTCAGAAGCTCTAATCATCCCAGCTTCACTACAGCCAAAATCATCTGCTTGGTTTTCTTCACATTTGCCTCTGAATTTGTACATGACAATTTCTTCTAATACACATCTCTCTTTCTTCAGCAATGAACCATAGGCAGCCCCTCAAATGTTCGCTGAAAGGAAGTCTCTATTTGTTTATCTAAAATCATTAACCTCTATATCCTCTCAAGATTGATGCACCTAGGTTGATGATGTTTGTGGTCATAGGTACTTGGTGACATGTGTATTCATCCATTGATTGGTTCATCTATATCTGTAGAGCCTGTGGTTCACAGGCACAGCAAGTGTGAGTCAGACATGAAACCCATGGACAAGGACAGCATGGTACAAAGGGAAAAAGACCCATAAACGCCTGTAATATGATGTAGGGTATGGTTAGGGAGAAAAGTCTGTGAAAGCCTTGAAAATGTATTTATCTCCATGGAAGGCTCTTCTAAGCTCCATTTGGGAATGGTACTCAACCAAGACTTTGATTAACTCAATCCTGACTCTCCAAAGGAGAACGATTAAATTTTTATGGTTTTTGTTTTGAATAGTTTCTCTTCTAGGCATGTGGGGAAGATCCCATGGAACGACAGAACATCACACAGGTGTCAGAGTTTGTCCTCTTGGGGTTCTCACAGACCAAGGAGTTCCAGAAATTCCTGTTTGTGGTATTCCCATTTGTCTATGTCACCACCATTGTGGGAACCCTCCCTATCATGGTCACAGTGACTTTTGAGTCTAGGCTCCACACACCCATGTATTTTCTGCTCTGAAATCAGTCTGTCATAGACATCTGCTCTTCTACAGTCACTTCCCCAGAGATGCTGGTGGACTTCTTACATGAGACCAAGATCATCTCCTACCAGGGCTGCATGGCCCAGATCTTCTTCTTCCACTTTCTGGGGGGTGGGACTGTCTTCTTCCTCGCAGTATTGGCCTATGACCGCTACATAGCCATCTCCCGGCCCCTCCACTATGTCTCCATCATGAACACTCAAATGTGTGTAGGGCTGGTGGTGACCGCTTGGGTAGGGGGCTTTCTCCACTCCATTTTCCAGCTGGTTCTGATGCTCCCATTGCCTTTTTGTGGCCCCAACATCCTGGATAACTTCTACTGTGACGTTCCACAAGTGCTAAGACTTGCCTGCACGGACACCTCCCTCCTGGAGGTCTGTATGATCTCCAACGGTGGGATGTTGGTCCTCATCTGGTTCCTTTCCTTCTGCTCTCTTACACTGTCATCCTGATGATGCTGAGGTCCACTCAGGGCAGGCGAGAAGGAAGGCAGCTTCCACCTGCACCACCCACATCATCATCATGTCTATGGTCTTCATTCCCTGTATCTATATCTATGCCTGGCCCTTCACCTCCTTCCCCATGGACAAGGCTGTGCCCATCAGCCAAACTGTCATGATCCCCATGCTCAACCCCATCATCTAAACCCTGAGGAACCAGGAGATGCAGGCAGCCATGAAGAGATTAGGCAAGCGCCTAGTGATTTTCAGCAGGGAGTGAACTTAAAATAGGTTGACTTTAAATGACAAAGCTTCTCTCTGAACTTTTGTTTTCCCATGTGAGAAGTGGAGGAAAGTCTTTATGGAGTGTAGCCATTGGGATTAAACTAATATTTCTATGGACCTACTCCTGTGGCAGGTATTGTGTTAGGCACTTTCCCGCTTTTATCTCATACTCACAAAACTGACAGTGGATATGTTCTTATTATATTAAACAGTTTTACAAACAAGAAAACTCAGAGAGAAGTGACCTGCTCAATGATGAACAGGAAAGGAGGGGCAGAGCTTGGCCATGAGATTTTTCCTCTGACTCCAAGTTTTGAGGCGGGAGATATGGGTGGGGTTTGAAACTCAGGCTCTCCCACAATCACAAGGGGAAGCAGAGAGTTCCTTATCTATGGATGAATATCTGTGATGAATGCTCAACACTTTCATCTTTTTTTTTTTGTAGCCTCCATTAGGACTTTATTAAGAGATTTTGGCTTTACAATACTAGGTAAAGACCAAGGAGTTCCAGAAATTCCTGTTTGTGGTATCCCTACAGCCAAACATAATATCCATTGCCATAAAATACTCAGTTAAAAAGACACAACTTCTTTATAGAAAACCTGTTTAAGTGTTCCAACTTTAATAATCCTATCAACTCTTACATTTTCATGTTCTCTCAATTGAATTGCAGCCTAACACTTTCATCTCATCTTTGGAACAATCACATTCTTTTCTGCTCCCTGCCTCTCTGCCTCCTTCACTGCGGTATTTGGGAAGTGTTCTCACTTTTAACATTTTTCTAAATATTTCCCATAAAAGTATTTTCCCTTTGGATTTATTCCTTTTCTAGAAAAATTCCTTGGATAATCTGAGAAGTGTTCTACTTTCCCAGCCTAATCTTTACATCATTTGGATGATATGGCTGAGAAGATGCTAATAGTATGGTTGGGGAACCAAGGTCAGAGGGCAGGGCCATGTCTATTAGTGGTCCAGATTTGAGGCATGGGTTCAGTCCAGAGCTGTCACCTCATGGGTTTTTGCCTTTCTCTTTGACTTTCTGCCCTGGGATGAGGGCTTCTTGAGGGCAAGGGTGTGTTTTATCCATCTTTATATCCTCCCAGCACCTTGAACAGTATTTTATACAGAGAGGCATTGCTGCTTTTTCTTGCACCGTATTCTTTCCCTGTCAAGTTCAGATCTACTTTTTATTTCTCTCTCTCTATAACTTATATTTCTTTACTCCATCTCCTTTAAGGTATGCTTCCTTTATAAAAGTCTTGGGCAATGTATAATGTTGGTCCAAAGTTAAGAAGATAATACAGAAGCTTTTTTGTTCCCGCTTCCCTCCCAACAACCATCCCATCCAGGAAAGCCATCGTGGCAGCTCTGATTTTATCCTTTCTCCACCTCTACCTCCCTGCTCCATTTCGCACATTCCTCCCCATTCACAGTGGGTGGGTCTTTGGAGATGAGGGGAGAGAAAATGGATTTAGTGTCACGTTAGATCTGAGTGGTCCCTCAGAACAGTGTTTTCCCCTTTCACACTAGAGTCCTTTAAATATCTGATGAAAATTTTCTCATACTCTAATTTATCTCTTCTCCAGATGCAGCACCTGCATTCCTTCAATTGTTCCCATTGTGACAAGTTTCCTGATTCCACTGTCCTGGCCATCTCCTCTGTATTTACTGTCATATGACAACATCCTTCTTAAAATGTGATGCTCACCATATGACACACAGCTGCACGGGGAATGTGAGCTCTTTTGAAAACTGTGATGGTCCTCTTTGAAATATATATCCATAAGGATGCTTTTGGTTGCAAGTAGCAGCATAACCAAATCACAGTGGCTTAAAGAATGAGGAAATCACCTCACTTTAAAAGACTAGAGGATAGGCAATTCCAGAGTTGGTTAATTCAGCAGCTCCAACAATTTAGGGCTCTGGGTTGGCTGCTCTGTAATTCCCTGTCTTTCCCCTCATGATGGTAATATGGCTGCCAACACTCCAGTCATCATATCTTTTTTTTTTGCGGTACGTGGGCCTTTCACTGTTGTGGCCTCTCCCGTGGCAGAGCACAGGCTCCAGACGCGCAGGCTTAGTGGCCATGGCTCACGGGCCCAGCCGCTCCACGGCATGTGGGATCTTCCCAGACTGGGGCACGAACCCGTGTCCCCTGCATTGGCAGGCGGACTCTCAACCACTGCGCCACCAGGGAATCCCCATCATATCTTTATATCCAAATAATTCAGCAAGAAGGAAGAGGAGACGTATTCATGTGCCTTTTTTTTTTAAACCTGGGGAGAAAATTTTCATAGAATCATTCCAGCAGAATTCTCCTATGACCCATTGGCCAGAAACTGGGTCATATATTCACCCCAGTCTACAAAGGGGAATGGAAAATGCATGTCTGGCTGTTTCAGCCAGAAAGAAGGGGATTGGAAATGGCAATCAACAGTGTCTGCCACATAGGTATAAGCCCCTGGTAGCAGAATGGTAGAGACATGATTGGCCTGAGTCGGAAATCTTGACAATGAGCAAAGTTTGTCATAGACAGGTACATAAAATCAAATGCCTAGAGAAGCTGACAGGTAACATGAATAAGTTAGGTGGGCCCAGTGAAGACTAAGGTGAACTAGAGAGTACATATCCAGGCCAGAGGGGAAACAGCACTCCACTGCTCTTCCCCACCCTCATGCAGAGCTCCAATACCTAAGTCCTTACAGAATAATCAGAAGGATTTTATTTAGAGATACTAAACAGCCCTAGATGAACAGTCCAGGTCATTTTCCCAAATTGGCATTCAGGGATCTTCTGACAAAACAACTGACCTGATCGTCCTAAACAGAAGCCTCAATAAATACAGCTATATCCATGAGACTTTATACATTTAAGACATCTCTCATGGAAGCTATGCTGTGTTTATGACATGAATTTGACTCAACCCCAAATTTATTAACCCTATAAAGGTTTTAGAGGAAAAATTAAAAATAAATTGTTCATATGTGGCTTAAATTAAGAACGTTCCCTAGGGGGCTTCCCTTCCCTGGTGGCGCAGTGGTTGAGAGTCCGCCTACCGATGCAGGGGACACGGGTTCATGCCCTGGTCTGGGAAGATCCCAGATGCCGCGGAGCAGCTAGGCCCGTGAGCCATGGCCGCTGAGCCTACGCGTCCGGAGCCTGTGCTCCACAACGGGAGAGGCCACAACAGTGAGAGGCCCACGTACCACAAAAAAAAAAAAAAAAAGAATGTTCCCTATGCTTTGATGCTGTCTTGAAGAGTATAATGGGACAATAGCAGTCTTTGAAGCCATGGGACTCATATCCCAGCTCTTCCTCCTCTTGGTTGTGTTCTTTTTGGAGATCATTGAACCTCAACCTTTTTAGCTGTAAAATTTACATAATATTCACCCCACAGTGTGGTGTGGATCAATGAGGTAAATGTAAAACACCCAGCACAGCACTTAGCACATAGTAGGTGTTCAATTAATGTTAGTTTCTTCACATATTCCCATTTACCATTTTTTAAAATTCCATCAATATTTTAAAATTAAGCATCTGTTTCCTTAGGATCTGAACAATCAGGTCAAGTAATGCTCTTCAGTTATTTTGTTGATATGATTAGTGAAAGCAGCTCTCTTAAAAGTTGTTGAAGGGGGAATTCCCTGGTGGTCCAGTGGTTAAGACTCCTGCTCCCAATGCAGGGGGCCGGGGTTCAAGCCCTGGTCAGGGAACTAGATCCCGCATGCTGCAACTAAAAAGATCCCACATGCTGCAGTGAAGATCTCGCATGTGGCAACGAAGTTTCCGTGTGCTGCAACTAAGACCTGGCGCAGCCAAATGAATAAAAATAAATAAATAGATATTTTTTAAAAAGTTGTTGAGGGAAGGCTGTAAGTCATTCTAGTAATAGTAGATTAATTATGGTCCAGAGAATACTTCAATTCTTCTCAGGCTCATTAATCTCTTGATCTTGCCATTCCACCTGTACTTATAATCAAGCTTGGGGATGATTTAAGTGTAAGGAGAGAAAGACCTCAATAAGCCTTGCCTATGAAACTTACGTCACATATGATCCATTAAAAGTGGTGTATCAGTTAGGATTTCACCAGAGAAACAGGACCAGTATGATATGGAAATGTTGGGGAGAAGAAATTTTCCTCTACCCTTGCAGGTTCTTCTCACTGGTCTAAGAATGAAATTGACATGAGACAGATTAACAAGAGAAAATCAGAGTTTAAGAACATGTATACATGGGAGAGACCCAGGCAAACTGAGTAACTCACCACAATGGCTGGAACTTTCACCTTAAATACCATCTTCAGCTAAAGACAAAGGTATTTGAGGTAGGTGTGTGGAACTGCAAAAGAGGAAGAAAATTGACATGGAGATGGAAAAGCAAATGTTTGGTAAATTAATGCCTGCTGGGCCATGTAGAGACAATAGAACACAGAGTGGACACCATCTAGGCCCTGTCCCCCTACACATACACACCTAGCCCACATTCTTTGCAGGTGTCTCTGGTGATAGCTCCATTCTGGGAACAGGTTATCTATCTAAATTCTTTTTACAGCTAGAGGGGAGGGTCAAAGTTTCTTCCTGAGTCTTTTGGGCCTTGATTGTTTTCACCTCAAAATAATCCACATGTCAAGGAGACAGAGAGATAGATGAGAGAGATTTTTTGTAAGGAGTTCTTTATCAGATTGTGAGACTGGCTAGGTAAGTGTGAAATCTGTAGGGCAGGCCAACAGGAAGGGCAGGCTGGAACTCTTAGGCATGAAACTGCAGTCCAGAATTTTGCCGTCTTCAAGGAAACTTCAGTTCTGCTCTTAAGCCCTTTTAACTTATTGAGTAGGGGCACATTCAGATTAGCTAGGATAATCTCCTTTACTTAAAATTTTTACTTATAAAAAAATAAAAAATAGGACTTCCCTGGTGGTGCAATGGTTGAGAATCCACCTGCCAATGCAGGGGACACATGTTTGATCCCTGGTCTGGGAAGATCCCACATGCCATGGAGCACCTAAGCCTGTGCGCCACAACTACTGAGTTTGCACTCTAGAGCCCATGAGCCACAACTACTGAGCCTGCATGCCACAACTACTGAAGCCTGCATGCCTAGAGCCCATGCAACAAGAGAAGCCACCGCGATGAGAAGCCTGCACACCACAATGAAGAGTACCCCCCACTCACCGCAACTAGAGAAAGCCCACGCACAGCAATGAAGACCCAACACAGCCAAAAATAAATAAATAAATTTTTAAAATAAATAAATAAAAAATAAAACTAACTGATTATAGAATCAATTGCATCTACAAAATACCTTCTCAGCAACACCTAGATTAATGTTTGCATAACTGAGAACTATAGACTAGTCAAGTTATCACATAAAACCAACCATCACAAGGGGGGAATTATTAATCATCAGTGATGCTGAGCTCCCTCAATGAGGATGTAAAAGAAGTTCATTTTATACGTATCCCGCATCCATTTAACAATTTGAAGCTAAGTCTGAAAAATATGTATTTTCTTAGATGTATGGTACATAGAGAAATCGTTTTCTCAGCTCAGTGTCCATGACTGGGTCTTTAGAATAATTCCTCCATTCTGGCCATTCTGGGCTTTTGAAATCATTATGTTGATTAGTGGATGCAGTGAGCAAATGAGGTCTGGTGGACAGTTTACAGACTCAAATGTGCCCTGACAGGGGAATATATAAACTGGAACATATCAGGTTTCTTTTATTGAAAGGTAAATCAAAAAAAAATCACCCATATTATAGTCAGCGAGATGGACAAGTCCTGTCCCCTTACCCAGAATCAATCCAGGGTACTTTTTCAAGTGATTCAATTCTAAAGTATTCTAAAGCTCTAAATAAGTAGTTTTTCCCCCATAGCTAACATACTCAATAGTGAAAAGCTGAAAGCTTTCCTCTAAGATCAGGAACAAGACAAGGATATCCACTCTCACCTCTTTCATTCAGCATAATTTTGCAAGTCCTAGCCACAGCAGTCAGACAAGAAAAAGAAATAAAAGGAATCCAAATTGGAAAGGAAGAAGTGAAAGTGTCACTCTTTGCAGATGACGTGATGCTGTACATAGAAAATCCTAAAGACACCACCAGAAAACTCTCAGAGGTCATCGATGAATTTGGTAAAATTGAAGCATACAAAATTAATATACAGAAATCTCTTGCATTTCTTTAAACTAACAACAAACTATCAGAAAGAGAAATTAAATAACAATCCCATTTAACTATCACATGTACCTGGAAAACTGTAAGACACTGATGAAAGAAATTGAAGATGACAGAAACAGATGGAAAGATATTCCATGTTCTTAGACTGGAAGAATCAATATTGTTAAAATGACCATACTACCTAAGGCAATCTATAGACTCTGACAATGCCTATCAAAATACCAATGGCATATTTCACTGAACTAGAACAAATAATTTAAAAATTTGCATGGAAACACAAAAAACCCCAAATAGCCAAAACAATTTTGAAGAAGAAGAATGGAACTAGAAGAATCATGCTCCCTGACTTCAGACTACACTATGAAGCTACAGTAATCAAAACAGTATGGCACTGGCATGAAAACAAACACATAAATCGATGGAACAGAATAGAGAGCCCAGAAACAAACTCATGCACTTACGGTCAATTAATCTACAACAAAGGAAGCAAGAATATACAATGGAGAAAAGACAGTCTCTTCAATAAGTGGTGCTGGGAAAACTGGACAGCTATATGAAATTAGAACATTCTCTAACACAACATTCCAAAGTAAACTCAAAATGGCTTATAGACTTAAATGTACAACTAAATATTATAAAACTCCTAGAGGAAACATAGAACACTCTTTGACATAAATTGCCACAATACATATATTTTTGGATCTGTTTCCTAAAGTAAAGGAAACAAAAGCAAAAATAAACAAACGGGTCCTAATTAAATTTAACAATTTTTGCATCAACAAAATGAAGACAATCTAGTGAATGAGAGGAAATATTTGCAAATTATAGGACCAATAAGGGATTTATATCCAACATATGTAAACAGTTCATACAACTAAACATCAAAAAAACAAAACACCCAATTTAAAAAATGGGCAGAAGAATTGAATAGACATTTTTCCAGAAGAAACACAGATAGTCAACAGGCACATGAAAAGATGCTCTGCACTGCTAATCATCAGGGAAATTCAAATGAAAACCACAATGAGACATCACCTCACACCTGTCAGAATGGCTATCATCAAAAAGAACACAAATAACTAATGTTGGTGAGGATGTGGAGAAAAGGGAATTGTATGCTCTTGGTGGGAATGTAGACTGGTGCAGCCACTGTGAAAAACAGTATAGATGTTTCTGAAAAAATTAAAAATAGAACTACCATATGACCCAGCAATTCCACTTCTCAGTGTATACCCCCCAAAACCAAAAATACTAATGTGAAAGATACATGCATCCCAATGTTCATAGCAGCATTATGTACAATTGCAAAGATATGGAAACAACCAAAGTGTCCATCAACAGATGAATGGATAAAGAAGATGATGTGGGATATATATATATACCAATGTATACATATATACAGTGGAATACTACTCAGCCATAAAAAAGAATGAAAATATGCCATTTGCAGCAACATGAATGGACTTGGAGAGCATCCTGCTAAATGAAATAACTCAAACAGAGAAAGACAAATATCATATGATATCAGTTATATGTGGAATCTAAAAAATACAACAAACTTGTGAAAAAACAAAAAAGAAGCAGACTCACAGTTATAGAGTACAAATTAGCAGTTACCAATGGGAAGAGGCAAGGGAGAGGGGTAATATAAGGATAGGGTATTTAAGAGGTACAAGCTATTAGGTATAATAGTTATACCTAATATAAATATATATATTTTAGATATAAAATAAGGTACAAGGGGGGCAGAGTCAAGGTGGCAGAGTAGGAGTATGTGGAGTTTGTGTATCCTCACAAGTAGGGAACCTAACATATGCTAGTGGGGGCCCTCAACACCAAGGGGACAGGAGGAACCCCTGAGCTACTGAGTAGGACATGGGGTGGGGAACAAGAGGGGAAGAGAAGTGAAGGCAGGATGGGACTGGTGCCCCTGAGGGGAAGCTGGGGGAGGGGAGGAGTTCCCACGTCTGGAGAGGCCCACTCACCACGAGAGGATCAACGGGGATGGGGAGAGACCCTCGGGAGTTTGGAGGATTGGAGGGGAATGCAGCTAGTGTTTTCCCTGCCCGCTCAGGCCCTGGGGAGCCTGCTGGGGTTTTGGGTCTGGTCCTTCACCCTCTGAGGCCCCCTCTAGCCGTGTGGGTCCTGGTGGTGTGGGAGTAGAGGCGAATGGGGAGGGAACCCCAGGGATTGGAGGATGGGGGTGGGGAAGTGTGGCTACTGTTTTCCTCACTGACTCAGGCTCTGGTGAGCCTGTTGAGGTCCCAGGCCTGATCCTCCGCATTCCTAGGCTGGAGGCACTCTGGGGCCCTCTCTGGCCAGCTAAGCCTAAGCCTCACTCTGCCAGCTCTCCAGAGCCTTTTCCAGTCCTGTGGGTCCTGAGCCTAGACCCCATCACTGCCTAAACCATGCCCCTCCACAGCCAAGGCCTTTTTCCAGCCTTTTTTTTTTTTTTTTTTTTTGCTATTGTAGCTCTGTTTTACCTTCCAGTTGTTGTTTCATTTATATTTTTATTTTTTATTTTTCTAATATTATTTTTAATTTTTGTTATTGTCTTCTCCTTTTATTTTTTTTTGCCATGCATTGTGGCTTGCAGGATCTTGGTTCACAAGCAGGGGGTTGGGCCTGAGCTCCTGTGGTGGGAACACCAAGTCCAAATCACTGGACTAACAGAGAACCTCAGACCCCAGGGAATATTAATTGGAGTGAGGTCTCCCAGAGGTCCTCATCTTGTCACCAAGATCCCAACTGCCTGAAAGCTCCACTGCTGGAAGCCTCAGGTCAAACAACCAGTAAGACAGGAACACAGTTCCAACCATCAAAAAAAATGAGGTGACAAAAAATATATTACAGATGAAGGAACAGGGTAAAAACCTACAAGACTAAATAAATGAAGATGAAATAGGCAACCTACCTGAAAAAGAACTCAGAGTAATGAAAGTAAAGATGATTCAAAATCTCAGAACTAGATTAGAGGCACAGATTGAGAAAATACAAGAAATGTTAACAAAGATCTAGAAGAAATAAAGAACAAACAACAGAGATGAACAACACAATAACTAAAATGACAAATACACTAGAAGGAATCAATAGCAGAATAACTGAGGCAGAAGAATGAATAAGTGAGCTGGAAGATAGAAAGGTGGAAATAACTGCCAAGGAGCAGAATAAAAAAAAAGAATGAAAAGAATTGAGGACAGTCTCAGGGACATCTGGGACACACTAAATGCAACAACATTAGACTTATAGGAAGAAGAAGAAGAAGAGAAAAAGAAAGGGTCTGAGAAAATATTTGAAGAGCTTATAGTTGAAAACTTCCCTAACATGGGAAAGGAAATAGCCACCCAAGTCCAGGAAGCACAGAGTCCCATACAGGATAAACCCTAGGAGAAACACACCAAGACACATATTAATCAAACTAACAAAAATTAAATTCAAAGAAAACATATTAAAAGCAGCAAGGGAAAAGCAACAAATAACATACAAAGGAATCTCCACAAGGTTATCAGCTGATTTATCAGTAGAAATTCTGCAGGCCAGAAGGGAGTGGCAGGTTGTATTCAAAGTGATGAATGGGAAAAAACTTCAACCAAGATTACTCTACCCAGCAAGGATCTCATTCAGATTCAATGGAGAAATCAAAAGTTTAACAGACAAGCAAAAGCTAAGAGAACTCAGCACCACCAAACCAGTTCTCAAACAAATGCTAAAGGAACATCTCTAGGCAGGAAACAAAAGAGAAGAAAAAGACCCACAAAAACAAATCCAGAGCAATTAAGAAAATGGTAATAGGAACATACATATCTATAATTACCTTAAATGTAAATGGATTAAATGCTCCAACCAAAAGACACAGACTGGCTGAATGGATACAAAAACAAGACCTGTATATATGCTGTCTACAAGAAACCCACTTCAGACCTAGGGAAACATACAGACTGAAAGTGAGGGGATGGAAAAAGATATTCCATGCAAATGGAAATCAAAAGGAATCTGGAGCAGCAATACTCAAATCAGATAAAACAGACTTTAAAATAAAGACTGTTGGACTTCCCTGGTGGTGCAGAGGTTGAGAATCTGCCTGCCAATGCAGGAGACATGGGTTTGATCCCTGGTCTGGGAAGATCTAACATGCTGTGGAGCAACTAAGCCCATGTGCCACAACTACTGAGCCTGCGCTGTAGAGCCCGTGAGCCACAACTACTGAGCCCATGTGCCATAACTACTGAAGCCCACACACCTAGAGCCCATGCTCCACAACAAAAGAAGCCACCACAATGAGAAGCCTGCACGCTGCAACGAAGAGTAGCCCCCACTCACCACAACTAGAGAAAGACGGCGTGCAGCAACAAAGACCCAACACAGCCAAAAATAAATAAACAAATAAAATATAAATAAATAAAGACTGTTACAGAGATAAGGAAGGACACTACATAATGATCACGGGATCCATCCAAGAAGAGATTGAACAATTGTAAATATTTATGCACCCAACATAGGAGCACCTCAATCTATAAGGCAAATGCTAACACCCATAAAAGGGGAAATCAACCATAACACAATAATAGTGGGGGACTTTAACTCCCCACTTACTTACACCAATAGACAGATCATCCAGACAGAAATAAATAAGGAAACACAAGCTTTTTAATTAATTTATTTATTTTTGGCTACTTTGGGTCTTCGTTGCTGCACACGGGCTTTCTCTAGTTGCAGCAAGCGGGGGCTACTCTTTGTTGCAGTGCGTGGGCATCTCATTGCTGTGGCTTCTCTTATTGCAGAGCATGGGCTGTAGGCCTGTGGGCTTCAGTAGTTGTGGCAAGTGGGCTCAGTGATTGTGGCTCACAGGCTTTAGAGCACAGACTCATTAGCTGTGGCACATGGGTTTAGTTGCTCCATAGCTTGTAGGATCTTCCCAGACCAGGGCTCAAACCTGTGTCCCCTGCATTGGCAGGTGGATGCTTAACCACTGCACCACCAGGGAAGTCCCAGGAAACACAAGCTTTACATGACACAATAGACCAGATAGATTTACTGGATACTTATAAGACATTTCACTGGAAAGCATCTGAATACACTTCCTTCTCAAGTGCACATGAAACATTCTCCAGGATAGATCACACTTTGGGTCACAAATCAACCCTCGGAAAATTTAAGAAAATTGAAATCATATCAAGCATCTTTTCTGACCACAACACTATGAGATTAGAAATCAATTACAGGAAAAAGAACTGTAAAAACACAAACACGGGAACCTAAACAATGCACTGCTAAATAACCAGGAGATCACTGAAGATATCAGAAAGGAAATTAAAAAATACCTAGAAACAAATGACAACAAAAACACGATGACCCAAAACCTATGGGATGCAGCAAAATCAGTTCTAAAAGGGAAGTTCATAACAATTCAATATCACCTCAAGAAACAAGAAAAATCTCAAATAAAACATCTAAACTTACACCTAAAGCAACTAGAGAAAGAAGAACAAAGAAAACCCAAAGTCAGTAGAAGGAAAGAAATCATAAAGGTCAGAGCAGAAATAAATGAAATAGAAACAAAGAAAACAATAGCAAAGATCAGTAAAACTAAAGTTGGTTATTTGAGAAGATAAACAAAATTGATAAGCCTTTAGCCAGATTCCAAGAAAAGAAAGGAGAGAACTCAAATCAATAAAATTGGAAATGAAAAAGGAGAAATTACAACTGACGCTGCAGAAATATAAAAGACCATAAGAGACTACCAAAAGCAATTATATGCCAATAAAATGGACAACCTCAGAGAAATGGACAAATTCTTGGAAAGGTACAATTTTCCAAACTGAACCAGGAAGAATTAGAAAATATAAACAGACCAATCACAAGTAATGAAATTGAAACTGTAATTAAAAATCTTCCAACAAACAAGAGCCCAGGACCAGATGGCTTCACAGGTGAGTTCTATCAAACATTTAGAGAAGAGCTAACAGCTATCCTTCTCAAACTCTTCCAAAAAATTTCAGAGGGAGGATCACTGCTAAATTTATTCTACAAGGCCACCATCACCCCGATACCAAAACCAGACAAAGATATCACAAAAAAAGAAAATTACAGACCAATATCACTGATGAACATGGATGCAAAAATCCTCAACAAAATACTAGCAAACAGAATCTAACAACACGTTAAAAGGATCATACACCATGATCAAGTGGGATTTATCCCAGGAATGCAAGGATTTTTCAACATATGCAAAACAATCAATGTGATACACCCTATTAACATATTAAAGAATAAAAACCATATGATCATCTCAAAAGATGCAGAAAAAGCTTTTGACAAAAGTTAACACCAATTTGTGATAAAAGCTCTCCAGAAAATAGGCATAGAGGGAACCTACCTCAACATAATAAAGGCCATATACAACAAACCCACAGCAATGGTGAAATGGTGAAAAACTGAAAGCATTTCCTCTAATATCAGGAAAAATACAGGGATGTCCACTCTCGCCACTCTCATTCGACATAGTTTTGGAAGTCCTAGCCATCTCTAAGACTTCTTTTCAGATAAGAGAAAGAAATAAAAGGAATACAAATTGGAAAAGAAGAAGTAAAACTGTCACTGTTCACAGATGACATGATACTATACATACAAAATCCTAAAGATGCCACCAGAAAACTACTAGAGCTTATCAATGAATTTGGTAAAGTTGCAGGATACAAAATTAATGCACAGAAATCTCTTGTATTACTATACACTAACAACAAAAATCAGAAAGCAAAATTAAGGAAACAATCCCATTTACCATTGCAACAAAAACAATAAAATACCTAGGAATAAACCTACCTAAGGAGACAAAAGACCTGTGTGCAGAAAACTATAAGACACTGATGAAAGAAATTAAAGATGATACAAACAGATGGAGAGATATACCATGTTCTTGGATTGGAAGAATCAATATTGTGAAAATGGTTATACTACCCAAAACAACCTACAGATTCAATGCAATCCCTATCAAACTACCAATGGCATTTCTTACAGAACTAGAACAAAAAATCTTAAAATTTGTATGGAGACACAAAAGACCCCGAATAGCCAAAGCAGTCTTGAGGGAAAAAAACAGAGCTGGAGGAATCAGACTCCCCAACTTCAAACTATACTACAGTGCTACAGTAATCAAGACAGTATGGTACTGGTGCAAAAACAGAAATATAGATCAATGGAACAGGATAGAAAGCCCAGAGGTAAACCCACGAACCTATGGTCAACTAATTTATGACAAAGGAGACAAGGATATACAATGGAGAAAAGACAGTTAATTCAATAAGTGGTGCTGGGAAAGCTGGACAGCTACATGTAAAAGAATGAAATTAGAACACTCCCTAACAACATACACAAAAAAAACCTCAAAATGGATTATACATTGGTACAGATGAACCTATTTCCAGGGCAGGTATAGAGTCACAGATGTAGAGAATGGATTTGTGGACACTGGGGGAAGGGGAATGTGGGACGAATTGGGAGATTAGGATTGACATATATACACCACCATGTGTAAAATAGATAGCTAGTGAGAAACTGTTACAAAGCATAAGAAGCTCAGCTCGGGGCTCTTGATGACCTACATGGGTGGGATGAGGGATTGGGTGGGAGGGAGGTCCAACAGGGAAGGGATATATGTATACATATAGCTGATTCATTTCATTGTACAGCAGAAACTAACACAACATTGTAAAGCAATTGTACTCCAATAAAAAAATGAAATAAAATAAGCTACAAGGATATACTGTACAACACAGGGAATATAGCCAATATTTTATAATAACTATAAATGGAGTACAACCTTTAAAAATTGTCAGTCAGTATATTGTACACCTGTAACTTATATAATATAGTACAGCAACTATACGTCAATTTTTAAAAAAATAACTTTAAAAAATCTATATCTCTTGTATGTGGAAGAGCTTCACATTATATTCTTATCTGCCGCAGGAAGATACTTTATTTTGCCAAGTATAAACATTTGCAGTAAAAGAATTCAGACCAATCTGGAAATCCTATGCAGATCAGACAGCTCCGTGTAAGAAGTCAGACAGTTTTTACAGCACATCAAGGTTACAATGCCAATTAATTCCAGTTTTGCGCAATTCCTCATAATAGGATATATATGGGTTTCCTGTACCAATCCTTGTGTTAGAGGTGGTAAGAATTCACATGTAAAGAATGTTGGCATTTTACAGATGATGTAGTAGATTTAGGACAGGTGGTTAATCAATATTGGGACTTTGGTTGGCAAAATAAAGGACAAGGTTTACAGGGCAGTAAGTTTCCACTGTAGTCTACAAATATTTTCTCACTTATGAATTTCCCTAAGTGAAGATCAATTAGGCTTAAAAGTAGACGAAAGGACAAGAGAAGAAGGAGGAGAAGAAGAAGGAAAGAAATCAAGCCAGTTATCTGGACGATTCCAGGAGAGAGAGAATAGTCCCTGTGCTGATTAGCAAGACTGTGATGCTCAGAGTGTGGTCCCCAGGACAGGGGCATCAGTATCATCTGAGAACTTGTTACAAATGAAAATTCTTGGCCTTACCATTGACCAAATGAATGAGAAGGGCTGGGGCTGGGGCGCACTAATTTGTCTTTTAACAAGTTCTCCAGGTGATTGTCTCAAGGGTAAGAATCACTGGTCTAAGAAATGGGTTCTTCCAAAACTCCCAGAGAGTCTGTTTCTTTAGAAGAGACTCTTGTCCTATTAGATCTTGGTCTGAGAATTCTACATTCTACAATCTATAAAATTGTATTGTCCTTGGTCCTTTTGGCCCCCAAGGAATAACTCTTAATAATTATGTGTTTTTGAGACATTTTGAAACTTTTTAACAACTTCCATTGCTCCCTTGCCCCCAGTGGTAATCAACCCAGCGCTACTTCCTGAGCTGAGTCCAGTAAGTTCTCCCCAGGGATATATCCTATTCCCCAAGGGTCACACCCATTGTTGTATAGGTGATGTATGGGCAGTGGCTGGGAAGCTAAAGCTGCAGAAAAGGATTTCCAAGAAGATGGAAGACCTGAAGGCTCTCTCCCATTCTGGGCTGAAGAAAGGTGAGAGACCAGGGTTTCCTCACCTATAGATAGAGCAGCTGTAAGAAGCATCCAGAAACACTTACTGGAGGTGGAGAGAATAAACAAGTGACCTAGGCTTGACAGTAGTAATTCTTACATGTGAGGAGAGCCTCAGAAAGTAATGCATGGAAAACAAGGTGTTGAAAACAGATTCCTCAAGTTGCATGTGCAAAACCAGGTTTTTTACAACCAAGTGAAAGCTTGGTTCTGTGATTTAGAGGGAGGACGCTAAGAGTAAAGGATAAGGGAATACAACACAAAATTCTCCACATGGACCACATAATTACCTATTAATACATTATGTTAGCAAACATTTTTTGAGCAACTGCTAAATCAGACTTAGTATAGGTGCTGGTGTTACTATGTTGTTGAATTAAAAATCTAGTTAAAAGGGACAATAGAAAAAATGATAAATACTATAACAGAGGTACTTATAAAACATTATTGGAACCCAGAGAAATGAGGGATTAATTCTGCATGAGAGAAATGGAGAAGGAGTCACAGAGAAGGTGGTATCTGAGGACTTCTAGGTTGAGAAGGTAGTAGAAGGTATTTCAGGAAACAGAATTCATTCCCAAAGCTAGAGAAATAACCAAGCATATGGCAAATGTGAGAGGCTATGAATTCCTTGAACAGAAATCAGTTCCTGGATAACAGGGATACTGATTAGAAAGGTAGATGGAGTCTACATTTTACAGTTTGGTATGACATACTGAGAGGGAGTTGCACATATGTAAGTATGTTTTTCAACCCTGAATTAATCTACAAAGCATGTTAGGCAGCTTCTAAGAGTTTGAGTTTTAAGCTGTGGGCCCTTGATAGTCATTAAAAGATTATAATGAGGGAGGAAGACAATCAGATATGTTTAGAAAGGTCTCTCTGACAGTGATATAGAAGATGGACTGGCGTGAAAGCAGATGGAAGAAGAAGGATGCTATTAAAATGACCTCTGCAGGACAATAAATTGCAGGAGGGAGGTGGGGGGGGAGTGAGACAAAGCAGGGGAGTGTGGGGGCCACTTAACCCTCACCTGTCACTTCTGTCTCTCACCCTCCGTGTCCTTCACCTTTGTTTCCATTCCCCTCCCCACCCCTCCACCTCTCCCTTCCCCTTCCTCCCTTTCTCTTAATCTGCCCTCCTTATTCCTTTGTCTATTTTATTTCTCTCATTTCAACATCTTCTTTTCTCTTCTATCCTTCTATTCAGTAACATCTTCTAAAATTCTTGTTCCGTTCAGAAGAGCTCTTCCAGTCCCCTTCATACGATAGCCATCACCCATTTCTTAATCCAGAGAATCTCTCTCCCCCTTCTTTTGTCTCAGCACTCACACCATATATCCCATGACCTCATCCAGTAAGGGGCCACCTACATCAATGAGGGAGGCACTTCCTATAGCTGTTCACCCACCCAGCAGTCAACACCACATGTTTTTGAGTATTGACTGTCAGCAAAGATAGGCACTGCAGGGCAGAAATAAATTATAAGATGCATAATGATACCTCTGGGAGCTTAGAGTTGACTTATGGAGGGAAAACCTAGAAATGTTAATGAACCATGAAAAGTTCATTAACATTATGATATGTTCATTGTTGCATGAAAAATGATTGGTACAAAAAAGTATTAGAGACTGGAAAAGGGAGGGTATCTTTAGAGCAGGAGACTACACAGAGGACAGTGATTTATTATTTATTTTTCCAGACACTGTTCTAGGATCCTTATGTGTTATTTAATTCCCTAGGTAATTTCTATAAAGGACACATTCTTCTTAGAGATGTGGAAACTGAGACCCAGATTAAGTAACTTACTCAAGGTCAAATTTCAAGGAAATAGAAGCTCTGAAGTTTGACTCTCATTTGTTGGATTCTAAGTTGTCTCCCCCATCACTATATTACACTGAATCATTTAAAGGCAGGCTGTATGTGTCTCTGGATGGCTTTAAGATATCGCTTGAATGTGTATTCCAGCACTGACTAGTGAAATCTCCAAAGACAAGGCCATTTAATCAGCACCTGGTATTATGATTTTCACATGAAGATGTCCATCGTCTGGACTTGGACAATTGCTTTGAGCCACTGAGCACTAGAAGGGCACATAGTAACTTCATGCATCTCTGTCTATGGTGTGTTTTCTTTAGGTGTATGGAGAAGAGACCATGAAATCAGGAAGCCTCACATGGGTATCAGAATTTGTCCTCCTGGGGCTCTCCCAGACTCAGGAGCTCCAGTTCTTGTTTCTGATGTTCCTATTTGTCTATACCACCACTCTCATGGGAAACCTCCTTATCATGGTCACGGTGACCTCTGATTCCTGGCTTCAGACTCCCATGTATTTTCTGTTCCAAAACCTGGCTATCTTAGACCTCTGTTTCTCCTCAGTCACTGCCCCAAAGATGCTTGTGGACTTCCTCACTGAGAAGAAGACCATCTCCTACCAGGGCTGCATGGCCCAGGTCTTCTTGTTCTACTTTCTGGGAGGTGCCATGATCTTCTTCCTCTCAGTGACAGCCTATGACTACCTTGCTGCCATCTCCCGGCCCCTCTACTATGTCACCATCATGAACACTCAGCTCTGTGTGGGGCTGGTGGTGACAGCCTGGATGGTAGGTTTTGTTCATTCCACTTCCCAACTGGCTCTGATGCTTCCACTGCCTTTCTGTAGCCCCAACATCTTAGGTAGCTTCTACTGTGATGTTCCACAGGTACTGAGACTTGCCTGCACAGACACTTCTGTCTTAGAGTTCCTCACGATCAGCAGCAGTGAGATGCTTGATGTCATCTTGTTCCTCCTCCTCCCGATCTCCTACTCAGTCTTCCTGGTGATGCTGAGGTCCCACTCAGGGAAGGTAAGGAGGAAGGCAGCTTCTACCTGCACCACCCACATCATCGTCGTGCCTATGGTCTTCATTCAAAGCATTTACCTCTATGCCTGGCCCTTCACCTCCTTCTCCATGGACAAGGCTGTATCCTTCAGCCACAGGGCCGTGACCCCCATGGTAAACCCCATGATCTACACCCTGAGGAACCAGGAGATGCAGGCAGCTGTGAAGAGATTAAGGAGGCACTGGGTGGTTTGTAAAAGGGAGTGACAGTGGGTCACTTTTCTTTGGCTTCGTTTTCCATTTGTAAGGTGGAGAGAGAGTATCTGCCCTCTTCATACCCGTGGATGTGTTGTGAGGGTCATCGTAGAAGTGAGTAAGTATTGAAACTAAACAACTTACTCAGATTTTTAGAAAAAAGGAAAATATCCTTTTTTTTTGTGGTGGATGATTTGAGCACTCCTAGGACAAGATGTGTTGTCATGGAAACATTCTGGAAAGCCATACTCTCCTTTCTGCCTTCTTGGTGGACAGTTTCCTCTTAAAATGTCAACATTTTCCCAGAAGAGCAGTTCTGTTTTCTGTATTTTGACCTGTTTTCCCAGTACCCCATTTTGGTGTGAATCTGGATTGTTGGAAACTGCACAGAATTCAGAGTATTAATCCTTAAATTAGAGACCCTAACCCAACACTTAACAAACAGATGACCTTGAATGAGACACCTGGCCTCTCTTGAACTCGTAACTTCTTCCTCAACAAACTTGCTGAACTTAATATCTGACCCCAAGCCTCCCAGGTTTATTATAAAAGTCAAACCCCCCAAATTGTAAGAAAACATCGAGTGAACCATATAATTATATTTTATTTTATTTTCAAATTGGAAATGATCATGAATATTCAGATTTTTTGCTGTACATTTTAATACAGTATAAAATTATTACAAGCAAAAGATTATGTGTAAAATGCATGTAAGCTATAAAACACTATATTGTATGGACACTCATGTACAGACTACTCAGTTCAAGAATCATATGGCACCAATAGCTTATACCTGCCTGTAGGTACTCTCCATCACATCACTGCTCCCCGGATGAAGCTATATTGTTGAATTTTGTGTTTATTATTTCATTGCTTAAAGAAATAATTTCATCACATTTTTACATAATCAGTGTATTGTTTTGTTTTGCTTTTTTTGAACTTGATAAACATATCAGACTGTACTTAATATTCTGAGGGTGTTTTTCACTCAACATTATGTTTCTAAACACCCACATTGCTCTGTTTGACTGTGGTTCATTCATTTGCGCTGCTATATTATATTCCGTTGTGAGAATAAGTTATTGGGCTTGTTCCCAGTTTTTGCTCTAGCAAACAGTGCTCTTTTGAATATTTTTCTGCTTGTCTCCAGTTGTTATATTGAGGAGCTATGGGTCATTACCTTGAAGTGGAATTGCTGAGTCATGAGATCTTCAAAGACTTACCTTTACAAAATCATGCCAAATTGTTTTCCAAAGTTGTAACACATTACATGTTCATCAGCAGAGTTGAAGTGTTCCTATTGATTCACATCCTCCTAACAGTTGATATTGTCAGATGTCTTCATTTTTGCCAGTGTATGGGTAAACAATGATATTTCACTGTAGTCATTTTGCATTCCTCTAACATTTCTTTCCATATTTTTTACTGCATTCAGGTTTCCCATGAATGCCTTTTGTTCACTTTTCTACTGACTTTTTCTAGTTAATGTAGGAGTTCTTATATAATTTGCTGATCTATTGTCAGCTATATTTATTACAATACCTTCTCCTAGTTTGTGGTTTGTCTTCTTTATTTTTGGTGTTAGTGTTCGTGTAGTCAGGTATATCAATCTTTTATTTTGGTATTACCTCTTATTGAGATCTAATTTTTAAAAATTGCTTCTTATCCAGAGGACAAAAAGATATTCTGCTACATATAATAGTTCTTTTTTTAAATATAAAGTTTGTTTATTTATTTATTTTTATTTGGGCTGCGTTGGGTCTTCGTTGCTGTGTGTGGGCTTCCTCTGGTTGCGGCGAGCGGGGGCTACTCTTCGTTGCGGTTCACGGGCTTCTCAGTTCAGTGGCTTCTCTTATTGCAGAGCACGGGCTCTAGGCACGCGGGCTTCAGTAGTTGTGGCACGCGGGCTCTAGAGCGCAGGCTCAGTAGTTGTGGCGCACGGGCTTAGTTGCTCCGCGGCACGTGGGATCTTCCTGGGCCAGGGCTCGAACCCGTGTCCCCTGCGTTGGTAGGCAGATTCTTAACCACTGCGCCACCAGGGAAGCCACATATAATAGTTCTTCTATTTTAACTTTTTTAAAAATTTCACTTTAGACACCTTTTTAACTTTTTGAAAAATCTCAAACTTACACTAAAGTTGCAAGTATAGTATAAAGGACTTTTTTTTTCCCCTGACGGTTTGAGGAAACCGGGTAAGTTGCCAACCTGATGCCCACCTTAATATTTGTGTGTATTTTCTACAAAGACATTCCCTCCAATGCTGCCATACAGTCACTAAAATTGATACACATCAATACATTGTTAGAATCAAATCTTTAGCCTCTACTCAAGTTTTGCTATATGTCCCAAGAAAGTCTCATAGAAAGAGAATCTGTTTCAAAAACATGTGTTGTGGGTCTTCCCTGGTGGTCCAGTGGTTAAGACTTCGCCTTCCAATGCAGGGGGTGCCAGTTCGATCCCTGGATGGGGAGCTAAGATCCCACAGGCCTCGTGGCCGAAAAAAAAAAAAAAACACCCAAACATAAAACAGAAGCAATATTGTAACAAATTCAATAATGATCCATATTAAAAAAAATCTTAAACAAACAAACAAACAAAAAGACTATGTGCTGCATTTAGTCATCATGTGTCTTTAGGCTCTTTTGATCTGGAAGAGTTCCTCCTTGATTTTGATTATCTTGGAACTTTAAAAAATTATTGGCCAATTATTTTGTAGAATGTCCTTCAGTTTGGATTTGTCAGATGTTTTATGATGATTAGACTCAGGTGATGCATCTTTGTCAGTTTGCCAGGAATATCGCAGAAGTCATGCTGTGTTCTTATTACAACCTATGAGGGATGAGTGATTTTGCTTTGTCTCTTTACTAGTGTCCCATCACTCTTTTTTTTTGTTGTCCCATCACTTTGATTACTTGACTAAGAAGTGTTCATTAGGCTTCTCACCTAAGTCATTCATTTTCCCTTGGAAATTAGTAAATATTTTGTGGAAAGGTACTTTGAGACTATGTCAATATCTGGTTTCTTATCAAACTTCCAATTTTTATTTATTATCTGTGTGAACTTGTATTTTCCTTTTTTTATTCATTAAGTTATAATCCATTATTATCATTACTTACTTTGATGCTCAATTTACCCCAGATTTGGCCAGTCATAGTCTCTTCAGGCTGGCTTCTATGTTCTTTTTTTTTTTTTTTTTAATATTTATTTGGCTGCATCATTGTGGCACGTGGGCTCTAGAGCACGCAGGCTTAGCTGTGGCATGCATATGGGATCTTAGTTCCCCGACCAGGGATTGAACCTGTATCTCCTACGAAGGCGGATTCTTAACCACTGGACCATCAGGGAAGTCCCATATGTTCTTTCTATTCTTTGAGCACTTCCTTTCTTACTGGTCCAATGAAACACCCCATGCTTATCTTGTACTTTCTGTGCTCCAGCTCTGGGATCAACTATTTCAGTAAACAGTCCTGCTTCCTTTGAGTGGAAAATGGTATTTAGAAGGCAAATTTGGGTGCTGGGTGTGCTCATTGTTTCATATATATATATATATATATATATATATATATATATAAATTTCTCCTTTTCCAATCCAGCATCACAGAACTTAGAACTTATTCTGTTTTTCCCTTTCCACACTTATAACTATTTTCTCTGCTGAAGAACCTGGCTCTCATAATCCTTTATATAAATACACGAAATTCACTTCACATAAAATTAACTTTTTCAAGTGTACAATTTAGTGGCATTTAGTATTTTCACAGTGCTGTGCAGCCATCACCTCTGTCTTGTTCCAAAACAGTTCATCCCCCCGAAAGGATTTCCCATACCCGCTAAGCAGTCATTCCCCATTCTCTCCCCTCTCCTCAGCTCCTGGAAACCACTAATCCGCTTTATGGACTTACCTATTATGGACATTTCATAAAGTAGAATGATAAAATATTTGTGTCTGACCTCTTGCACTTAGCACAATGTTAATAAGGTTAGTTTACACTGTAGTAGGTATTAATACTTCATTCTTTTTTGGCCATGACGCATGGCTTGAGGGATCTTAGTTCCCCCATCAAGGATTGAATCTGCGCCCTCAGCAGTGAAAGCATGGAGTTCTAACCACTGGACCGCAAGGGAATTCCCTGTACTCCGCTCTTTTTTATGGCTGAATACTATTCCATTGTCTGGATACAGCACATTTTGTTTACCCATTCATCTGTTGAATGACATTTTAGTTGTTTACATCTTTTGCCTATTGTGTGTAGTGCTGCTGTTAGCCTTTGTTTGTAAGTATTTGTTTGAGTACCTGTTTTCAGGACTTTCAAGTATATACCTAGGAGTAGAATTGCTAGGTCATATGGTTAATTCTATGTGTAACTTGTTGAAGAACTGCCAAAGTGTTTTCCACAACAGCAGTACCCTTTTTTGTTCCTGGGTAATAGATCCTTGTCAAATTTTGATTTGCAAATATTTTCTCCCATTCTTTGGAAGAAATCTTTTACTTTTTTCATAAGCGTCTTTGATGCACAAATTTTTAAATTAGGATGAAGTCCAATTTATCATTATTTCTTTTGTTGCTTGTGTTCTTGTTATCATACCTAAGTATGCCTTGCCAAATCCAAGTTCATAAAGATTTACCTCTATGTTTGCTTCTAAGATTCTTATAGTTTTGTCTCTTACATTTAGGACTTTGATCCATTTTGAGTTAATTTTTTGTAGATGGTATGAGGTAGTGGTCCAACTTTATTCTTTTGCATGTGGATATCCAGTTGTCCCAGCAGAATTAATGAAGAGACAATTCTTTCCCCATTGAATAATCTTAGCACTCTCCGTGAGAATCAATTGACCATAAAAATATGGTTTATTTCTGGACTCTCAATTCTATTCTCAATTCTATTCTGTGTAGGGATGGGCCCTTGGAGTTCCCTACTCTGCCATTTTCTCTGACATCACTCTATCCTTAATTTATTAACTTGCTTCATTCATCCCCTTGTATACAACCATCTCCCATAGCAGTTCTGTCCATGTTTCCACTCTCTCCCCTGATGCTTTCCTCACTCCGGTTGGGCTTTGGTATCACACAGCAGACCAGCCCCCTGCTCAGACACTTTCCTTACCCTACTCATGCTCCAACACCCCCATCAGAACATCCCCCACGTGGAAACCCTCCTCACCCTGCTTGGGCTCTGACGCCTGACATCAGGGTGCACCTCTGCATAGACACCCTTCTCATCCATTTGCAGTTTTGCTCCCCACACTGAGTCATCCCACTATGGGAACAGTCTTCTCACTGTGCTTTAACGTTCACAATTAGTGGCTCCCAAAAGGGATATCCAGGCTCTGACAACCCATGCTGGGCCCCATCCTGTGAAAACTCTATTCAAACTATGTTTTTATTCTACACTAGGAGGATTTTCTCAACTCTACCTTCCAATCTCTCTATTAAAGTTTTCATTTCTGTCAACATATTTTAATATCCAAGAACACTTTTTTGTTCTATGATTTTTAATATCATCTTGTTCTTATTTATGGATTCTATGTCTTCTTGTTTCTCTGAAAGGATGTTAATTATATAAACTTTTCTTCTAGTTCCTCTGTCATCTCTGTTTGCGTCTCATTTATTTTTCTATTTATTTTTTTTCCCTTTTGTATTAGTGGTCTTCCTGTTGATCCTTGGCTATCTACATCTAAGAGTAAGGGAGGAGGGTGGGAGGGAGGGAGACGCAAGAGGGAAGAGATATGGGAACATATGTATATGTATAACTGATTCACTTTGTTATAAAGCAGAAACTAACACAGCATTGTAAAGCAATTATACCCCAATAAAGATGTTAAAAAAAAAAGAAATACAACTATTGAAACGAAGAAGAACAGAATTAAACATAAGAAAAAGAGTAAGGGAATAAAATATGAATTCGTACCTCTATGTATTAAACTTTACCTTAGGGGTTCTGGTGGAAATCAGCTCTTTACTGGAGGACACCCAAGTACCAATACATGGAGATCTATTTTTCAGGAGTTGTTGTTTCTGCAAAGAAAAATCTTGATTTCCTGTCTTTGGCTTAGATGCTCAAGTTTTGTCCTGGGGTGAGGAGCGCGATGATCCTCAGTACCTCTTAGACAGAGAAATTACCGCTGACCTCCTTTTCTTATTTGAGTTTGTGACCTCACATTTGAGTTCATGACCTCTGCTGTTAGAAGAGTTATCCTACATACGACAGAATTTGCATCCCTGTCAGTATTCTCTTGCCTCTGGTCCATCATGTTCATCCCCGTTTCCAGGTGCTTTATAAGAAGATAGCCTTGTTCTTGGGTGTCTACCCAAAGCCATTGCCAACCACCTCCCCCTTGCTTGTCCCCTATCATAAGTGTTCACCTTCCCAGAACACTTAGAAGCCAGGAGCGCTCATGTGTTCATGTGATCCGGTTCAAGTGATCACAACAAACAGTGTGTTAGCCTAGGAGATTCTGGGGAAGATTTCTCCTCCAGGAGTAGAGGCAAGAGATGCAGGAGGAGAAAGAAAATGCTCTCCACCCGTTTCCTCCCCACCAACCTTTGAATGAGATGTGTGAGGACTTACACCATAAGGAAGCATGGAGGCCATCTCGGCTCATGAGGGCACCACAAAGGGCACCACAGACTCACTGAATCAGGGTCTTGATATCACTGAGCCATGGGTCCTTGTTGGCTCGTCGGCTTTCACACTCTGAATTTTCTTAATTACCTATTTATCCTCCTCCTTCTGTTCTTAGCTCCCATCTCCTTTTCCCTTTCTCCTCTAGCTCTTCACCCTCCTCACATCTTTTATGATTTTGAAGCTGGGATGGGCTGGGTAACGAACACAGAACACTTATAAGCCCCTAACTGCCCTCATGAAGTCTCTTCTGAAACAGGATAGGGTATGAACAAACAGAGGAGCTGCACCGCTATGTTCATCCTCTCAACTCTCCCATCTCTCCTCCTCCCTGCTGCCAGAGAGGCCCGCATCTGTCAGGTCATTCTTCTGTATGACGTCCTCCACCGGCTTCTCACCTCCCTCAAGGTAAAACTTAAGTGTATGAGCCTGGTCTCTTAACACTATTCACAGTGATTCCTGCCTCCTCTCTACCCTAATGTCCCTTCACTTCCCCTGTGCTCCAACCTTGTCAAGGCCCTGAGGGTTCTTGGAGTGTATGCTGTGCCAGTTCATCCCTGGACCTCTGGTCTTCCCGTCAGAAACACACTTTCCCTCCTTTGTCTGCCTAACACATTTGAACTTTACCTCTGTTTAAATGTCATGTCCTCTCCAAAGTCTTCCTTCTCTTCCAGCCATGGTTAGCTGCTCGGCCTATTAACCATTGGCCATTCTGCTAGTAGAGGTATCTCCTCTCTGAAGTGCCTTTATGTGTTCCTGGGTCTGTTTTTCGCATCAACCTGTGAGTTCCTTGAGAGGAGAATGGATTTCTTATTTTTGTGTCCGCAACATTGTGCATTGAGGTGTACCCAACCTGCCTTTTACTGGTCTCCTATTCTTAAAAAAGGATAACTTTCAGTTATGCTAACAAATAGACTGCCAAATAGTTCCCAGCAAAGATGGGTTTATTCAGGATCAGCAGAGAATTGCAATTCAGGGTCTGCACCCATAGTGAGCCACGTGCAAGTCCCCAGTGGGAAGGGAACTTCTTTCTTTAGAGAGAAAAAAGAAGGTGGCAGGCTGTAGTAAAAAAAAAGAGCCCATGGCTTTTCTTTGGCTGAGTCCTTGCCAGGAAAGAAGTAGAGTCTTTCTTTTTCCTGTTGGGCTCTGCTATCGTCACAAGGTTTGAGAGCTCCCCCTTCTGGTCTCTCAACTCTATTTAATTGAAGCTTCTGTTTATTAATTTGTACACATTTATTGAATGTTCACAACGGCCCAAGTACAATAACTCCAAAACAATAAGCCACTTTGCAATCAATTTCTAAAACAGATAACTCGTCCACAATCATGCTCTGAGGAATCAACTTTGGGGTTGAAATGTGTTTACAAACATTTATGTGACTTGAGAGGAGAAATATATAAAGTAGAAGATATAATGGCTTTCTTATTGAAAACCAAGTCAGAATTATAATTAATTAGTCCAGGTAATTTAATTAGTTATTGTTAATAATGTTACAGTTAGTGACATCTGACAGTCAAGGAGATTGATAAGACCTAGTCCCTTCCCCAGCCTCAACCCAGGCTATTTTAACGAGTGGTTGGTTTTTAAGTGGAATAAAGCTCTAAATATTGGGAAGAATTCATGTTTTTTCAATCTATATCTCTTGTATTTGGACAAAACCAGAGCTTCAGATAGTGTTTTTCTATGTTCTTGCTAAGTATAAATATTTGTAACAAAACAACTCAGATCATCCTGGAAATCTCATGTAGAAAGGAAAGCTACTGTACACCAAGATTAGAAATTCCAATTCTGGTTCATCATAATAATAAAATATATGCACTTCCTGTACTAGTCCTTGTATGGAAGGAAGGATCTTACTGAGTAATAATTCATATATAAAGGGTACTAGAATGTTATAGATGGTGCAATAGAATTGGATATGGATGGGGAATCAACCTTGGGATCCAGTTGACAAAATAAAAGACCGATTTATAGGTTTTGTTTCCAATGTAGTATACAAATATTTTCCCACCTATAATGTTGTCCAAGTCAAGGTCAATTAATTCTTTTTCGAAAAGTAACCTATTAAACCAGTTGCCTTGATGATGCCGTGAGAAAGAACTGTTCATTCTGCTGACAAGAGCAGTGAAACTCAAAGTCAGTGGTTCTCAGACTGTGGCCCCAGATAAGCAGCATCAGCATCACCTGAAAACTTGTTAGAAATGTGAATTCTCAGGCTGCACCCCAACCTACTAAATGAAAAATCCTGCGTGGGAGTGTCTGAGTTTTAACATTCCCTCCAGGTGATTCTAATGCATGTTTAAGTGTGTGAACCACTGGTCTGTGAAATGGGTCCTTCCAAAAATCCCAGAAATTTTGAGAGTTTCTGGCCTTACTAATCTTGATTTCCTAATCTTACATGTCATGAATCTCTACAATTTTCATTGTCATTGGTGGGTTTTTGTTTTGTTGTTTTTTAAAAAAATTTTGTTTGTTTGCTTGCTTTTTGCCCTCAAGGCAGACCTTTCAAACAGTAAGTGTTATTTTTTGTTGCTGCGTTGTTTTGTTTTTGGAGTTTTCATATAGAATTATTTTATTTGCACTTAAGCAGATGCATTAACAGAAGGTAGTTTGGTTATAGTCTCCATGTGTTAAATTATTTGCTCATGCGTTAATTCAGTTAATATTCATTAAGCTTCCAATATGTTCCAGGTATTCTTTTTTTGGGGGGAAGGGAGTTTGCAATTTTTTTAATTTTATTTTTTATACAATTTTTAAAGGTTACACTCCCTTTACAATTATTACAAAATATTGGCTATATTCCTCGTGTTGTACAATACATCCCTGTATCCTATCTTACATCCAATAGTTTGTACCTCCCACTCCCCACCTCTATACCACCCCTCACCCCCCTTCTCACTGATAACCACTAGTTTGTTCTCTATGTCTGTGAATCTGCTTCTTTTTTTGCTTTATTCACTAATTTGTTATACTTTTTTAGATTGCACATATAAGTGATATCATATAGCATTTGTCTTTCTCTGTCTGACTTATTTCACTCAGCGTAATGCCCTCAAAGTCCATCCATGTTACTGCAAATGGTAAAATTTCATCCTTTTTTATGGCTGATTAGTATTCTGTCATATCTATATACTGCATCTTTATCCATTCATCTGTTGATGGGCACTTAGGTTGCTTTCATGCTTTGGCAATTGTAAATAATGCTGCTAGGAACATAGGGGTGCATGTATTTTTTTCAAATTAGTGCTTTTGTTTTTTCCGGATATACACCTAAGGGTGGAATTTCTTGGTCACATGGTAGTTCTGTTCTTAGTTTTTTGAGAAACCCACATACTCTTTTCCACGTGGCTGCACCAATTTACAGTCCCAACAGTGTACAAGGTCTCCCTTTTCTCCACATTCTGGCCAACATTTGTTATTTCTGTTCTTTTTGATGATAACCATTCTGACAGGTGTGAGGTAATGTCTCATTGTGGTTTTAATTTGCATTTCCATGATGATTAGCGTTGCTGAGAATCTTTTCATGTACGTGTTGGCCATCTGCATTTCCTCTTTGGAAAAATGTCTATTAAGTTCTGCCAATTTTTAATTGTTTTTTTTTTTGGATGTTGAGTTGTACGAGCTGTTTATATATGTTGGCTATTAACCCATTATTGGTCCTATCATTTGCAAATATTTTCTCTGATTCAGTAGGTTGTCTTTTCCTTTTATTGAGGGTTTCCTTTGCTCTACAAAAGCTGTGAAGTTTAATTAGGTCCCATTTGTTTATTTATTTTTTATTTTTTGCGGTACGTGGGCCTCTCACTGTTGTGGCCTCTCCCGTTACGGAGCACAGGCTCTGGACGCGCAGGCTCAGCGGCCATGGCTCATGGGCCCAGCCGCTCCGCGGCATGTGGGATCTTCCTGGACCGGGGCACAAACCCGTGTCTCCCGCATCAGCAGGCGGACTCTCAACCACTGTACCACCAGGGAAGCCCCCATTTGTTTATTTTTGCTTTTATTTTCTTTACTTTAGGAGACATATCTCAAAAAATATTGTGGCAATTTATGTGAAAGAGGGTTCTGCCTATGTTATAGTATACAGTTGTACATTTATGTCTTTAATCCATTTTGTGTTTATTTTTCCATATAGTGTTAGAGAATATTCTAATTTCATTCTTTTATATGTAGCTATCCAGTTTTCCCAGCACCAATTATTGAAGAGCCTGTCTTTCCTCCATTGTATTGCCTCCTTTGTTGGAGATTAATTGACTATAAGTGCATGGGTTTATTTCTGGCTGTCTATCCTGTTCCATTGATCTGTGTGTCTGTTTTTGTGCCCATACCGTTCTGTATTGATTACTATAGCTTTGTAGTATAATCTGGAGTCAGAGTGCATAATTCCTCCAACCCTGATCTTCATTCTGAAGATTGTTTTGGCTATTCCGGGTCCTTTGTGGTTCCATACAAATTTTTAAATTATTTGTTCTAGTACTGTAAAAAATGCCTTTGGTATTTTGATAGGGATTGCATTGAATCTGTAGGTTGCCTTGGGGAGTATGGTCAAATAGCAAGTGTTTCTGAAAGACTTAGAAACTTTTTAACAACTCCCATTGTTCCCTTGTCCCCATCAAGACTCATTCCAGCTCTGCTTCCTGTTCCCAGTCCAATAATTTCTCCCTAAGGATATCCCTTCGTCCCCAGGGTCATGCCGATGAGTTGTGTGTGTGAGGTATGGGCAGAGATCAGGAAGCTGTGAAGCTGCATAGAGAGGACCTCCCAGAAATATGTAAGACCTGAACTCTGTTCCCCCATTCGGGGCTAAAGGAAGGTGAGAGCCTGAGGATTTCCACTTCCGGATAGGTCAATGGTAGCTAGGTTCTTGAAAACACCTGCTGGAGGCTAGAGAGAATAAACAAGTGACATAGACTTGATGGTACTAAGTTTAAAGTTGGAGAAGAGCCTCGGAAAGTAATTGAGGGGATGTGTTTTTAAGCAGCTGCTTTAGGTTGCATGTAAAACCCAGTAATTTTAACAACCACTTATAGATCTGGCTTTATGAGATAGGGAACATAGGATAAGTAAATTCACTTTAAAAATCTCCACATAATTACCTCCTTAGTACATTAACTTGACAATATTTACTGAGCATGTGCTGTATCAGAGCGGCTGTTCCAAGTCCTGGGGTTGCCAAGATATTGAAATTACAATGTAGTAAGTTGAGGAGAGAAGCTGAAAAAATGAATGATGATAAACCCATAGCAGAGTATGTTTTCGATGTTTAAGAACACTGAAAAATGGGGAATTTGTTCTGTATGGGAGAAATGGTGACAGGAATGACAGAGAGGGTGATGTTTTAGTGGGCCTTTTCTAGGGTTGAGAAGGTATGAACAGAATTCCAGGGAACCAACATGGAAATAAATAAATATGGAGCATGTTTAAGACTTTAATCCATTAAAGAGCTAGTGGTTCATCAGAGGCGGAGATACCGATTAGAAAGGCAGGTGGAGCTTATGTTTTATAGCCCTGTGTGACATGCTGTGTTGCATGCACGTGTACGTGTATCCACCCTGACTTGATCCACAAAGTATTGGATGTGGCTCCTAAGGGGCTCTGGTGAGCATCACTACAAGGATAGAAGTGAGAGGGGAATGTGATCATTTCAGCATTTAGAAAGGTCTCATGGACAGCTGTGTAGAAAGTGGACTGGAGTGAAAAAAAATTGAAGTGAAAAATACGAAGGGAGTGATCTCTCAGACATAGAGAATAAATGTATGGATGCCAAGGGGGTGGGATGAATTGGGAGATTGGGATTGAAATATATACACTGCTGTGTATAAAATAGATAACTGGTGGGAACCTACTGTGTAGCACAGGAAACTCTACTTGGTGCTCTGTGGTGACCTAGATGGGAGGGAAATCCAGGAAAGAGGGATATGTGTATACGTATGGCTGATTCACTTTGCTGTACAGTGGAAACTAACACAGCATTGTAAAGCAACTGTACTCCAATAAAAATTAATTTAAAAAAATAAGGGAGTGGTCTCTGATAGATAATGGATTGCATGAGGTCAGGGTGGGAGATGAGACGAGGCGGGGGTAGTGGGGAGGGCACTTAACCCTCACCTGTCACCTCTATCTCTCAACCTCTATGTCCTTCTTCCCCTTTGCTCCCATTCCTTCCCCTGTCCACCATCTTTCCATCTCTTCTTCCTTCACTCATTCTATTCCCCCATTTTCCTTCCTTATAATTTCCTTCCTCCCTTTAATTCTTCATCTATTTCCATTTCTTCTCCTTCAATATTTTTTTCTCTTCTACTCTTGGATTCAATAACATCTTCTGAAATTTCTGTCCTTTCAGAAGAGCTTTAAGTCTCCTTCAGACAATATATTCATTATCTATTTCTTCACTAATGATAGTTACCCCCTGCCTCTTGTCTTCACCTCTGATCTGGGGAGCCTCACCTAGTAAGGAACCACCGACTGTGAAGGATGGAAACAAATGGAATGCTCCAGATGTCCAGCTGTGTCCAGAGGCTCCCTTGCATGGACCTGCACACACAATAGCTTTTCACCCACTCAGCAGTTAACACCAGCTATTTATTAAGTACTGACTATGAGCAAGGATGGGTACTGCAGGGCACAAATAAATTATGAATCAAGACTTATGTCTGTAGCATATTATGAATTGTGGAGGAAAAATATAGACACATGAAAAGTTCATTAACATTATGATGTGCTAACTGTTGCATGAAAAATGATTGGTACAAAAATGTATTAGAGACTGGAAAGGGGAGGAGGTCTTTAGAGCAGGAGACCACACAGAGGAGAGTGATTACCATTTATTATTCCAGGCACTGTTCTAGGAACCTTATGTGTTATTTTATTTAATCCCCTAGACAATTTCTATAAAGAAAACATTTTTCTTATAGATGTGGAAACTGAGATTAAGAGAGATTAAGTAACTAGCTCAAGGCCAAATCTCAAGGAAATAGAGGCTTTGAAATTTGACTGCAGGTCCGTTGGACTCCAAGAGTCTTCCCACCACTATATTACACTGAATCTTTGAAAGGCAGGTTGCATGTGTTTCTGGATGGCTTTAAGATATCTCAAGAATGTGTATTCCAGCACCAACTAGTGAACTCTCCAGAGACAAGGCCATTTAATCATAACAGGTATTATGATCTGCACATAAATTTCCATCACCTAGACCTGGACACTGAACGCACTAAACGGGCAAGTAGTGACTTCATGCATCTCTGTCTGTGGTTTGTGTTTTTTAGGTGTATGGAGAAGACACCATGGAATCAGGGAACCTCACGTGAGTATCAGAATTTGTCTTCCTGGGGCTCTCACAGACTCAGGAGCTCCAGCTCTTCTTGTTTCTGGTGTTCCTGTTTGTCTCCACCTCCACTGTCATGGGAAACCTCCTCATCATGGTCACAGTGACCTTTGATTCTCACTCCAAACACCCATGTATTTTCTGTTCTGAAATCTGGCTGTGTTAGAGCTCTGTTTCTCCACAGTCACTGCCCCAAAGATGGTGGTGGACCTCCTCGCTGAGAAGAAGACCATCTCCTATCAGGGCTGCATGGCCCAGATCTTCTCCTTCCACTCTGTGGGAGGGTGCATGGTTTTCTTCCTCTCATTTATGGCCTATGATTGCCTTGTTCCATCTCCCAGCCCCTCCACTATGTCACCATCATGAACACTCAGATCTGTGTGGGGCTGGTGGTGACTAACTGGGTGGGAGGCTTCATCCATTCCATTTCCCAACTGACTCTGATGATCCCCCTGCCTTTCTGTGGCCCCAATGTCCTAGATAATTTCTGTGATGTTCCACAAGTGCTGAGACTTGGCAGCACGGACACTTCCCTCCTGGAGTTCCTTATCATTTCCAATAGTGGGATGCTGGTCCTCATCTTGTTCCTCCTTCTCCTGACCTCCTACTCAGCCATCCTGGTGATCCTGAGGTCTCATTCAGGGCAAGAGGAGGAAGGCAGCTTCTACCTGCACCACTCACATCGTCGTGGTGTCTATGGTCTTTGTTCCAAGCATTTACCTCTACACCCAGCCCTTTACCTCCTTCTCCATTGACAAGGCTGTATCCATTAGCCAAACTGCCATGACCCTCATGCTCAACCCCATGATCTACACCCTGAGAAACAAGGAGATGCAGGCAGCAGTGAAAAGATTAAGGAGGTATCAGCTGGTTTATAAAAGGGAGTGACAGTGGGCGGATCACTTCTCTTTGGCTTTGTTTTCTATTTATAAGGTGGAGTGATAGCCACTGTTTACTTCTTCATAGCTTTGGAAATGTTGTGAAGTTCATCTTAGAACTTAATAATTTTGAAATTAAGCAACTCAGTTTTTTAGGAAAAAGGAAAATATCCTTATCTTGTGTGTGTGTGAAGGTTGATTTGAACACTCCTATGACAGTAAGATATGTTCCCCTGGAAATATGTTGGAAAGCCACACTCTCCTTTCTGCCTCTGGTGGACAGTTTTCCCTTAGGATGACAGCATTTCCCCAGAAGATCAGTTCTGTTTTCTGCCTTTTGATCTCTTTTCCCGATAACCCTTTTGTTCTTTGTCCAGAGTGATAGAGAACGTGCAGAACTTGGAGACTTGGCCCTAAACTGGGAGCCTTTGTCCCATTACTTACCAAACTAGTAACCTTGAATGAGCCACCTGACTTCTCTTGCATTCATGGATTCTTCCTCACCAAACTAGCATAAAGCAATATCTGTCTCAATAATTTCACTTTTGTTATAAGATTCAAATTTTAAAAATGTGTAAGAATATTTTGTAAACCATAGAACCTACGTAAGGATTATTGTTGTTGTCATTATTCCTGACATTTATTCTTCCATCAGTTGAGTAGTGTTTTGGAAGTAGGGCAGATATTCCTAAGTGCAGTGAGGGAGGCATGGAGAGGGTGGGAGCTGAAATCCAGAGGGTTCATGCAACATGCCCGAGGGTGAAACTGAGACTAGAGAGTGACATAAATTCAGGGGCATGCAGACACTATCAAACTCTTAGAGGAAAACATAGGCAGAACACTCTATGACATAAATCACAGCAAGATCCTTTTTGACCCACCTCCTAGAGAAATGGAAATAAAAACAAAAATAAACAAATGGGACCTAATGAAACTTAAAAGCTTTTGCATAGCAAAGGAAACCATAAACAAGATGAAAAGACAACCCTCAGAATGGGAGAAAATATTTGCAAATGAAACAACTGACAAAAGGTTAATCTCCAAAATTTACAAGCAGCTCATGCAGCTCAATATAAAAAAAAACCAAACAACCCAATCCCACAGAGGTGGGAGTCTGCGAGGGCAGAACCCAGGGCACGCAGATCCAATAGTGCCTGGTTCAGGTTCTTCTCCCTAATAATGGCGACTTCCTCAGTGTCCTGGGTTTTATTCCACTCATCTTGAGAAGGCTTCTACGCATCCTGGTAGAGGGTGCGGCCGCAGCACTGGTTTTGCATTTTCAAGAGACACTGGGCGTCCTCCCACTTCTCCTCGGCCAATTGGCGAAAAAAGTGGCCCACACAGTCCAGAGTCCCATTGTTGCTGTTGAAATAGAAACTCAAACAGGGCCACGTGGAGGACAGGCTCTTGGTGCTCCAGCCAGGCATCAGGGCTGTGCCACTGAGGTGGAACAGCCAAGTTCAGGACACTGGTCCACAAGAGACCTCCCAGCTCCACGTTATTTCAAATGGTGAAAATCTCCCAGAGATCTCCATCTCAACGCCAAGACCCAGCTCCACTCAACAACCAGCAAACTACAGTGCAGGACACCCTATTCCAAACAACTAGCAAGACAGGAACACAACCCCACCCATTAGCACAGAGGCTGCCTAAAATCATAATAAACCACAGACACCCCAAAACACACCTCCAGAAAATGGACCTGCCCACCAGAAAGACAAGATCCAGCCTCATCCAGAACACGGGCACCAGTCCCAACCACCAGGAAGCCTACAAAACCCACTGAACCAACCTTAGCCACTGGGGACAGACACCAAAAACAACAGAAACTACGAACGTGCAGCCTGCAAAAAGGAGACCCCAAACACAGTAAGTTAAGTAAAATGAGAAGACAGAGAAACACACAGCGGATGAAGGAGCAAGGCAAAACCCCAGCTAACAAATGAAGAGGAAATAGGCAGTCTACCTGAAAAAGAATTCAGAATAATGATAGTAAAGATGATCCAAAATCTTGGAAATAGAATGAAGAAAATACAAGAGATGTTTAACAAGGACCTAGAAGAACTAAAGAGCAAACAAACAGTGATGAACAACACAATAAATGAAATTAAAAAATTTCCAGAAGGGATCAATAGCAGAATAACTGAGGCAGAAGAACGGATAAGTGACCTAGAAGATAAAATAGTGGAAATAACTACTGCAGAGCAGAATAAAGAAAAAAGAATGAAAAGAATTGAGGACAGTCTCAGAGACCTCTTGGACAACATTAAATGCACCAACATTTGAATTATAGGGGTCCCAGAAGAAGAAAAGAAAGGGACTGAGAAAATATTTGAAGAGATTATAGTTGAAAACTTCCCTAACATGGGAAAGGAAATAGTTAATCAAGTCCAGGAAGCACAGAGAGTCCCATACAGGATAAATCCAAGGAGAAACACGCAAAGACACATATTAATCAAACTATCAAAAATTAAATACAAAGATCAAGTATTAAAAGCAGCAAGGGAAAAACAACAAATAACACATAAGGGAATCCCCATAAGGTTAACAGCTGATCTTTCAGCAGAAACTCTGTAAGCCAGAGGGAGTGGCAGGACATAATTAAAGTGATGATGGAGAAAAATCTACAACCAAGATTACTCTACCCAGCAAGGATCTCATTCAGATTTGACAGAGAAATTAAAAGCTTTACAGACAAGCAAAAGCTAAGAGAATTCAGCACCACCAAACCAGCTTTACAACAAATACTAAAGGAACTTCTCTAGGCAGGAAACACAAGAGAAGGAAAAGAACTACAATAATAAACCCAAAACAATTAAGAAACGGTAATAGGAACATACATATCGATAATTACCTTAAACGTAAATGGATGAAATGCTCCAACCAAAAGACACAGACTGGCTGAATGGATACAAAAACAAGACCTATATATGCTGTCTACAAGAAACCCACTTCAGACCTAGGGACACATATAGACTGAAAGTGAGGGGATGGAAAAAGATATTCCATGCAAATGGAAATCATAGCAATTCTCATATCAGACAAAATAGACTTTAAAACAAAGACTATTACAAGAGACAAAGAAGGACACTACTAATGATCAAGGGATCAATCCAAGAAGATATAGCAATTGTAAATATTTATGCCCCTAACAAAGAAGCACCTCAATACATAAGGCAAACACTAACAGGCGTAAAAGGGGAAATCAACAGTAACACAATCATAGTAGGGGAATTTAACACCCCACTTTCACCAATGGACAGATCATCCAAAATGAAAATAAATAAGGAAACACAAGCTTTAAATGATACATTCAACAGGATGGACTTAATTGATATTTATAGGACATTCCAATCAAAAACAACACAATACTCATTCTTCTCAAGTGCTCATGGAACATTCTCCAGGATAGATCATATGTTGGGTCACAAATCAAGCCTTGGTTATTTAAGAAAATTGAAATTGTATCAAGTATCTTTTCTGACCACAACGCTATGAGACTAGATATCAATTACAGGAAAAAATCTGTAAGAAATACAAACACATGGAGGCTAAACAACACACTACTTAATAACCAAGAGATCACTGAAGAAATCAAAGAGGAAATTAAAAAATATCTAGAAACAAATGACAATGAAAACACAATGACCCCAAACCTATGGGATGCAGGAAAAGCAGTTCTAAGAGGGAAGTTTACAGCAATACAATCCTACCTTAAGAAACAAAAAACATCTCAAATAAACAACCTAACCTTACACCTAAAGCAATTAGAGAAAGAAGAACACAAAACCCCAAAGTTAGCAGAAGGAAAGAAATCATAAAGATCAGATCAGAAATAAATGAAAAAGAAATGAAGGAAACGATAACAAAGATCAATAAAACTAAAAGCTGGTTCTTTGAGAAGATAAACAAAATTGATAAACCATTAGCCAGACTCACCAAGAAAAAAAGGGAGAAGACTCAAATCAATAGAATTAGAAATGAAAAAGGAGAAGTAACAACTGACACTGCAGAAATACAAAGGATCATGAGAGATTACTACAAGCAACTATATGCAAATAAAAGGGACAACCTGGAAAAAATGGACAAATTCTTAGAAATGCACAACCTTCTGAGACTGAACCAGGAAGAAACAGAAAATATGAACAGACCAATCACAAGCACTGAAATTGAAACTGTGATTAAAAATCTTCCAACAAACAAAAATCCAGGACCAAATGACTTCACAGGAGAATTCTATCAAACATTTAAAGAAGAGCTAACACCTATACTTCTCAAACTCTTCCAAATATAGCAGAAGGAGGAACACTCCCAAACTCATTCTATGAGGCCACCACCACTCTGATATCAAAACCAGACAAAGTTGTCACAAAGAAGGAAAACTACAGGCCAATATCACTGATGAACGTAGATGCAAAAATCCTCAGCAAAATACTGGCAAACGGAATCCAACAGCACATTAAAAGGATCATACATTATGATCAACTGGGGTTTATCCCAAGAATGCAAGGATTCTTCAATATGCACAAATCAATCAGCGTGATACACCATATTAACAAATGAAGGAGAAAAACCATATGATCATCTCAATAGATGCAGAGAAAGCTTTTGACAAAATTCAACACCCATTTATGATAAAAACCCTCCAGAAAGTGGGCATAGAGGGAACTTTCCTCAACATAATAAAGGCCGTATATGACAAACCCACAGCCAACATCGTCCTCAGTGGTGAAAAACTGAAACCATTTCCACTAAGATCAGGAACAAGACAAGGTTGCCCACTCTCACAACTATTATTCAACATAGTTTTGGAAGTTTTAGTCACAGCAATCAGAGAAGAAAAAGAAATAAAAGGCCACCTTATTATTTCTGGCTTCTCTTTCTGTATCTCAGATTAAATTTACTTATCCCTTCTCATTCTGGTCTCTATCACCTATTACCCTTTTTGGATAATTTTTCAGAAATATTTTCTGAAATATATCAGTCATTTTTCTGAAATATATAAATACACAAATATATACACATAGACATTATGTTTATATACTTAACAACTTATTGTTTTAGTTACATATATTTTCTGTTTTATATATGTATATTATCACATGCATATGCATACATTGTAGTTCATTAATTCTCTTCATCTAATGTCTAATCCACCTGTTTAATTTTTAATCATATTTTTAATTGAATAGGTCATATTTGGTTATTTTGCAAATCTAATATTTTCTGAAATTATGTTGGTCTTCTTGTATCTTTCAATACCACTTTAAGTCTGTAAACATTTTACACATTAAAAACGTTTTATATAGTGAAAAAAAAGAAAGAAAGAAAAGGAATCCAAATTGGAAAAGAAGAAGTAAAGCTGTCACTGTTTGCAGATGACATGATACTATGCGTAGAGAATCCTAAAGATGCTACCAGAAAACTACTAGAGCTAATCAATGAATTTGGTAAAGTAGAAGGATACAAAATTAATGCACAGAAATCTCTGGCATTCCTATACACTAATGATGAAAAATCTGAAAGTGAAATTAAGGAAACACTCCCATTTACCACTGCAACAAAAAAAATAAAATATCTAGGAATAAACCTACCAAAGGAGACAAAAGACCTATATGCAGAAAATTATAAGACACTGATGAAAGAAATTAAAGATGATACAAATAGATGGAGAGATATACCATGTTCTTGGATTTGAAGAACCAACATTGTGAAAATGACCATACTACCCAAAGCAATCTACAGATTCAGTGCAACCCCTATCAAACTACCAATGGCATTTTTCACAAAACTAGAACAAAAAATTTCACAATTTGTATGGAAACACAAAAGACCCGAATAGCCAAAGCAATCTTGAGAAACAAAAACGGAGCTGGAGGAATCAGGCTCCCTGACTTCAGGCTACACTACAAAGCTACAGTAATCAAGACAGTATGGTACAGGCACAAAAACAGAAGTATAGATCAGTGGAACAGGATAGAAAGCCCAGAGATAAACCCACGCAATATGGTCACCTTATCTTTGATAAGGGAGGCAAGAATATACAGTGGAGAAAAGACAACCTCTTCAATAAGTGGTGCTTGGAAAACTGGCCAGCTACATGTAAAAGAATGAAATTAAAACACTCCCTAACACCATACACAAAAATAAACTCAAAATGGATTAAAAACCTATATGTAAGGCCAGACACCATCAAACTCTTAGAGGAAAACATAGGCAGAACACTCTATGACATAAATCACAGCAAGATCATTTTTGACCCACCTCCTAGAGAAATGGAAATAAAAATAAACAAATGGGACCTAATGAAACTTAAAAGCTTTTGCACAGCAAAGGAAACCATAAAAAAGACAAAAAGACAACCCTCAGAATGGAAGAAAATATTTGAAAATGAAGCAACAGACAAAGGATTAATCTCCAAAATGTACAACCAACTCATGCAAGTCAATATCAAAAACACAAACAACCCAATCCAAAAATAGGTAGAAGACCTAAATAGACATTTCTCCAAAGAAGATATACAGATTGCCAACAAACACATGAAAGAATGCTCAACATCTTTAATCATTAGAGAAATGCAAATCAAAACTACAATGAGATAACATCTCACACCAGTCACAATGACCATCATCAAAAAATCTAGAAACAATAAATGCTGGAGAGGGTGTGGAGAAGAGGGAACTGTCTTGCACTGTTGGTGGGAATGTAAATTGATACAGCCACTATGGAGAACAGTATGGAGTTTCCTTATAAAACTAAAAATAGAACTACCATATGACCCAGCAATCCCACTACTGGGCATATACCCTGAGAAAACCAAAATTCAAAAAGAGTCATGTACCACAATGTTCATTGCAGCTCTATTTACAATAGCCAGGACATGGAAGCAACCTAAGTGCCCACTGACAGAAGAATGGATACAGAAGATGTGGCACATATATACAATGGAATATTACTCAGCCATGAAAATAAACGAAACTGAGTTATTTGTAGTGAGGTGGATGGACCTATAGTCTGTCATACAGAGTGAAGTAAGTCAGAAAGAGAAAAACAAATACCGTATGCTAACACATATATATGGAATCTAAAAAAAAAAATGGTCATGAAGAACCTAGGGGAAGACGGGAATAAAGACACAGACCTACTAGAGAATGGACTTGAGGACACAGGGAGGGGGAAGGGTAAGCTGAGACAAAGTGAGAGAGTGGCATGGACACATATACACTACCAAATGTAAAATAGCTAGTGGGAAGCAGCTGTATAGCACAGGGAGATTAGCTCGGTGCTTTGTGACCCCCTAGCGGGGTGGGATAGGGAGGGTGGCAGGGAGGGAGACGTAAGAGGGAAGAGATATGGGGATATATGTATGTATAGAGCTGATTCACTTTGTTATAAAGCAGAAACTAATACACCATTGTAAAGCAATTATACTCCAATAAAGACGTTAAAAAAAAATTCAGGGCCATGTCTGCAAGACTGACTACTTACCGCTATCCCCCCACCCACCCCCATTTTCAGACTCAACACTTCTTGCAAACAGGAATGGGAATATCCACTCATTTCCTCATTCATTTATTCATATTTGTAAATATTCCAGCATTCATTTGGGGCTTAATGCATTACTTATCCATAGAAAGTGCTCTATAATGGTTTGTTGATTATCTATCTCTATATATACCCCCCCATTCCCCTTCCTCTTTCCCTCTCTCCCTCCCGACATTGATTTCTGCCAGTTTAGTCTTCCTTACCTCCATCTGGGAATTTCCCCCCCATTCACTGGTGTGCCTTGCTTGCTCTTTGCCTGGACCTCCATGCCACACAGCCATCATTTCTCTCCTCCACTATCACACTGGGTCTTTGCGGTTAAGCAGAGTTGAAGAGAAGAAATAGGCTATGGTTAGAGTTGCAAGGGGCTGCAAACCCAACAAGTTTAAATAAAAAGAGGGTGTTTATTTTAAGGATATAAAGCTCTTCTTGAAATAAAGTGAAGTTGGATATTACGGGAATAAGCAACTGTCAGTCTGACTCAGCAGCTGAACCCTCCTTCTCCCCTCCTCCATTCATCAGTCCCTGCCTATGCAGTCGCCTTGTACATGGCTCACATGGGAGCCTCTGCCCCCAAACCTGACCTTTTCATGCTCCTTCCGCAGTCAGCTAGGTCAGTGTCTCTGGATTCAAATTCCAAAGTTCTATGAGAATAATCTGATTGGCTGAGGTTGGACCACATATCCCATGTGGCTGAGGGATGTGCAGGTCGTGTGACATAAGTGTGGCCATCCAAGCCCACCCCTTCAGCAGGGATTGTGGGTGAGGGTTGTCCCCAGAGAAGGAGCGTGTGTGTGGACAGACTCCCCCCAAACATGTCTGGCATGAAAGGAACAAGTAACACGCCTCTTAATTGGCACTATCCAGGAAACTTGTCATTAGTTCTGTCTAGACATTCATGTTTTTATTCATTCATTAAGTATTTATTGTGTCTACAATTTACTTCTTCTGTCTTACTTTGTTCTTTTTACCCCTAGGTTCTTGGAAAAGTTCCTGAATTTGTTTTGTCTGAACCAAAGAAAGAAAGGACAGGAGCCTGAGGAAGCAGGGCATTCTGAGAGGACACAGGTGGCTGTGGCAGTGGCTGACCCAGGAGGAGCCATCAGCTATTTCTGAGGGAGCTGGAATAGAGAGAGAGCTAAAAGCAGGAGAAGAGGCAGCTGGGGCACCCAAGGGCAATGATGCCTGCCTGGATCTCCACCTATGGCCGTGTCTCCTACAGTGCATTGACACAGGGACATACCAAGGACAGTGCAGAGGGTGCCTGTACAGGCCATAAGGGTTTTATTTTTCTCTGTTGAGTTTTAAAACAACAGGAGGTGCTTTTATAATTGCTATGCTCACTAAATAATGTCAGTGCTAAAATGCTCCTCCCTGCCAGGTGGGTTGCTCCCTACTCTTCATAAACCTGGTACGTGTGTGTGTGTGTGTGTGTGTGTGTGTGTGTGTGAGAGAGAGAGAGAGAGAGAGACAGACAGACAGACAGGATTCCGAGAAAGTAGGAGAATTAGAATTAGAGAGGGAAGAGCAGAGGCCTCATGAGGGAGGAGTGTGAGCGATTGAAAGAGGGGATCACATGCTCCCTTAGATTCTGCACAGGTGTCAATAAAGCAGCAAGGCTGTGGGGTGGCCGCTGAGGTGAAGGCTTGGGGGAGGGAGGAGGGTAAGCTGCAGCCTGTCTTCCATGACAGAGAATGTGCCCCAGGAGTCCCTGTATAGCTCTCTCAAGAACCTGGACACAGGGCCATGGGCCTTGGGCTAACCCCGCAGTGCGAACAGACAGAGAAGCCACGATGGCCAGGAGGCCTGCTGCTTTGCACTGGGAACTCTCATGGGGAAAGGACATATTGTCTCCCCTTCTCATCCTCCCCACCTCAATACCAGACGAGGGGGGCTGGAAAGAGGAAGGAAGAAGTGTGAGGAGATACACAAGTAACAAATGGACAAATAAATAAATAAGATAATTTCATAGAATAAAAGCTATGAAGGAAATGCAGGGGGCAGTGTGACTGATAGGATGGACAGCATTGTAAAATGTGGCTGGTGAAGCAATCTCTGAGGAGGGGCTAATTCAGCAAAGACCTGGGCAATGAGAAGGAGACAGTCAGACAAAGATCCAGGTGACGGGCAAGCATTCCAGAAAGAAGAAACAGCACGTCCTGGAGGTTAGAATGAACTTTTTGCCCAGAGGAAAAAGAAAAGGGGACAGTGTAACTGGAGTGTTGTGAACAAAAGTGATCTTGGTAGGAGGTGAGGTCTGAGGTGTTATGTTAGTTATCTACTACTGCCTAACAAATCAACCTCAAACCTAACAGCTTAAAACAAAGCGATCATGTGTTATCTGTCACAAGTTCTGTGGGCCAGGAATTCTGGCAGGGCATGGGGGAGACAGCTCATCCCTGCTTCCAGATGTCTGGAGCCTCAGCTGGAAGACTCAAAGGCCAGGGATGGAATCATTTGCACTTTCATTCACTTACGTCTGGCTGTTGTTGGTATCAACTCGATGCCTAGGTGAGGCTATTGACTAGTTTCTCCATGTGGCCTGGGGTTCCTCACAACATGGTAGTTTCCAAGAACAAGTGCCCTAAGAGAGAGAAGGAGGTGGGAGCTGAATTCTTTCTACATCTAGCCTCAGAAGTCCCATAGCATCACTTCTACCACATTCTATTAGACAGAAGTGAGCATTCAAGGGAGGGGAATTAGACTCCATCTTTTAGATGAGGAGACTCAAAGAACTTGTGGGCATACCTTTAAATTACCACCGATGTTGATAGGAGCCAGATCATGAAAGCGTTTGAATTTTATTCTAACTGCAATGAAAGTCTTTGGAGGGTTTGGGTGTAGAAGGGAGTAGTGGCATGATATAACTTATAATTTAAAAAGGTCGTGTTGGCTGCTAGGCAGAGAATGGTTACAGAGGTCAAACCTGGTGGAGTGGGTTAAGAACTCGACTTGGATTCAAGTTCAAGTTCCTGCATTAATCAGCTGTTACCTTGGGCAAGTCTCCTAACAGTGGAGGGTAGGAGTACGCTTTTACATTTATATGGATTTACGTAGAGGTTTTTCCTCCCTCAGACCTACAGGGGCATGTCTGTTTCATGCCTCGCCTCTGTTAGATGCCTGTTTTTTGTTCACCACCGTAGCCCTAGCACCCAGAGCAGGCCCTGGATTGTAAAGGCTCTCCATAAATTTTTGTTGAAAGCATAACCAAACAAATAATATTGTAAAACCCCGCATTAGTCCTTGAAGACAGTATCCACCAACCCAATAAGCCTTTAGTAACTGGGAGAAGTATCGGGGGAGCACCTGACTCCATCTCTTCTGGGGTAATCCTGTACCCATTCTGGATGTGAGGCCTGATTCCATTCAGAACCATTATCACTGCCTAGATAGACACAGAGAGCCAAGACCTGCCCTGGCCCCAGAGCCCAGCACAAGTGGCAGACCCGGGATAGCCCACTCTGGCATCCAGTTGTCTTGCATTCATGGGACGACGTGCATTCCAGGGACGAGGGGGGAGGAGCAGGGCAGAGCCTTATTCCCTCCCGTGAGCATCTCAGAAGACTGTACTGGGGGCGTAGGACAGCAAGAGGGGCGCGAGAGAGGAACCCTCACTTAGCACAAAGGGCTCTGGCTAGTGGACTTTCTGTCCCTGACACTGGATGCTGGCTCCAGCCACCTCCGGTGCTGCCAAGGGGCTGGGACCACAGACCGCAGACTCATCACCTCACCAGTGAGAAGCTGAAGAGGCTGTGGCTGGCGGGACGGGGATAAAACCCGCACGATCGTTCAAGTCATTGTTCGCATTTTTGAACCTTCTAAATTGTAAGCGCCCCACGCAAGAGACTATTGCATTCAACAGGGTGTCTAAATTCCTACCGCTTTCAGGCATTCATCCCTTCTGGATGCGTTGAGATGCCAGGAGGCAAAAATGGATGCGTGTGGGCTCTTTCTGGTGGAGAAACTGCGCAGCCATCCCTCTCAGGCTCTGGGACCCCGCCCACCCCCCTTGCTCCAGACTGGCTCCCATCCCCGTGCTGCAGCGGCCACCCTAGAGGTGAGGAGCTGAGGAGAGAAAATCGGAGCAGCCAGGGTGGCCTGTCAGCCTCTCCTCCAGTCCCACCCGTGGGGCAACCTTCTCAGGCCTGAGGCACCTTCCAGCCTCAGGTCACACCCATGCCCTTGGGAGCCTGGGGGAGAAGGAAGCAGCTTGTAGAGTCAGACCCAGGTTGAGATCCCTTCCTGGCTCCAAGATGGTGACACCTTCTTTCCTCTGTACCCCAACAATAAAACTGAGGTCCCGGGCGGCAGCAGCTGCCTTGTAGGGGTGTTGTGAGAACTCAGATGAGTGTAGTAAAGCACAGAGCACAGGCTGGCGAGCAGCAAGGGCTATGGATCCCCCCGAGCCAGCCGCAGTGCCCCCCGCCCCTGCTGGAACCCACACCACCTGGCCTGTTACCCTACAAGCAGTAGTGCCCGGCGGCTCGTATGTCCCACTGAGTCCTCTCACTCATGACGTCGCTCAGGCAAAACACAGTCTGCCTGGTGTGCAAGCTCGTGGTCCTCCTCCCCTAGCCCCGTGCCTGCCCCTGGGAGTCCCCAGTCTGATGGAGGAGGTGAGGTACAGCTCTCAGGTAAGGCCAAGGCAGGCGGGAGGGGAAGGGATGGCCCTCAGCTGCCCCCACCCCCAGCCTGGACCTGCACATCTCAAGTGCTCACCAGGGACCACCCCTGCCTCCTGAACATCCCTGCCCTTCGCTGATTTTACCAGCTGATCAGAGAGGTCAAGCAGCCGGGGTGGCACTGGGCTCCCAGGCCAGCTGGCCAAAGCCCCATGGTGTTTTTCCTGGCTTCGCAAAAAACAGAACACTCTGAGCAGCCTCCCTCTGGGAGCCCTCAGCTCCGGTGCACACCCATACACACAGGACTACACGTTCACACACCCTTGGCCTGCCACGGCCTCTGGCACGGGGTGTAGCCGCTGTCGTTTGAGCCAAGCCCCTTAGTCTCCCTGCAGACCTCAGTGTTCTTGTTATGAGAACAGAGCCAAGCGCCCCATTCACAGGCACCCCTGGGAACAGGAGCAGGCCCTGAGCCCTGCTCCACTGCAGCTGTCCCCACGGGGGCCGTTGGAGCTGAGCAGATAAAGAGATCCAATCAGGCCTGTGGCCGGCAGCTCCACCGTGGCTGGCAGACCGTTCTTGTGAAAGCAGTTGCAGAATCTTGAGGTTTCAAGATGGCCAGAGGAGGGCAGGAAGGAAGTTTCTTTGGTATTGGCAGCCAAAAGATGCCAGGGTTGGAAGGCTCCCTCGTGGTCCAGGGTCTGGGCGTCAGCCTGGTAGGGCCAGGCCTGCAACGGTATCCACTGACCCAGGGCTTGCCTGGCCCAGGGACAGCAACACCCCTGACCAGAGGCACAGGTCCTAATAGATGTACAGGCACAAATCCACCCCGACCCGAGAGCTGTGACAGGTGAGGCCGTAGATGTGTCCATTCCACACATATGTATTAAAGCCCTGCCAGGCGGTGGGTTAGGTGCTGAGGCTACAGTGAGCAACAGAGCAGGTACGTATCTTCTCTGCATGGCTCTCACAGACCTGCAGGGAGCTGGGGCTTAATAAAATTCAAGCACAGAAATACATGTATAATCACAGCTCTGCTAAGCTCTAGGAACGCAGCTGCAAGAGTAAGGAACAGGAAGACCTGGCCACCCGAGTCATGGCCAATGGCGCCGGGACAGTCAAAGCTCCGTGTGGATGGGGCCTGGAGGGTCAGCAGGAGTCACCAGGCACAAAGGCGAGGGGCCTTTGTGGTTGAGACCCATCGCACGTGGCGGGAGGCCTGTCTCAGGAGTTGAAGCCAGCAGGGTTAGAGGGCAGAGGAACAGAGAGAGGAGACAGAGCTCTGGAGAAAGGGGGTGGCTCACCCAGTCTGGCTCCTTAGGAGACGCTGCTTGGAGGGCCAAGATGAGTCCCAGAGGGGACGGCATGCTGGGACCAGTGTGCCAAGTCCCCCAGGGAGGGAGCTGGTGGAACACAGTTGAGGAGCTGGTTGGTCAGGGCCCCAGTCCCCAGGTGTTCCCAACCCTTCTTATGGCCCCCTTATTCCTAGTAGCCTCATCTCCTGTCACCCCAAATGGTCTTTTTTTTTTTTTCCCAAGTGGTCTTTTTGATGGGTCTCACTACAAAGCTTTTCCTCCTGTGTGGCTCCATCTTGGACTCTTATTTTGCCCATTTCTCTTTCAGAGGAAGAGCTCTCCCACACAACTCCCCAGCTGCTGAGGTCCAGCCAGGCCCCCAGCCTGTAAGGAGCCTGGTTCATCCCCAGCAGTGGGTTCTTGACTCCACCTATAAAGGCAGGAGCTCACGCAGGCCTTGCAGGGAGCTGAGCTTCTCAGACAGCCAACCCAGGGGGGCACCCCACCCTGGCCTCCATGCTCAGTGGGCTGCCCGTTCTCACACCCTTCCTGCAGCACCCACTTCAACCGCCTGCAGCTCCAGCTCCTGGCCTCCTGGCCTTGCACCAGGAATAGTCATGGGGCCCACCTAGTGCCCACCCGAAGGCTCCAAGTCTCCACCATGGTGGCGCTCAACCCCCTGCCCCACTCCACCTACCTGGCCTACTGGGGTCAGGACCCTGGGAGCTCCAAACCATCATCTGGGAAAGGAAGAGGAAATCGCATCTGGTGGGGGAAGGGACGTGTCCTCCTTTGCAGGGTGAAAGAGGGCGCGTGGACTCATGGAGCTAAATCAGGACATGACATGGTTCACTCATGTTCCGCCAACATTTCTGAGCACTGGCCAGGCCCCGTGTGTTGGGTCCACAGGTGCAAACAAGATCGGGTCGGGGGTCCCCGTGGTCAGTCCAGGAGGGGGACATGGTGATAGCATGCCTTCAGTACAGCCCATTTTGTGCTGACAGAGCATCAGCATAGGTTACTCTGCAGACAGAACACAGACCATGTTGAGGGGTGAATGGGAAAGGGATGAGGGAAGGCTTCCTGGACGAAGTGGTGTCTCAGCTGGGCTGTGAAGATGAGTAGACGTGAGTCAGGCAAAGGGAAAGTGTAGGAGGACCCAGAGGCGAGGGAGAACATGGTGCATTCAGAAAGCTCCTGGGAAGTCAAGGCTGGAGTGTGGTGGGCAGGGGGGAGGTGTGCGTGGAGGCTGGAGAGGTCCTATGGGGCCTGGGAGCGTGGAAGGATTGGGGGGTTCCCGGGCTGCTGCTGAAGGGACATTGTGCATAGGCCCTGCGGACCGTGGCTGTGCACACTAGGATCCTGGAAGGGCCTGGGCTCATCCCCGGTTCAGCACATAAGCAGCCCCTCCCCCACCACCAGGCGCTCAGAGCCCGGTGCTCCCCCTCGACCCCCTCCCCAGGGACCCAAACTTGGGATGTGTGTGGAAGGATTTGAAAGCTTCCTGACTTGTCATTTAGTGAGGGCAAGAGGAAGGGGCAAAATGCCGGTACCAAGGCCGGGGCAGAGGACGAGCAGGAGATGGGGTGCATTGTCTGTAGGGAATTTAAAAGTACCAGCAGCACGGATGAAGTGTCGGACTGCTTCCTGTGCTCGTCACGTGTCAGCAATTCTGAACAATGTCAGTGATGAAACGCTTCTCCCCAAAGACATCTTTCGTTGGTCTAGATTCTAAACAATTGCTGCAATTACCGTTGCCTTAACAATTCTATATGTAAGCTTCAAATGAATGCATTTTTATCGCTTATCCTTTTTTTTTTCCTTTTTCTGCTGTACGCGGGCCTCTCACTGTTGTGGCCTCTCCCGTTGCAGAGCGGCCATGGCTCACGGGCCCAGCCGTTCCGCGGCACGTGGGATCTTCCCGGACCGGGGCACGAACCTGCGTCCTCTGCATCGGCAGGCGGACTCCCAACCACTGCGCCAGCAGGGAAGCCCTATTGCTTATCCTTTAATATGTACTGTGTTCCACGTGGAAGTCAATTTGCAGAATTTCCAGTTATACGGTGGCTCCCTCAGTTACCTGCATTTGCTTCGAGGGTAAGTTCTAAGGGTTCAGAATCATCCGAGCTGGCTCTTGCTATGCTTTGTGCCCCTCATCCCCTGTAGCATCACGTATTCTTGCTTTTAAACGGTTGGCTTAACACAAACAGTGTTAACTACTGTGATTGCAAAGAATGAAGAGACAGAACTTGACTTTCTTCCATTCTGTCACTCTTTGTGACCATTTGGAATGAGAATTTGTGTTTAAGATTTAAAACAGTGAAACAGAGTGCAAATTGTGAAGTATAATATTTTTAAAGTGAAAATTTTAATTATATGTGAATATTTTACTGAATTTGAATATCGTTAACGTTGAGATTTGTTCTTTAAAATTTTTTTGTTTATTTTAAAACTAAAAGAACGCATCAAGAAAACAGAAACTCTAATGATACATTAAGTATTAAAACCACCAATATGTAGGTAGTTTTTTCCCTTTATTTAAACACATTCATGTAATTAAAAAGTATTAATCCACTACTCTTTTCCTTTTTATCTTGTAGTATTTTATTTTTATTTCATTACTGGGATGATTATGTCCAAATTTAATAAGTGAGAATTTCCACACATTTCCTTTCTAGCCATTATTATTGCTTTTTTTCATTTAATGAGTGTTACTGAAAATAATTTTGTGGTGGAGAGGAGGAGGTATCAAAAACGAATCTGCTCCCATATCAGATACTCCAGGTCGCCACTGGGCAACACTTAGCCCCGAGGAAAATCTCTCCAGTGAGGTCCCAGTGGGCATTATGAAAAGCCCGTGGGGGCTTCTGAGGGACCTGTGGCCCTTGCCCACACTCCTCTCCTGTTGTCTCTGTGTGGTTGACCCTGACCACAGAAAAAAAGCAGATGACACAGCTGACCACTGTGAGACCTGGCGAGGGCCACGCATGTCCAGGCCTGCCCCCCAGGGAAGGTCAAAGCGGGAGAGGGGGCGGATCCCCAAACTGGAGACCCCCAGGAGGGCTTCTCCCTCCGCCACTGTCGCTCCACTCAGTTTCCAGTGGCCTGGCTTGGGCAGCCGGCACGCCCACTCCGACGGGAGGGTGCTCGGAGGCCAGGATCTGAACAACCCTGACTTTGGAGGCCTCCCTTCCTTTCTTCCTGTCCTTCTTCCCAGGCACCGGGCCTGGATGCTCTGCAAAGCTCTTGCACTCACTGCCCCCACCCTTCCACCTCATGGTAACTGCTGGAGTAGGCTCAGCAAAGGAAGCAGCAATAGGGCGGAACGACAAGGCTCGTCAGACAAACACCGTCCAGCACCTGCTGCATGCCTGGCCCTGGTAGCGTTTCACCTTTATTCCGTAACAGCTCTGCAAGGTAAACAGAGAAAGGCCTTGTGTTAGACCGTGAGGAGGCAGTCTCTGAAGCTGAGCAGCTGAGCCCGGCAAATGACGGTGCTGGGATCTGGACCCAGGCCAGGTCTCTATCACCGCTCTGTACTGCTCTCTACGGTCAGCACGCCAAACCCCCCAGAGATGGGACAACATGGCAGGGATGGGCCTAGAGCCCGGGTTCTGTCTCAAGCTTGTCCCAGGGACCATCGCAGCCCGCAGCTGTGGCAAAACCCGTGCACACCTCACTACTGCTGAAGAATGAGAGTCCTCTCGGGGGGAGAGCAGAGCTCAGTCTGAGTCCTCTCCGCGGGGGACCCTGGAAGGAGAGCGACCTCGGTTCCATACGCCCTGCCCCAGCTTCCAATCTCCTGGGCGCATATGGGATCCTGAGGGCAGGGGAGGCGAGCACATTTGGGGAGCACCCCACATCTTTTGCAATCTCTCTCCTTCCTGAGGGTCACTGTCCCACTCTCACAGGCCTGGAAGCTGAGGTCCAGGGAGCGGTGCGGTCTACCCCGGTCACATGGCGGGTCAGCAGCAAGGAACTCGGTGGGCTTGCTGCAACTGCACGGTGACGGTCCGTCCTGACCCTATGCAGGAGAGGGGCCCCCGCTGAAGACAAGGAGATAAGATCAGCTGGCCCAGGCCCTCAACTGGGGCTTGTGAAAGGGGTTGCTGAAGGGCCTGTTTCGAGAGCAACCGGCGGGCCGGTGCTGCTGCTGTGGGAAGAGGCTGCGGAGGGCGCGGCGGCTGCGTTAGGCGGGGCGGGGCTCCGAGGGCAGGAGGCGGGGACACCCGGCAGGCACAGCGACTGCTCCGAGGAAGGGATGGACACGTCCACCTGAAGAAGGGGCGAGCGCAGGCAGGCTGCAGGGTGCAGCGAGGGTGACTCTGGGGCTGAGCGCTGTCCAGGCAGACCAGGATGGGGTCGGAGCAAAGGATGAGCTTGGCTCATCCAGTGGCAGAAACCAGGAGGAAAGGCCAAGGGGTGTGAAGGCCTGGGCCCTGGAGGGAGCGCCGACTGGGGGCGTTCTACCCTTCAGATGCAGAAATGGAGGTCCAGCCAAGGTGGTGCAGGCCGAGTGGGGTCCAAACCCAGGTGGGTCGGAGCCCACCGCCTCCCCTAAGGAAGCCACTGCTGACCAAGCCCATAGAAATTCAGAATTTACACCCAGCATGTGGTGCAGACCTGCTACTGACATGCACTGAAGAAGCACGCAGAGAAGCGCTAAGCCCGAGGCAGGTCCTCAGCTTGCACGGAATCCTGCTGCCATCACTCCGTGGGGTGCTTCCCGGTGACTTCGCACTGTGTCCCCTGGATGGCCCATAAAGCAGCACCTTAATTTTCACTGCTAGGCCCTGCTTCCACCATCACCTCACCTTCCCCTGCATCTTGGAGAGAGCTGGAGCAAGGGGGAGGGACCGAATCATTGACCCCACATCATTCATCCCCTCAATCAACTTACTGAGCACCTACTGAATACTAGGCCTTGTGCTGGGGGCTGGGGAGATATGACAGTAAGGCAGACCTGGCTTCTGCCCTGTTGGAGGAGGAGAGGGACCTTTCCTATTATTTAGCCCAAGTCCCATTTTAGGAATGTGGAGACTGAGGCTCAGAGAGGGGAAGTGACTTGCCCAAGACCATACAAATAGTTAGGGGCAGGACCAGACGCAGCGCTCTTCTGAGGCACACCCAGCAAATATTCACTGAGTGACATCTGTGTTCTAGGCACTGCTCTGGGCCCTGGGAGAAATATATCAGTGAACTCGATAACAAAGAGGCTGGGGATGGAGTGAGCAGGTGAAAGAACATCTCCATGTTGCTGAGGGGTAAAGTGGGGTGTTTCAGTGTCACAACTGCCCCCAAAACGAGAGGGAAGTCCCAGAGCTCCACCTCAAGAGGCTGGGCTTCTGAGGCCCAGAGCTCCCCTCCCTCCCCCAGGACAGGCTATAAAAGTCCCTTCCCAGCTACTTCCACAGAAGAGCAGGAGGAGGTGAGAGGTGTGATCGCTTACCCCCCTGTGGCTGGGGTCTCACTGCAGAGATGAAGTTGCTCCTGGCCCTGGTTGGGCTCCTAGACACCCTCATCCTGGCCCGGCTCTCCGAGGGCACCACTCCAGGTAATAGCCCCTTGGACAGCCAAGGAGGAGGGCAATGGAGGGGGAAGCACTTGGGTCTGAGGGACCTGTGGCTGCCCTGGACCCTAAGCCTCCTTCCCTCTGAACAGCCTCCCCTAGGGTAGTGGAGACCTCAGTCCTCCAGAGCTGCATAACAGAGGCCAGGTTGCTAGTGGATGCTGCCTACAATCAGACTGAGAGGAGGTGGGCCTGGGCCTGGGTCTGGGGACTGCATGGGCCTGGAAGGGTTGACGATGGGGGATGGATGGACAACAGCCAAGGTCATCTCACCCATCACCTGCCCCTGGGCACCTTGGGAAAGTGCCATGTCGGTAGAGAGTCTCCCTTCTATCCATCCTTCTGTCTGTTTACACCGTGCTGACTGTCCACTGCCCAGGTTAGGGCTCTGCTGGGTGTGTCTGCTTCCTCTCTCCAGCCCTCCCTTCTCCTCTTCTGGGCAGCATCAAGCAGCGCCTTCACAGTGGCTTGGCCAGCCCCATGGACCTCCTGGCCTACTTCAAACAACCAGCAGCGGCCACCAGGAGAGTCGTTCAGGCCGCTGATTATATGCACGTGGCCTTGGGACTGCTGGAAGAGAAGTTACAACTCCAGGGGTCCAGATCCTTCAATGTCACTGGTACTGCGGAGTGGAAGGAAGCCAGGAGGGGGTTGCAGGGTGCACGCCTTGGGGTGTTGGGAGGGGAGAGGGGAAAGGGATGGGAGGTACAGAACAGACCAGCTCTAGAAGAAGCTAGAACCCTGCCCACTGTCCCACCCGCAGATGTGCTAACGAAATCCCAAATGCGGCTGCTGTCCCAGGCCAGTGGCTGTGCACCCCAGGATGAAGCCGAGAAGTGCAGTAACGAGTACCGAACCATCACTGGGAGATGCAACAACAAGTGGGTGCTGGGGCAGCACCTAACCTGGTGGGGCCCAGTTCCCTCCTCTCCTCCCCAACCCTGCTAACCCCAGCCCACCCACCACTGCAGGAGGAGACCACAGCTGGGGGCCTCCAACCAGCCCCTGGCGCGCTGGCTGCCAGCCGAGTATGAGGACAGCCTGTCGCTCCCCTTCGGCTGGACCCCCGGCAAGAGGCGCAATGGCTTCCTCCTCCCCCTTGTGAGTCAGGGCTGAGGGGCTGGAGGACGTTCCATCTCTTCTAAACGTGGGGAGTAAAAGCACAGCCCGGAGTCGGACAGGGCTCGAACCAGGCTGTCCCACAGGCTGGCTGATAACTCTGGGCAAGGACTCCGGCTGAATCAGTTTCCTTGGCCGTAAAACCCACTTAATATCGCTGTTGTGACTATTAGATAAAGTCCTTGATATAAACATCCATGTAGGATGTGATCTATCAATGCTAGCCATTACAATATTGTTTTTTTCTGAAAGAATTCATGTCAAAGTGCCTTGCTAAATATAAGAAGCAATACATCTTAATGTAGTTCTGGCTATTGACCTAAACTATTTCACATTTAACAATTTATCAATCTTCTATTCATATGCCAAAATAACAATCTGTCATCTACCCATCTATCAACATCTATGTATCAATTTTTCTTCCGTTGATCTTTCCATCTATCCAATTCTCTATTATCCATCGCCTAGCAACCAATCCTTGCATCTATCAATCAGTTCTACCATCTAATTATCCATAAGTCTATAAATTGATCTATCAGTTTCATCTATTTATCTCTCTGGAGAAGCTGGTGGGGTCTGAGCCAGCCAACCTGGCCCGTCCCCTTCCTGGAATTACTCCTGGAGTCCTCAGGAGCTGGGCTGGAGAGCATCCTTGTAGGAATGACAGCCACATAGGAAGTGGGACAAAGCAGGAGAGGGGAAGGGAGGGCAGGGGAGGAGGAGGGACTGTGTTAACTCCAGCAGGGGCAACCTGCCACCCCCTGAGTCCTGGGTTGGCTCTGACACCCTGCAGAGTCAGCGCCCCACGCTGATCTATCTCCCCACCAGGTCCGAGCCGTCTCCAACCAGATCGTGCGCTTTCCCAGCGAGAGGCTAACCACCGACCGGGGCCGGTCCCTCATGTTCATGCAGTGGGGCCAGTTCATTGACCACGACTTGGACTTCGTCCCTGAGTCCCTAGCCAGAGTGGCCTTCACTGTGGGCGTCGACTGTGAGAGGACCTGTGCCCAGCTGCCCCCCTGCTTCCCCATCAAGGTACTTAACCCCGACTCCCAGGCTCCTGATGTGGCCTCCACTTCTGGCCGAGAGCTGGGGCTGGGCATCTGGTACCTAGTGCACCTGCCTTAAGGAGCTGCCTGTGACTCTGGAGTATCAGACAGAGACAAGATGCACAGTCTGGCACAGATACCTGGTTCTGTGTGTGTTTGGGGTGGGGGTGGGGGGCAACCTGCCAGGAAGTCCCGGTGCTGGCCTCACAGAAGGGGAAGAAGTTGAGACTAGCCTTGACCCCTGGGTCCCTTTCCAACAAGGGAAGCCTTTAGGGTCTCTTAGCTCTTGCCCTTCTCTCCCTCCTGGGGTGGTCTGAGGGCCCTGCAGTTCTCACCATTTCCTGGGATCAGGCTGTGAGCACGGTGCTATCCTTCAGCTGAGAGGCAAGGATGGTGAGGGACACTAGGGAAGAAAAGACGGGCTCCAGGGAGCACAGCCTCTTCTGGGGACAGAGGGGACCCTCTGTGCACGTGTGCGCGCGCGCACACACAGACACACACACACACACACACACACACACATTCGCTCGCCCCTACTGGGTAGGGCAATGTTCTCGCGACATGACATGTGAGGGCCCCTGGCTGGCTCCTTCCTCAAGCTCCTCTGGGGAACTGTCCCTTATCTTCCTATTATACCTTTAGCTCTTGACTTTTTTTTATTTATTTAATTTTTAACATCTTTATTGGCGTATAATTGCTTTACAATGGTGTGTTAGCTTCTGCTGTATAACAAAGTGAATCAGCTATACGTATACATATATCCCCATATCTCCTCCCTCTTGCGTCTCCCTCCCACCCTCCCTATCTCACCCCTCTAGGTGGCCACAAAGCACCGAGCTGATCTCCCTGTGCTATGTAGCTGCTTCCCACTAGCTATCTATTTTACATTTGGTAGTGTATGTATGTCCATGCCACTCTCTCACTTCGTCCCAGCTTACCCTTCCCCCTCCCCGTGTCCTCAAGTCCATTCTCTACATCTGCTTCTTTATTCCTGCCCTGCCGTTAAGTTCCTCAGAGCCTTTTTTTTTTTTTTAGATTTCATATATATGTTAGCATAGGTATTTGTTTTTCTCTTTCTGACTTACTTCACTCTGTATGACAGACTCTAGGTCCATCCATCTCACTACAAATAACTCAATTTCGTTTCTTTTTATGGCTGAATAATATTCCATTGTACATATGTGTCACATCTTCTTTATCCATTCATCTGTCGATGGACACTTAGGTTGCTTCCCTGTCCCGGCTATTGTAAATAGAGCTGCAATGAACATTTTGGTACATGACTCTTTTTGAATTAAGGTTTCCTCAGGGTATATGCCCTGTAGGGGGATTGTTGGGTTATATGGTAGTGCTGTTTTTAGTTTTTTAAGGAACCTCCATACCGTTCTCCATAGTGGCTGTATCAGTTTACATTCCCACCAACAGTGCAAGAGGGTTCCCTTTTCTCCACACCCTCTCCAGCATTTATTGTTTGTAGATTTTTTTGATGATGGCCATTTTGGCTATTTCCTTACCCATATTAGGGAAGTTTTCAACTATAATCTCTTCAAATACTTTCTCAATCCCTTTTTTTCCCTCTTCTTCTTCTGGGACCCCTATAATTCGAATGTTGGCGTGTTTAATGTTGTCCCAGAGGTCTCTGAGATTGTCCTCAATTCTTCATTCTTTTTTCTTTATTCTGCTTGGTGGTAGTTATTTCCACTATCTTATCTTCCAGGTCACTTATCCGTTCTTCTCCCTCAGTTATTCTGCTATTGATTCCTTCTAGAGAATTTTTAATTTCATTTATCGTGTTGTTCATCATTGTTTGTTTGAGCTTTAGTTCTTCTAGGTCCTTGTTAAACGTTTCTTGTATTTTCTCCATTCTATTTCCAAGCTTTTGCATCATCTTTACTATCATTACTCTGAATTCTTTTTCAGGTAGACTGCCTATTTCCTCTTCATTGTTTGGTCTGGTGGGTTTTTGCCCTGCTCCTTCATCTGCTGTGTGTTTCTCTGTCTTCTCATTTTGCTTCACTTACAGTGTTTGGGGCCTTCTTTTTGCAGGCTGTGGGTTCGTAGTTCCCGTTGTTTATGGTGTCTGTCCACAGTGGCTAAGGTTGGTTCAGTGGGTTGTGTAGGCTTCCTGGTGGAGGGGACTAGTGCCTGTGTTCTGGTAGATGAGGCTGGATCTTGTCATTCTGGTGGGCAGGACCGCATCCAGTAGTGTGTTTTGGAGTGTCTGTGACCTTATTAAGATTTTAGGCAGCCTCTCTGCTAATGGGTGGGGTTGTGTTCCTGTCTTGCTACTGTTTGGCATAGGGTGTCCAGCACTGTAGCTTGCCTGTCGTTGAGTGGAGCTGGGTCTTAGTGTTGAGATGAGATCTCTGGGAGAGGTTTCGCCGTTTGATATTATGTGGTGCCGGGAGGTCTCTGGTGGACCAGTGTCCTGAACTCGGCTCTCCCACCTCAGAGGCACAGGCCTGACACCCAGCCAGAGCACCAAGACCCTGTCAGCCACACGGCTCAGAGCTAAAGGGAGAAAAAAAGAAAGAAAGAGAGAGAGAAAGAAAATAAATTATTAAAATAAAAAATTTATTAAAAATATTCTTAAGCAATAGAAAAAAAGAAAGAAAGAAGAGAACAACAAACCAAAAAACAAATCCACCAATGATAACAAGCACTTAAAACTATAGTAAAAACAACAACAGGTCTTCCCTGGTGGCGCAGTGGTTGAAAGTCCGCCTGCTGATGCAGGGGATATGGGTTCGTGCCCCAGTCCGGGAAGATCCCACATGCCGCGGAGCGGCTGGGCCCGTGAGCCATGGCCACTGAGCCTGCGCGTCCGGAGCCTGTGCTCCGCAGCGGGAGAGGCCACAGCAGTGAGAGGCCCGCGTACCGCAAAACAACAACCACAACAACAAAAACAGACAGAACCCTAGGACAAATGGTAAAAGCAAAGCTATACAGACAAACTCACACAAAGAAGCATACACATACACACTCACAAATAGAGAAAAAGGAAAAAAAAAATATATCTATATATAAAAAAATGGAAGAGAGCAACTAAATCAATGAACAAATCTACCAATGATAATAAACTCTAAATACTAAAGTAAGATAAACATAAAACCAGAAATAAATTAGATGCAAATAGCAAACCCCAAGTCTACAGTTGCTCCCAAAGCCCACCTCCTCAATTTGGGATGATTCGTTGTCTATTCAGGTATTCCACAGATGCAGGGTACATCAAGTTGATTGTGGAGATTTAATCCGCTGCTCCCGAGGCTGCTGGGAGAAATTTCCATTTCTCTTCTTTGGTCGAACAGCTCCCGGGGTTCAGGTTTGGATTTGGCCCCGCCTCTGCGTGTAGGTTGCCTGAGGACGTCTGTTCTTCGCTCAGCACGACGGGGTTAAAGGAGCCGCTGACTGGGGGCTCTGGCTCACTCAGGACAGGGGTAGGGAAGGGCACGAAGTGCGGGGCGAGCCTGCGGCGGCAGAGGCCGATGTGACGTCGCACCCGCCTGAGGTGCGCCGCGCGTTCTCCCGGGGAAGTTGTCCCTGGATCCCGGGACCCTGGCAGTGGCGGGCTGCACAGGCTCCCCGGAAGGAGGGTGTGGATAGTGACCTGTGCTCGCACACAGGCTTCTTGATGGCGGCAGCAGCAGCCTTAGCGTCTCATGCCCATCTCTGGGGTCCTTGCCGATAGCCGCGGCTCGCACCCTTCTCTGGAGCTCCTTTAAGCAGCGCTCTTAATCCCCTCTCCTCGCGCACCAGGAAACAGAGGCAAGAAAAAGTCTCTTGCCTCTTCGGCAGGTCCAGACTTTTTCCTGGACTCCCTCCCGGCTAGCCGTGGTGCACTACCCCCCCTGCAGGCTGTGTTCACGCCGCCAACCCCAGTCCTCTCCCGGCGCTCCGACCGAAGCCCGAGCCTCAGCTCCCAGCCCCGCCCGCCCCGGTGGGTGAGCCGACAAGCCTCTCGGGCTGGTGAGTGCTGGTCGGTACTGATCCTCCGTGCGGGAATCTCTCCACTTTGCCCTCCGCACCCCTGTTGCTGTCCTCTCCTCCGTGGCTCCAAAGCTTCCCCCCTCCGCTACCCGCAGTCTCCGCCCTCAGAGGGACTTCCTAGTGTGTGGAAACCTTTCTTCCTTCACGGCTCCCTCCCACTGGTGCGGGTCCTGTCCCTATTCTTTTGTCTGTTTTTTCTTTTTTCTTTTGCCCTACCTAGGTACGTAGGGAGTTTCTTGCCTTTTGGGAGGTCTGAGGTCTTCTGCTAGCGTTCAGTAGGTGTTCTATAGGAGTTGTTCCATGCGTAGATGTACTTCTGATGTATTTGTGGGAAGGTGATCTCCATGTCTTACTCCTCCACCATCTTGAAGGTCTCCCTAGCTCTTGACTTTTAAGCCAAGCATAGCAAATGCCACCTCAATTTAGAGTTACATTACTTGATGAGCAGGTCTGTTTTCACGGAATTGCCAGCTTCCTGCAACCTGTCCTGGGTTTCCTCGACCTTCACTGTCTCCAAGGCACCAGCACGGAAAGGGGCTTAGGAAATGTCTGTTGAACTGAATGGAATGAAAGGAGCACAAACCTCATATCAGGAGAACTAGGTTCTAATCCCTCCTTCCCAGCTAACAAGTTGTCATTTCCCCTCTCTGAGCCTCAGTTTCCCCACCTGTAAAATGAGGATCTAAGGCCTCGTCCATTTTTTTTTTTTTTTTTTTTGCGGTACCCGGGCCTCTCACTGTTGTGGCCTCTCCCGTTGCGGAGCACAGGCTCCGGACGCGCAAGCTCAGCAGCCATGGCTCACGGGCCCAGCCGCTCCGCGGCATGTGGGATCCTCCCGGACTGGGGCACGAACCCGTGTCCCCTGCATCGGCAGGCGGACTCTCAACCACTGCGCCACCAGGGAAGCCCCAGACCTTGTCCATTTCTAACCTTTCATGCCTCTATGACACAACGTGCTAAGGGTGCTCAGATGACCTGGTGAGCAGCGTGAGTCTGGATGAATCAAGGAGGGCTTCCTGGAAAAAGGGAGTTTTGAGCAAGGTTTTGAAGCAGGTGGGGGATGACCAGGAGGAGTGAGCTTGCTCGGGAGGGGCCCCAGTGTCACTGGCTCCTCTTCCACCTCAGATCCCGCCCAATGACCCCCGCATCAAGAACCAGCGTGACTGCATCCCCTTCTTCCGCTCGGCACCCTCGTGCCCCCAAAACAAGAACAAAGTCCGCAACCAGATCAACGCGCTCACCTCCTTCGTGGACGCCAGCGTGGTGTACGGCAGCGAGGACTCCTTGGCCATGAAGCTGCGCAACCTGACCAACCAGCTGGGACTGCTGGCCGTCAACACCCGCTTCCATGACAACGGCCGGGCCCTGCTGCCCTTTGACAACCTGCACGATGACCCCTGCCTCCTCACCAACCGCACCGCGAACATCCCCTGCTTCCTGGCAGGTCAGACTGGGGGGACGGAAGGACGAAACAGCCAGTCCCTGGGTTCCGGGTTGGGAAAGCCTCGTGGGACCCGATGGGGGTGCATGGCTTCAGACCTCAATATTAGGCACACAGATCTGTGCATAGTCATCCCAGAATCAGTAAGTTGGAAGGAGTCCCTTTGTGAACCCGGTGTGTGGCCGGAGATCACCACTTGACTCTCTTCGGTGATAAGGGGCTCACCCCCTCTGCTGTTCATCTGGTGCGGCGCTGACTGCAGAAAGCCCCTCCCCCCCCCATTTTGATCCAATGCCCATCTGTTGCTCTTCATCATGCTTCTAGAACCTCGGAGAAAAAGCTCTTTCACACAGTAATAGCCTCTTTAATAACCTGAAAGTAGCTTTCACTTTCGCCTAACTTTTTTTTCTCCTCTGGGCTAAATTCCCTTAGAATCTTCAGTTTCCCCGCTGCTCTTGCCAGACACTGTCACCTGGTACCTTCTTCTGGAGGCATAATCTGAACTCTCCTGGGGGTCTTTGCCCCTGCCCCCCTTGCTGGGTATCATAATGACGGTCATTGCTTCTGGTTACTTAATATATTTAAATGTGCCATCTCTAATCCTTACAGCAGCCCTGAAAGGACAGCATTATTAGCACCCTCGTTTTGCAGATGACACACTCATCAGGGACGATAACTAACGTGCTCAGAGCAGAGTGTCAGACAGCAGAGTCCACAGTGAGGACTTAAGTCAGTGTAGTGGCCAGGTCTGGGCTCTTTCCACTCTGCTCCACCACCTCCTTTGCAGGGAGTCAGCTCCAGCCCCTTTTCTAAGGATTGTATGTTTCTTTGCTCCTGGCAAGAGCGGCTTGCGCCTTCACCAGAGGTTTACTTAAGAGTAGATTGAATAAGACCACATTACAAGGGCTTAGTTCAAAGCCAGCAAATGACTGTGTGTAAGGCCACCTTCAGGAACGTACTTTCCTTCCCGGCCTCTAGGAGAAGGTTGGCTACAGGAACAGGCTCTGCCCAACCTTCCTTCTTTCTCCTTCCATGGGGCTCCCTGGGGAGAGCGGCATGACACCAAGCCCAAGCTGGGGAGAGGTCCATCCCCCGGGAGAGAGCGTGCAGAAGGATACAACCCACAGGACAGGTTCCTAGAGTCACCCAGGACCCTCCACCAGCTGTGGATCTGGTAATCCCGCAGACCAGAATCATTAGGCAAAAGGGTTCTGCCCAAGACCAGCAGCCGCCCTGTTCCACCTCACGCAAACTCAGTCCAGTAACTTAGGGGCCTGAGACTCCGCTGTCCTCCCACTCCTGGCCCATTGTGTGTGTCAGTGGAGCCTCACAGCACAGCTGAGGAGATGGAGGGCCAGTGAGGGCCAGGGGTTTGGCCCAGGTCACAAAATCCCACCACCTCTTTCTAGTCCCCAGAGCTCTGTCTGCCTTAGCAGAAAGACATTGCACTGGGAAGGACTACGGTGACTCTGAACTTGGGGTTTTCAAGGTGACAGCCGATCAACTGAAACCCCGAAACTGGCAGCCATGCACACCCTCTTTGTGCGAGAGCACAACCGGCTGGCAACTGAGCTGAGATACCTGAATCCTCGGTGGACCGGGGACAAGCTGTACCAGGAGGCTCGGAAGATCGTGGGGGCCGTGGTCCAGGTAGGGGACCCTAGGTCTCAGCATCCCTTAGAAGGCAATCTGGCGTGAGAAAGCCATCCTGGGGGATGTGTCTCAAGTCAGCTAGGTCTGGGTGATTGGGAGTGTTCCTGAGATCTGACCTGTGTCCCCAATACTTCCGCTAGCTCTCTCCGTGGCCCCGTTCATGTCACCCAGCCTCTCTGGGCCTCAGTATCTCCATCAGACAATGGGAGATTAACATCGCCACATTTGACATACTGCCAATAAAGAATCAATATGTCTGAGCAGCCCTTCGAAAAGCAAAAGGTCTGTCCAAAGGCAGGGGAGTGGGGTGGGTGGCCACAAAGGTAACGTTCCTCCTCCATCTTTTCTTCCAGATCATCACCTACCGGGACTTTCTGCCCTTGGTTCTGGGCAAGGCCAGGGCCAGGAAAACCCTGGGGCCCTACCAGGGGTACTACCCCAATGTAGACCCCCGTGTGGCCAACGTCTTCACGCTGGCCTTCCGCTTCGGCCACACCATGATCCAGCCCTTCATGTTCCGCCTGGACAGCCAGTACCAGGCCTCAGGACCCCACTCGCGGGTCCCACTCAGCTCCGCCTTCTTCGCCAGCTGGCGAATCGTGCACGAAGGTGACCAGGTTTTCCAGAGGCAGACAGGGCGAGGGGGTGGGGCCCAGCTTAGTGCCGGAGGCCAGGCTACTGCTAATCATCTCCCCAAGCGAGTGAAAACAAGGCAGGTGCCACCAAGACCCTCAGTCACGGGCCTCCCATCCCCTCCGGGATTAGAGGATTTCTAAAAGGGGAGGAGACTGGTGGTTGTGATCCTGAAAGGAGCTTGCCTTCCACTCCTTCTCAGAGAAGTGGGGGTGATTGCTTTTCTTGCCGGCTCCAGCTCCCTTCATGTCCACCCAGGCCACCATTTCTGGATACAAACATTATAGAATGTAAGTGACTGGCTTGTCCAGCTCTGAGCTAGCTTGGCATCATGTGATGACCCTAGGGGCTTCCAAAAGGCTGGTCCAATCTGTGTTGCTCATATTCCCCGCCACCAGGTGGCATCGACCCCATCCTCCGAGGCCTCATGGCCACCCCTGCCAAGCTGAACCGTCAAAATTCCATGTTAGTGGATGAGCTCCGAGACCGGCTGTTTCAGCAAGTGAGGAGGATCGGGCTGGACCTGGCAGCTCTCAACATGCAACGCAGCCGGGACCACGGCCTCCCAGGTGAGGGGGCTGCCCGCCCCTTCCCAGGCTTCCCCAGAGCAGGGTTGCTGGTGATGGTTGGTTGGGGAGAGGGTTCAGAGAAGACCCTTGGCGCCTCCTTTCTGACTGGGACTGTCTACAGGATGCGCTGAGGCTGATGCAACAAAGCATCCCTGAGACCTCCTTGCTGCTGTTCTGCCACGTCTTCTCCATCCTCCATAGGGTCTCTAGCTTCAGGGTCACAACAGGACCAGGACTTGGACGCAGGAGCTGAACAAAGGAGATCAGGACTTTCCAAGTAGAGAAAAACAGTGGCTTTAAAAAGCAAGGAAGGGCTTCCCTGGTGGCGCAGTGGTTGAGAGTCTGCCTGCCGATGCAGGGGACACGGGTTCGTGCCCCGGTCCGGGAACATCCCACGTGCCGTGGAGCGGCTGGGCCCGTGAGCCATGGCCGCTGAGCCTGTGCGTCGGAGCCTGTGCTCCGCAACGGGAGAGGCCACAGGAGTGAGAGGCCCGCGTACGGCAAAAAAAAAAAAAAAGCAGGGAAGAGCTGCTCCATGCCCCACCACCCTGGCAAGATCCAGGGAGGCAGTTTCAGGGATATAGAAACTGGCTCTTGGCTCTAATTGGGCAAAGAGCCTGAGAGGCAGGTGGAGTAAAAAGTAAGACTGCCTTGGTTGTTTGGTGAGGCCACAGAAAGACTTCATCTCAGGAAATAAGAAAAATTAGGCACTTTGCTAGGATCTTTAATGGATATTAACTCTTTTAGTCCTCCCAATGACCTTGAAAAGCAGCTGTGACAGACATTTTTATAAATGAGAAAATAAACTCAGAGACATCTAGTAATTGGCCCAAGCCCACATAACTAGGAAGTAGTAAAATTCGAATCAGTTTCAAAATTTCTCCTTTCATCCCCCTGTTCAATCCCCGATGTTAGGGGAAGGCTCTGGCCACAGCCTCACTCATCTCTCCCTCTCCCCATCTCCTACTTCCCTGTCTAAACACAACCCGAAGCCCCATCTGCCTCTGCTAATTTCTGGCCGTGAATAATAAAGGGTGGGCAGTTTCTACTGCACCTAACACAGCCCCCGGCTGGCACACAGCAGGCGCTCAAGAACCTGAGTTTCTTTGCTTCCCTACGCTTGGGTGCTCCTGACAGCTAGTGTTGTGGGCGCCCCCTGCTGGAGGTCTGATCTTGCTAGCTGCCCAAGCTGCCACACAGTGAGTTTCTGTACCCTCTAAACTGTCCCAGAAATAGTGTACTGATCGCAGCTCTTGCAGTCTCCTCCAATCCCTTCCCAAATTTGGAATTGGAAGGCCTGGTTTGGACTCCACTTAATGGTGGGGTGACCTTGGAAAAGTCACAGTTGCTCAAGCTCAGCGAATATCCATTGATAACATTGGGATTACAAAGCACCTCACAAAAACGTGAGGCTCCCGAGAGACAGCCACACAGCAGTGCTCAGTAATGGTGAAACATTATATGGTTTTCCTCTGTTCAGCTTGGGGGATGGTGTTTGGGAGTTGTAGTTCAATGGACAACGTTGGGCTGGTGTTTCTTTGAGTCATGGCAAAGCTATCTTCCTCCTATCTTAATGGTCCCCATCATATCATGTGACTTGTCCTGGTGTGGGATCCTGATGGCTGAGAAATCAGTATGGTCTTTGTTAGTTTATGAGGTGAAAAAGAATGTTTAATTCTAGTTAAAATTTTTAAATTATATTGAGGTATAATTAACATATCACAAAATTCACCGATGTAAAGCATATAATTCAATGATTTTAGTATATTTGGAGTTCTGCATCATACCTAATATCAGAACATTTTCATTACTCACAAAAGAAACCCAGTAATAATAGTCACTCCCCACCCCCACTCCAGCCCCTGACCATTACCAATCTTCTATCTCTACATATTTGCCTATTCTAGACCTTTCATATAAATGGAATCATATAGCATGCGGTCCTCTTCTGAGTAGATAAATTTTATCCATGTTCTTCATTTCTTGGTTCATTCACTCATTTATTCATTCGGGCCTTCTACAAATCTGAGAGTCTCTTCTGTTCTAGGTAATGTCTTACTTGTGCCTGATTAATGCCACGATAATATCATTGTGAGTGCTGGGTTACGACAGCTTCTTACATTAGGACACACCCCTCAGCGTGTGCACAAAGCATGGCTGTCTGCTCGCACTGCAAATGAAGAGGGCGGTGGTTTGGTCTTTGGAAGGTTCAAGGCCTCTTCTGCCAGCAGGGATTCCCTTCTGCCCAATATTGCCTGACCACAGAGCTCCCTCAGGAGAAATCGCAGCGAGCAGAAGCTAATGGGAATCCGCAGGGGTAAGACTAAACTGCTCCTGTCCTCTTTCCCTACAGGGTACAATGCTTGGAGGCGCTTCTGCGGGCTCTCCCAGCCCCGGAATCTGGCACAGCTTAGCCAGGTTCTGAAAAACCAGGGTTTGGCAAGGAAGTTCCTGAATCTCTATGGAACACCTGACAACATTGACATCTGGGTTGGGGCCATCGCAGAGCCTCTTTTGCCAGGGGCCCGAGTGGGGCCTCTTCTGGCTTGTCTTTTTGAGAAGCAGTTCAGAAGAGCCCGAAGTGGAGACAGGTAAGTGCCCCTACCCTAAAGGGAGCAGCCCCAGAGGCAGGGCAGAAAAGCACTAGAATTTCAGGACTCAGCAATGAGAGAAAGTACTCTTTTTAGCTTCATCTCTTCCAAGTACACAGGATCTGAGACCAGGAGCTCCTCCCTGGAGAGCTTGGTAAGAGGCAGAGAGAGCACTTGCCTGAGTTGGAGGCACCTTTAACTCAGGAGAGAGACTTCTCAGCCTCACTGTTCCAGGCTTAAGGATCCCAGAAAACATGGGCACAAAAGCTAAATCTGGTTTCCCTCCAATAAGCTTGTGGTTTAAGACTTGACTTCTTATTTGGATTTGGCATTTACCTGGGTTCAAATCCAGTCCTGGCTACGTAAATTACGGTGCAATTAATACTGGGCAACTTACTAGACTTCTGAACTTGTTTCTTCCTTTATAAAATGGGAATCATACCTATTTTGCAGGGATTTTGGAGAATTGAATGAAATAACGTATGTAAAGTACCTCACACACAGCAGGTGCTCATTCCTGTTCATCCCTGCCAAACTTCACCCACATCTCTCCGCTGTCTTGGTAGGTTCTGGTGGCAGAAACCGGGTGTTTTCACCAAGAGACAGCGCAGGGCCCTGAGCCGCATTTCCTTGTCTCGAATTGTGTGTGACAACACTGGTATCACCACCGTTCCGAGGGACATCTTCAGGGCCAACATCGATCCCCAGGGCTTTGTGCCCTGCACCTGCATCCCCAGCCTGAACCTGTCAGCCTGGAGGGGCAAATGAGGCTTCTGCAGGTAAGGGGGGCCTCCTCCAACAGCCCTGGGCTGGGTCAGGCCCTCACACCCTTCCCTGGACAGGACAGCTGAGTCCTCGCAGGCCCCTAAGCAGAAACAACAGAACTTGTCTCTAGCAACAGATCACGCTTTCACAGTGGCTTCCCAGTGTGCTAGCCTCTGGGTTGATAGTTAACCCCAGGGCCCAGGACTTTGAGGGGCAATTAGGAAGTATCCAACTAGCCTCAGCTTGGTCATCAACATCCTAAGAACAGCTCAATCTCTGGACATCCAGCAAGTTCCTCACTTGCCCACTTGTGCTGCTTCCGCAGGAGTCCATCCCAAGCCTCTGACCTTGGAGACCTTGGAGACAAGGAAACCTGGGGAAGACCACAAGGCTACCTCCTCCCCTGGAGCAACTGCTTCCTGCTGATGCTTTTGCTGGCTATAGCTCAGAGCTGGTTCTCTGGCTGGGAGTGACGGCCAGGGTTCCCAGCAGCAGTGAACCCTCCTGCCATGCGAGCCTCTTATGTAATAGGTCACACGTCAACTCCAGGTGCAAGGGCTCGTGAGCCAAGCAAGGGGGTCCTGAGGCCCAGGCAAGAAGAGTCATCTTCATCTCCAGCCACTCTCACCTATTTCCCACCCTGTCCCTGACCCCTGCCCATGACTGGGAGGCCACAGAGTCCCAGCCTCCAGCCACCCCATGGTCTTTCTCTGGAGCCTGCAGGCTGCACAGCACCCTCTGCTTCTCCCAATAAAGCACCCCTGAGGGCAGAAGCTGGTTTCTGCATTGGGCTCAGGGCGGGCAGGGGCTGGACCTCAGTCCCATGCTTTGCCCCAGATGTTTAAGAGGAGTGCTGCTAAGACACAGCTGGCACTGACCTTAAAGCCTCCCGTGGGGGCTGAGTTTAGAGCATCGAGAGAAACACTGTGGAGTAGGAAAAGGCAGGAAAGGGCAGGAGCGTTAGGGGCCCCGACATTAAGGAGAATGAATAGCTTGGCCGTGAAAGCGACCCAAGCAGAAAACCAGCCGACAGAACGTCAGTCAGTATAAAAAGTTTTTATGTACAAAAAACACAATAAAAGATGACAGCTAGCTAGCAGAAAGGACTGGGCATTGCCTTCAGCCTTCATTTACTATAGAAACAAGCCCCCAGCAGGAAGGGGAGGCTACCCTGGGAAGAGGAGGCTGGGTTCCCGGGCCAGGAGTGTAAGATCTCTCTCGCCTTCTTTCTCGGGCCTCCATGTGTAAAGCAGGTGTGGAGCAGGTGGTACTGCTGCCCTCTGCCACTGAGACCGTGAGACAGGCCGGAAAGGAGGCTGTGTCGAGGACAGAACTAACTCTGGGCTTCCCCCCAAAACTGGTCTCAAACCAAAAAGCCTGTCTTGTTGCGAAGGTCACTTGCAGTGGCTGACATGTGAAGACAGGGACCATATGGGGGCCACAGGGTCTTTGGCTTTGTTGCCACCCAGCAGCTGAAGACCAGGCAGGGGCCCAGCCCAGGATTCTCAGCTCTTCCGGTTCTCAGCAGGTCAGCGGGGTCTCTAATCAGAAAGATGAAGAGGGCCCAGGCCTTGGATATCACCCGTCTTGCCCTCGTGCACGGCGGGCCAGGACTGCAGTGAGCTAGGAGATCGTGGTTCCCGAGGGGCTCACGAGGTCCTGGGGAAGGCTTTCTCGGGCCTCCTGCATGCGGCGCCGGGCTCGACGGAAGGCTTCTGTGAGGGAAGCAGACACAGGAGTCAGCTGCCACGGTGTGGGGGAAACGGGGCGCACGGGGATGCTGGAGGGGGGTGTAGCTGGAATTGGGTGGGGGGAAGCCTACCTAGCACGTTGTGAATGGAACTTTGCTGGCTGAATCCCTCCAGACGGTCCAACACGCTCCTCATCCTCTTCCGGAGAGAACTTGACTCCATGAAGGCCCTGCGGGGGAGCCCGCCACATGGCCATGGCTGCTCCTGCAGCCTTCAGGGTCAGAAGCCCCGAGGCGGAGGGTGATGGCCACTCACCTGGACTGCTGCAGGCAATGCAGGCGGAAGGTGACACTGCCTGTGGTCTCTGTGCGGAGTCCAAAGCGGCTCAGACGCTCCCCCTGCGGCATCCGGTTAACGTCAGGTTTCTGTTGGCTCCTAGACCCCAGGCACCACAGTGGCCTCACTCCCATTCTTACTCCCATTCTTGGGGAGAACAGTTCTGTTGGGGAAACTTCATCCCAACACCCAGATTCCACCACCTCCCAACTGTAAATCAAGGAACATTCCAGCCTCGTTCGAGAATCAGCAGTCTTATAAGCTGCCTGCCAATCCTCTGATCCCTGAGGACTCAGGGATGGGCCGGAAGGAGGGGCCGGTTATTCCGACAGGGACCAGGGGAAACCTCTAAGTGTCCTGTTTTCCAGAGCTCTCCTAGGATAGCGGTGACGTTTGCACCTGGTGCAAGACGTGGCCGAGACAGGAGGGAAGGGACTGAGTAATAATGAAGCAATGAACAATGAAGAGTCCTTAACCCAGATTCCACCTTACTCCAGAAGAGATAGGGACGTAAGTTCCCAGCATGAAGTCTCCCCAAAGACAAAAGTCACCTTGAAGGTTCCTGGTATCCGCACGTAGGAGAGGTCCTCCAGTTCCAGAGAGCCACCAATGAAAAACCTCCTGAGCTCAGCCACCGGGCCCAGCTCCAGGGGCCTCCATGTAGGGACTGTCAGGGTGTGTGAGCCTGTGCAGGAAGAGGAGAACGGGGCCGGAAATGGCACGTGGTCCCTTGCTGCCTTCCCGGCAATGACACGGGCCTCGCCACCACCAAAACACCTGGTCTGGTAATGGCCTGACCTCTGGTGAAGGTCATCAGAGTGGTTTAGGGTACCCACTTGAAAATCAATTAGATGGAAATTCAGATCTCAGCTCTGCCAGTTATTACCTGGGCACCAGGACAAGTTTCTCAACCTCTCTGAACCCCATTCTCCTCATCTAATAACAACACCTATGCCTCACAGAGTGGTGGGGAGAATTAAAGGAGAAGCACTTAGCACACTGCCTGGCGCACAACAGAAGACAGCGGCTACTATTTCAAAAGGAACGCTGATCCACTCAATACACATCCACCGAGAGCCCATCTTGCCACGTGGCTGCTCCCTCAAGGCCACGAGTCAGATCAGAGGAGCCGGATGCAGAGCCCAGAGCTGCTCAGCTTCCCAGTTAGCTGTCATTTCACCCAGTTGTCTCTAACAGAGGGGGAACATTTCCTCAAAAGGAGCAAGGAAATCTTGCAAGTTAAGTGCTTCTAATTCCCAATCATCCCTACTCCTCTCAGGAAGTGGTCGAATCTTCTGAAGTGTTAGCCTTGTTTCTAGGAGCTAGGGCACATGGGCCACACGAAGGGCAGGGATGAGCGGTCACCTGGGGTGGCAGGCAGCACCACAGCCCCGTAGCCTTCCACGCGATACCTCTGCCAGAAGTCCAGCGAGAGGACCTCGCAGTAGAGCACAGGCCATGCCGGGAGAGCACCTGCAGCCAGGGGGAGAAGCGGCCAGGTCATGGGAGGCCTTCACCAGGAGAGGGCCTGTCTGAGGGGCCCCAAGGCCGAGCACCTGCCAGGCCACTCACCGGCAGATTCATCCTCATGGAGGAAGGAGGCCTCAAACGTGAACGGGTAGGAGAAGTAAGCCACATTATCCTAAAAAAGAGGAATGTTATTTTATACTCAGTGTCATGGGGTGGACGAGGGCTCACTTGGAATTTGTTTTCCCTGTAGCCAATGACAAGGTCACCATCCCAAGGGAAAAAGAAAAACTATCACCCCAGGTAGGAAATAAAAGGCTGAGAGGTGAAGGGACACCCAAACCCGAGCTGCTACCCCTCTCAAAAAGGCAGAGAGAACCCTTGGACCAGGCATCCCTGCAGAGCCCACAGCGAAGGGCCGGACCCAGCTCTGGAATCTTCCCCAGGCCGCGAGCGTGATAATCTTCAGATGCCTTCCCCCGAGCAGTCCTGTTCCCTTCTAGGTGCCCCCTCTCGCTGCCCTACCATTCCCAGGGACTTGGTGGCACAGGTCTGTGTTATTCCTGAGAGCTGCTGGAATGCTGGGCTTGACCAGCCTGAAAACCAAAGACCACATATAGTAAGTCAACGGGGAGGAAGGCAAGCAGTTGAGAAAAAGACAAAGTTCCCTTGTCCATTCACTCACTCATTCATGCAATCAATCATTCATTTCACATTCACTGTGTGTCTGCTATGTGCTACGACCAATCACTGGGGACATCTTGGTGACCAGATAAAAAAGCTTCCTGTCTCTCGTGGGACCACCATTCCAGTTGGGGGTGGGAGGGGGGAACAGACAACAAACCAACCAACAAAAAGACTATCAAGTAGTAATAAATGCTAAAGTAAAAATAAAACAGGGTGAAGGGACTGAGTGGCTTGAGGCTCATTTAGACGGGGTGGTGAGGGAACACCACTCAGAGGTGACACTTAGGCTGACACCTAAACTAAAGCAGAACCAGTCGTGCAAAGATTGGACACAAAAGCTTTCAGACAAAGGAAATGGCCCTGAAAAGGCCCTAAGGTGGGAATGAACTTGGCCTGCTCAAGAACAGAAATTACAACTGCAATGCTGTAAGGGAGGGATAGGCAGGGGCCAGCTCGTTCAGAGAATGGAGTTTGGATTTGGCTCTAAGAGGGAAGGGAAGCTGTTGGGGCTTTAAGTTCAAAAGAGACACAACTGGTTTACATTTTAAAGGCTCAGTTAGGCTGTGGTGTACGTGGCAAATGAAATGTAAGAGGGAGCAAGACAGGAAGTGAGAGGATAAATTAGAAACCTAAGGCTTTGGCCTAAGCAAGAGATGATGGTGGCTTGGCCCAGGGTCCTCGAGAGAATAGAGGATTCAAGACATCTTCTGGAGACAGAACTGCCAAGAACTCCTGATAGAATGAATGGCGGTAGGGAGCTAGAGAAAGTGAGGAGTCAAGGATGTCTCTTAGGTTTCTGGTATCAGAAACTAAGTAGATGACACTGCCATTCAGCTAAGATGGGCAAGACCATGAGGGCAGGTGTGAGGCAAGAGGGGGAATCAAGAAGCTTTTGGTCATGTTAAACAGGAACGACAAAGAGGTAAGTGGACGTGACTCTGGAGTTCAGGGGAGAGGCTAAGGCTAGAGAGGGCCATCTGGGAGTCTGAGACATACAAACAGTACCGAAGCTACAGGATGTGTGAGGCCACCGAGAAAGACCGTGGAGAGAGAGTAACAGAAGGCCAGGCCCAGCCTTGGATACTCTAATAGTTTTAGATCCACAGAAGATGAGGGAACAGCCAAGAAGGCCGCTGAGCCCCCAATGAGAGAGACGAGAGGAGCACAGAGCCAGAAGCCAAGAGGAGAGTCTCAGTGAGGAAAGTGAGCTGTGGTGAATGCTTCTGAGAGGCCAAGTAGGGTGAAGGCAGAGATGTCACCACAGGATTTCACATCTTGGAAGTGATCTATGACCTTGAAAAGAATAGTAACAATTTCAGTGGAGGAGTGGGGAAGGAAGTCTGACCGAATGCCTCTGGAAAACTGTCAGAATGGGTAAAAAGAGAGACTTATGAATATTACTTACTAGTAGATGGCAATTCCACGAAGAAGTGGACGTAAAGATTGTCAAACTCATAGCCTTGGGCTGAAACTAAGAAAACAGGAAACTGTTTCAGCTTATCCTCCTATCACCCTTAACACCCGCCCCAGTCCTAAAGGGCCTACCCACGTGTGGAAGCGAGTCCCTCAAGGGCCAGGAACTCCCTGTGCTTCCAGGAAAGACACATGCCTGAGCCTCCCGAGTGCTGTGGACAGCCCAAGGGCTCTACTAGGGCGGGGAGGATTACTCCACAGCTAAATCTGGCACTTGCCAAGCATCAAGGGACTTCTGTCTGGTAAGACACTTACCTACCTCTCCATTTACAAAGAGCCGGAGGGCACCTGGTACCGTCTGAGGTAGAGAGAAGTGGGGACAGATCAGGAGGTCTGAGGGAAGCGACACCTCTCCTCCAGCCTGCCCGTAAATCCCCAGAGGACCTGACGCTGGATGCCAGATCCAGGTGTGTGACTAATCCCGCTTCCTCCCCACCTGCCACTTCTCCATAAATCTGTTTCCTTCATTTCTAAAAGTGTGTAATGTAATGGAAAAAGCACCTAATTTAAATGGTGGGGAAGGCAACAAAGTGTGGGGTATTTACAAGAATGGCCAAGAGAAGCACCCACAGCTGCCTGCTGCCGTACGGCGAAAGGCTAGAGACCCCTGCTCCCTCTAGAGGGAGGTCAAGAGACTAGGCAGTTTCCTTTTTAAATTATTTGTGTATCTATCTTATCTCACTTTTTAACACCGAAAATCTGTTGCTAATACAACACAAAAATAGTGAAAGTTAATTTTTTAGAGAGAGAGAGGGAGACCACCAGGTAACTCTCTCCTTGTTTCCAGATCTAGAAATGGAACTCCTGGAATAAGAGAGGACAAAGAATAGGACCACAGGATTACGGACTTAAACTCTTGTTTTAAGAGCCAAACTACCTGACAAACAGAAATGACACCCCTCCCTCTCTATGGGGCATTAGGAAAAATATCTACATGAAGAGTAAGGAAGACACTTTTCATCTTTACGTTTATTTATAAAATTAATTACAAAGTAATACATGAATGCATTCCCGCTGATAAAAATTCAAAACCACCTAAGTTTAGAGAATAAAAAGTAAACATTCCTGACATGTCCCTCTCACCACCCAATAGCCATCTACCATTTCCCAATCCCACCCCCTCCCCAGAGAAAGCCACCCATAGGGTGTGTGCCCTTTGAGACCTTTTCCTATGCATTAACAGTTCTATATCAATATGCAATGCTTCTAAAACATAACAAGGACTATACTCTAAATGTTGTTTTTTACTTTTTTCCACTGAAGAGTATGTCTTTGGGACATACTGAAGAGAGAGAGAGAACTGTCACTGAGCCGCAGTCAGAACGCTCTGGCTACAGAAACCCAGCTGGCGGAGCTGCAGGAAACCCAGCTACTCACCGTCTCAAAGTCAGTGCCTACGAGGCTGTTGAGATACTCCTTGTGCCGGCCATAGAGCTGAGGAAACAAACCACACTGAAACTCAAGGTGCGACCCCAGCCAGACCAGGGTTCAGATCTGCATGGGAGGGAGAAAAGCAGCAGGAGTGGGAAGTGCCACAGAAAGCTGGAGGCCTAAGCATCCCAGACACTGACATCTGACGGTGAAGCACAGAGGCTCTGGAGTCCCCTGGTCTGGGACCAACCCGGCTCTCGCACTTACGTGCTCGGGCAGACTACTTAGCTTCTTGATCTCCATTTCCTCATTTATAAAGTGGTAATAATAAAAATATTCACCTCAAAGGCTTGTGGTACAGTCTAAATGAAATAAAGTATGTGAAGGGCCTAGCACAGAGCATGGTAAATGCTCAAATAAATGGCCATTATTGTGATGATCTTATAATAGGATCGAAACCTTATATCTGACATGTCAGCAGTGCTTCCCAAGTCAGGTGAGGCCTCTAAGAGCAAGGCCTTGCAGCTGCTGACCCAACCTCGGCCGCGGCCTCGGCTCCCAGCTCTCTGGTTCCTGGACTGAACCAGCACTTACGTCCCTGAGCGCACGCTGCTCCCGCTCTTCCTCCTCAGGCTGTGCAAGGGAGGACACGCTGTCAATCGTATACTTCCACAGCTCCTGCTTCTCCCCGTCTGTCTCGATTCTGTAAGGTTAAAGCCACAAAGGGACTAACTAACTCAGCAAACAGGAGGTGGGGCCCTCGAGACCCAGCCCAGGGAGGAGCCGATTTACAGTTCTGTTATTCTAAGACGTAAGATGAGGAACAGTCAAGCCAGAGGAGAAGACCTGGCTAGTTCATCTCTCCCAGTTTTGATTAGTCCCTACACGCAGCAGCACAGAGAATTATTTTCACCTAACTATACTGATGAAGGTATCACTTTCAAATCCGGGTAGGTGCATATTTTCTGAGAAAAGGATGCCCAGTGTCCTAAGGGTCTATGACCTGGAACAGAATATGAAGCACTGGCTGGGAATTTAAAAGTTAGAACACATGAAGGGCTTTCAGAGAATCTCCTCAACTTGGGGCAAGAAGTAAAGCCAAGGAAAGCAATGCCAGTCTCCGCCATCCCCTTCTTCCTCTTCTCACCTGTAGGGCCCTCTGGAGCCAGTGAAGTCAGGTTTTACTGTGATCACACCATTACTGTCCACCTTCAGAGTACAGAGGACATGTTCATACTTCTTATAGCCAAGCCTAGAAACCAGGGAATTAACACCAGGGTTCAAGACTGCTGCCCCACCTCCAGGGAAAGAGGAAGAGGTGTTCAGGACACATCAGGGGAGAGGACAGAGGCTGGAGTGAGAATTGTCATGGTAAAATACTCTCTTCCAAAGAAAAAGTAGAAGGAAAAAATCCCTCCCTCCCATATACCTGGGAGGACTATAAAGGAGAGTGACGGTTAGTGACAGGAGAAGAGAATGAAGGTCTGAGCTGGGCAGTAAGAAGCTTCACTCACTTTCCATAGGGGCCCAGGTCTGCCATGATGTACATTGTCTGAAGAGGGGTGTTGATGACATGGCTGTTCCGGATGAACTCTTCTGAGGGTTCCCAGGTGACGATTCGTGACTTAAGGATGCCACCCTCCCTGGGAGACACCACAGGAAGGGTCACTTCCCCGGCACCCCCCGAACAGCCTGAAGGAGGAGCTCAGGGGAGCACACGAAGGTGGAGGCCCGCTGCAGGATGGGACGCTCGAGTTGGTGGGCATACGGGGAACACAGGCATGGACGGACCGCAGAGGCCGCCACGGCCCTGTACACACTTGCACTCACATCCCTCGCCTGTCCTGCCGCCGCCGCCTGACATTTGCCATTCGCTCGACCAAGAATGACGGCATTTCGCTGGCTGCGGTGGTCATTTTCTGACAGTGCTGGGAAAACAGAGCAGCCCAGTGTAAGCCTGCTCAGGGCCGTGTGGGACCAAGGACCTGGAGGGAAGTCTTCCTTCTGAAACTTCCCACAGAACCTGAACCTCAGCGCACGGCCACCTCACAACCACGCTGACGGCGGGCACAGTGGCACAAACAGCCCAAGGAAGAGCCCAACCAAGCCTTGGTTTGCCCGAAGGTTGCAGCGGGCCATTAGCCTTGAGAAATGAGTTTATTTATGCTCATCTTAAAATGAGCCTGCAATCTCTAAACACATACCGACAAAAAGTTTGGTGAGTCTGCCTGGTAGACGTTGACATCACTAGGTGGTTGGAAGATCTGAAGTGTAACACAAGTATTCTGTGGAAAACCCTCCCATGGGTAACTGAACACTATCTGTAATTTTCTTTTGTTTACCAAAACAGACAACCCAAATTTTATATGCTACCAACCCGCAGCTTTCCTGATATAAGCATCAACCTTTCAAAAGCATTCACTTAACGCCTGGCTCCTTGCAGAGATCTACAAGGTCACAGACAAAAATCAGATAATATAGGCACTCCCCTCCCTCAAGGAGTTTAAAATCTCACTAAGATGGCAGAATATGCAGAAGAAAATGTAAAAACAAGTCCATGAGGGTATAGCTGTCATGGGCAAATTGAGGATATAAGCCATTCCCCACGCAGTACTGAATCCCTCTTCAGACCCATATATTCAGTTTCGGCTGAATCCGTGATGAATTTTATCTAGATGGCTCTAGACTCCATCCACCTGTCTGATCTCATGGTGCACGGAGGAAGCCAAACCCAGTGGCTGCTTCTCCCAGTCTGTAGGCTGCAAGCCTATGACGAGAGACACTGCCGGCTCCCCCAGGCCCTCCAGCAGACGGAGCCGGGAGCGGCAGCCTCACCACCCACAGACCGTGCCCACCTACTCCAGCTTGGCCGCCAGAAGGTCTGTATCCCCTTAACAGGCTTCCGAGTTAACATACAGACAGGCCGGAAAGCTAGGGGAGACGAAGGTGAAGGGAGCTACGGTGCTTGGGGAAGAATGCTACCTCCTCCAAATTGGTGTATCTATCAGAGTCAGTGTAGGTAAAGATTCGTCGGTTCTTCCTGCCATCCAGATCCTCCAGCTTCAGAATCTCTTGGCGGTACTGATGATCCAAAGGGCTCTGACAGGCTGCTTCATTTTGGTACAGATCTACTTCGAACTGAGGTCACAAAGAAACAAAGTTCTACTGAGAATATGTCAAATTTTGCTCCTATAACAGTTTGGTCAAATTAGTTCTATAGAGCTGATGCAACTTGACATGTTCTCATAGCCAACTGTCGTTTATCTAAACTAATGGAGGACAGGAGAGCCAACGAACGTTAGAGCTAAAAGGAACCACAGTGATAGTCTAATTCAATTCTGCTATTACAGAATTGACATACCAAAACAGTAATTCTGCTGTTTTGGTATGTGGCCCAGAGATGAAAAGTGTCTTACCCAGGATTATAAAACTGGGTAGTGGCAGGCACTATATTCCATTGACCCCATAAGCACAACAGTGGAAAGTATAAACTGTTATAAGCTTTCTGGAAATCAGTTTAGCAATATGTATCAAGAAACCTTCCCTGTGACTAGTCAGGTGGAAGGTGGACCAGGGGGAGGCAGACTGAGCAGACAAGGGACACTGGCTCACCTGGCTGAAGAGCTTCTCTTGCCACCCAATCACGACCTCCTCCTCTTCATCTACCTCCGGGCGGTGTCCACCTCCAAAGACAACAGAGTGAGTCAAATGTTTGAGCCAAACTAGCACCACTTCTCACTCTGTGGTTGGTTATAACCAAAGTCCCTGCTCTTATATTTGCCACAAAATCAGTTGGAGTTCACTGATCTATGAAGCACTCACTCTAGACTTACTCTATAGAGGCTGTGGATACGTGTAGAAGCCAAGATTAGGACCCAAGAAGTCTTAATCACTACTCTGATTTGAATAAAAGGAAGTCATGCCTTCCAGGAATTATTTGATCTAATTCAGTGTCAAGAGCTGAAATTTATTAGATATAGGCTGAATAGCTCTTCCTCAATCCCAACGGCCTACATTTGCTAGACAGGAACTGTGGCATTTTTATCTTCACTATTCCTGAAGCCATATATCTAGAATCACAAACACTATAACCTTAAGAGACCAAGTATCAGGAGAGAAAAGGAAAGACATACAACTGATTTTTTTTTTAAAGAACCAAATCTAATACACACACTCCTAGCTGAGTGTGCCTTTTCCAAAGACACATGCTTCACAACCTGCCAGCTCACACTCTTGCCCAGGAATATTTTTGAACAGAAACAACAAAAGCAGAGAGACCAGTGACCTAACGCAAACACACTGTCCTCTCTTCCTCACTTTTCTGGCTTCCCAGATAAGGAAAACTGCTAGAACACAGACGGTGTTAATATGTACATTTTCCAAGCAGACCCCCATTTTTAAGCTGTTTTAAAAAGTGTTTAGTTGTATGTTTCAAGCTTGGAGTGATACTTTCTCTTAGGAAAAAAATGCCACAAATGGTATTTAGGTTGACAGGCAAATTTATAACGTATCTAAAGTATGGTATTTGCTATTTCCCTACATTTGACCACAATTCGGATCTGCACCTTGCCGGCAGGAATCAAGCCTTATTCAATTTTACACAACATAATGTAGTAGTTAAAATTGCCTGGGATCAAATCCTGGCTTCAACATTTACCGGCCCTGTGACCTTGGACAATAAACCCATCCTCTCTATACCTTTTCTCAGACTATAGACCTGGGTCTACTCTGTCTTAAGAGGTAACCTCCGCCCTAGGCCCTTCCCCAGATCCCCAAGCGGCCACATCACCACCATTCACCCACTGGTGGATGGGTGAGGCCTAAAAGTGGCCAAGTCTATGAGGTCCTTCCCGGGCTGGGCAGCAGGCTGGTGGTGGAGGTAGCTGCTTGATGTGATTCTTTGCAGGTGGACTCTGCCAGGAAAAGAGAAGCCCAAAATACTCGTTACAAAACACTCAACCAGGAGATGAACGCAGAGCAAAGATGGGGAAACAAAATCAGAAGAGGGTACGGCTACCAAGAACGCGGCGGGGTGTAGGCGACAGAGGGGATGTGAGTGGGGCACGGGGACCTAAGGAGAAGACGATGGGAGAGTGTACTGGAGACACAGGGCCTCGAGAAACTTGGGAGGGGCAGGGTCCTGAAAGGGTGGGTCTGGAAGTTGTGAGTGAAGAGGGTAGTGAGGGAGACGCGAGGAGACGAGGTGACAGCGGTCAGGGACTGCAAACCCAAGTAAGGGTCCCAGCAAACAAGAAGTGAAGTTCAGGCTCTAATTATCTGACAGCATAAAAGCACGGGGCTCTGGGGTGATGCGACTACCGGAGGCGGAGGTTGCGCACGGGGTCCCAAGAGCGATACACGGCCTCTCCGGTGTCAGTGCTCCAGACGGTCTCCGCCATGACAGCTGCGCTGCGCGCGACTGTGCCGGAAAGCGCGCCGCCCCAGTTCCCCTGGCAACGGAAACGCTGGGTTAGGGAGGCGGGAACCCGGTTCCCTACGCGGCGCGGCAGAGCCCCGCCCGTTGCAGGCGCAGGCCAGTTGATGCCAGCGCACGCTTCGGCTGGGGCTCGTGCGGGGTTGCCGCTGATCCTGAGTGGGAACGAAGCTCGCTCACACCCAAGGCCAGACTTGATGCACTTTACAAATGAGGAAACTAAAGCAGCGCTATAGGCCCCTTTTATGCAGATTCAGACAGAAATGGTGATGGACACCAAACCCAAGCGTCCTGAGTTCTCAACTACTACTTTTTCCACCACACGACACAGCCTTCCACTGAATCCTGGGAAACTTTGGCCTCCTAATCGGTGGAGGTGACTCACAGAATGCACCCATTCTTCCCAAAGGAGTCAGGGGAGGTGATGATGGTTACCCAGACATGAAAATATATTCTTGGAAGAAGACAAAAAAATGTCAAGATTTATTAATCCTTGTGTTGGCATTCACTGAACCAGAGAAAGAAGAAACAAGGAAGCTAACAGTAAGGAAGGAAAAGATGTCATTATTGCACTGGGTTTTCCCCTGCGTGTGTTATTTCCGGATTTTTAAGCCACCTTAGATACCTCACTGGCCTTGGGAAGAGTCAACAAAATGCCATTATGAAGACGTGCTTCACTGGACTGCCAAAGGCAGGACACACCATAACCTTGAGTCTAGCTCCCTGACACCTTGGGGATGGCAACAATTTTCAGCCTTTGACATTTGCTGCTTCCTCAACAGAGTAGGCAATTGTCCCCTGAACTCAAGAATCTCATGCCAGTTTCATTATATGGCATTGGGAGCCCTAAGCAACAAAGCTGCTGTTGTGTAACACTAAGGACTCACCGTAACAATAGCCCTATTTATTTAAGATCTGATACAGCCTGGGTGCTTTGTTTGTATTGTCCCCAATCCTCCTAAAAACCCCTTAAGTAGGTATTTGTTATTCTCATTTAATCAATGAAGTTATTGAAGGCCAGAGCTTGAAGGTTGAGCTCTAGTAAGTGGTGAAGGAGCTGAGGCAGCCCAGGTCTGTCTTTTGAAGCCTGAACACCTTCCACTCTGCTTCACGACCTCTCACCTACCAATTTATTCTATGAGAGCACACAGTTGCCAATCTGGGAAATAATTATTTCAACAGGTGAAACCATGGAGGCAGAATATTAGCTTTTAAGAGAAAAGCCACTCTAGTTTTTTCTTTTAAAGTTGTGAATAGACAACACTGTGCCACATGAACAGCAAATGATGAAGGTGGAGCCTGTACCAACAGTTTAGTTTTATACCAAATCAAACTTATAGCAAAGTCAATCTGACATAGACAAAGTAGGTACTGTACCACATGGTATGGAAATATAAGTTATTTGTCTAACCATAGTTGAATTATTTTTATACAGGTAAACTAGATTTTTATTCTCCTTATTTACTGGTATAAGTCAGGATTCTTAAAATTGGGATCCATGAGGAGAGTTCAAGGGGTCTATTGACTCTTTCCCTTACCAGTAGGGGGTACCAGTATGAGATTAAGAGATACAAAGTACTATGTATAAAATAAATAAGCAGCAGAGATATACTTTACAGCACAGGGAAATATAGCCATTATTTTGTAATAACTTTAACTGGAGTATCTATAAAAAATATTGAATCCCTATGTTGTACACCTGAACTAATATGTTCTAAATCAACTCTGCATCAATTAAAAAAAAACCTCCCTAGACTTTTGTGGGGGCCATTTTCTGGAAAGAGTCCATGGCTTTTATCAGCTTCTGGAAGGAGTTTGTACCCTGATATCAAGAGTAGCCTGATCCCCACTACATTTATATACTGACATCTTCTTAAACATCAAAAGTTTGGATTATATAGCATAAAGTCCAAAATCCCTTGTACCACCCCCAGCAACCCTTCCTCCCCCATCCCCAGTCAGGAAGGTTCAGAGTTGACATTTAATGTGTTCCCTAAAATAGAACCATTATTTGGAGTTTTTTTGGCTAGAAAACACTTACACAAACCATCACAAAGGGTAGATGTTGCCTCCATTTCACATATTTATAAACCAAGACATTAATTGTACTATTCAGTCTTATGACCAAAAAGTATAGAGCCTGGACTTATGTTCAGGATGTTTTGACTCAAACCTATGGACTCTCCTTTGAACTGTGCTGTCTCCTTACATCTACTCCCACCCCCAACCCCAATTTTTTCTTTCTTAAACCAGCCACATCTGAGCTATATCATAACAGTCCAATCGCTCTCTCTTTCCCCTCTCCAGTTGGTACTTTATAACTTACTTGGGCTCTCCCCACTACAAGACTTTAGGAAAGCAGTTCTTCAAAAATTATTCTGGGTCCCACAGTGTCTATGCTTTATGCCTAATTACTATGCCTTGAACTCACCTTGGTCCAGAGAAGAATCCTACTGAAATGGAACAATCTTATGAGGAGTAACAGACTTGACTCTTGCTTTTCTCTCTTTCTCCCTGACTTTGAAGATGGAAGAAGGGGCCATAAACACACCATAAAGCAGAAATTGTCAGATTGGATAAAAAGCAAGATCCAACTATATGCTGTCCACAAGAAGCTCACTTTAAATATAAAGACATTGATACTTTAAAAGTTAAAAAAATGGAATGAAATCTTGCCATTTGTGACAACAGGATGGATACAGAGGGTATTTTGCTAAGTGAAAAAAGTCAGAGAAAGAAAATTACTTCATGATTTCATTTATATGTGGAATCTAAAAAATAAAACAAGTGAACAAACAATGAAACAGAGATATAGATACAGAGAACAAATAGGAGGTTGCCAGAGGGGAGGGAGGTGGGGAGAGGAAAGAAATAGATGAGGGAGATTGAGAAGTACAAACTTCTAGTTGCAAAATAAATGTCATGGGTATGAAACATACTTTGTGGAGAATATAGTAAATAATTTTGTAATATCCTTGTATGGTGACAGATCAAAACTAGACTTACCATGGTGATCATTTTGAAATGTATAGAAATATCACATCACTATGTTGTATAACATAATGTTGTAGGTCAGTTATACTCCAAAAACAAACAAACTCATAGAAGAAAGATCAGATTTGTGGTTACAAGATGTGGGGGGTGGGGGGAGAGGGAATTGGATGAAGACAGTCAAAAGGTGCAAATTTCCAGTTATAATAAAAATAAGTACTAGGTATGTAAGGTACAACATGATAAATATAATAAACAGTGCTGTATGTTACACGTGAAAGTTGTTAAGAAGGTAAATCCTAAGCATCCTCATCGCAAGGAAAAATATTTTTTTCTATTTCTTTAATTTTGTATGTGTATTTTTATATTCTGTAATTTTGTATGAGATTATGGATGTCTACTAAACTTATTGTGATAATCATTTCATGACATATGTAAGTCAAATCATTATGCTATACACTTTAAATTTACACAGTGCTGTATGTCAATTATATCTCAATAAAACTGGAAGAAAACAAAAGTAGAAAAAGAAAAAGCAGGAAAAGAAAAAAAATGTTTTTAAAAGTTAAAGGATAGAAAAAGATATACCAAACAAACACTAATCAAAAGAAAGCTAGAGTGGCTATATTAATAACAGACAAAATAGACTTCAAAACAAGGGATATTATCAAGAATAAGGAGGTATATTTTGTAATGATAAATGCATCGATTCATCAAGAGGACATAAGAAACCTAAATATTTATGCAGTTAATAACAGAACTTCAAAATACATGAAGCAAAAATTGGTAGAAATGAAAGAAATCCACAATTATAGTTGGAGATATCAACACTTTCTTCTCTTTGTTTGTAATACAAGCATTTATTTATTTTCTTTTTTAAAAACAATATTACAATATTATATTAATTTCGGGTGTACAGCATAGTGACTCAATATTTTTATAGATTATACACCATACAAAGTTATTACAATATTATTGACCATACTACTTGTGCTGGACATTTATCCCTGTGACTTTTATTTTTTAAGTGGTAGTTTGTACCTCTTAATCCCCTTCACCTATTTTGCCCATCCCTGCACGCTCCTCCCTTCTGACAGCCACAAGTTTGTTCTCTGTATCTGTGAGTCTGTTTCTGTTTTTTTCTGTTTTATTATACTTTTTTCTTTTTTAGGTCCCACATATAAGTGAAAATGTTCAGTATTTGACTTTCTCTAACTTATTTCACTTAGCATAATGCCCTGTAAGCCCATGCATGCTGTTGCCTATGGCAAGATTTCATTCTTTTTATGGCTAATATTCCATTGTGTATAATATTCCACATCTTCTTTATCTATTCATCTATCAATGAACTCTTAGGTTGCTTCCATTCCTTGGCTATTGTAAATAATGCTGCAATGAACATTGCAGTGCATATATCTTTTTGAATTAGTGTTTTCATTTTCTTCAGATAAATACCCAGGAGTGGAATTGCTGAATCATATGGTAGTTCTATATTTAAGTTTTTGAGGACCCTCCATATTGTTTTCCACACAGCTATACCAATTTACATTCCCACCAAAAGTGCATTAGGTTTCCCCTTTTACCACATCCTCACCAACACTTTTTATTTGTTCTCTTTTTGATAATAGCCATTCTGAAAGGTGTGAGGTGATGTTTCATTGTGGTTTTGATTTGCATTTCCCTGATGATTAGTGATGTTAAGTATCTTTTTTTTTTTTTTTTTTTTGGCGGTACACGGGCCTCTCACTGTTGTGGCCTCTCCCGTTGCGGAGCACAGGCTCCGGACGCGCAGGCCCAGCGGCCATGGCTCACGGCCCAGCCGCTCCACGGCATGTGGGATCTTCCCGGACCGGGGCACGAACCCGTGTCCCCCGCATCGGCAGGCGGACTCTCAACCACTGCGGCACCAGGGAAGCCCTGTTAAGTATCTTTTCATGTGTCTGTTGACCATCTGCATGTTTTCTTTGGAAAACTGCCAATTCAGGTCCTTTGCCCACTTTTAAATCAGATTGTTTTTTTATATATTGACTTGTATGAATTCTTTATATATTTTGGATATTTACTGTTAACCTCTTTTTAGACATATCATTTGCAAATATATTCTCCCATTCGATATGCTGTCTTTTCATTTTGTTGATGATTTCTTTCACTGTGCAAAAGGTTTTCAGTTTGATGTGGTCTCATTTGTTTATTTTTACTTTTGTTGCCCTGGCCTGAGGAATCAGATCCAAAAAAATATTGTTAAGACCAATGTCAAAGAATGTACTGCCTATGTTTTCATGGGAGTTTTATGGTTTCAGGTCTTATATTTATGTCTTTAATCCATTTTGAGCTTATTTTTGTATATGGTGTGAGAAAATGGTCTAGTTTCATTCTTTTACATGTAGCTGTTCAGTTTTCCCAACACCACTTATTGGAGAGACTATCTTTTCCCCATCGATTGATTTGTGGATATTGAACCATCCTATTGTCCCTGGAATAAATCTCACTTGATCATGATGTATGGTTCTTTTAATGTATCATTGAATTTGGTTTGCTAATAGTTTGTTGAGAATTTTTGTGACTATGGTCATCAGGGATATTGGCCCATAATTTTTTTTTTTTGGTAGTGTCTTTGGTTTTGATATCAGTGTAATGCTGGCTTCATAGAATGCATTTGAAAGCATTCCCTCTTCTTGGAAGATTATATGTTTCCAGAAATGTATCCATTTCTTCTAGGTTGCCCAGTTTGTTGGCATATAGTTATTCATAATATTGTCTTATGATTGCTTGTATTTCTGTGTTATTGATTATAACTTCTTTTTCTTCATTTCTGATTTTACTTGGGCTCTCTATTTTTCTCAATGAGTCTGGCTAAAGTTTATCAATTTTGTTTATCTTTTCAAAAAAGAGCTCTTAGATTTGCTGAATTTTTCTATTGTTTTGTTTTTTCAGTCTCTTTCATTTATTTCTGCTCTGATCTCTATTATTTCTTTCATTCTACTAACTTCGAGCTTTGTTTGTTCTTTTTCTAATTCCTTTAGGTATAAAGTTGGGTTCTTTATTTGAGATTTTTCTTGTTTCTTGAGGTAGGCCTGAATTGCTATGAACTTCCCTCTTAGAACTGCTTTTGCTGTGTCCCATAGATTTTGGAAAGTTGTGTTTCTATTTTCATTCATCTCACAGAATTTTTAAAATTTCATCTTTAATTTCTTCAGTGATCCATTGGCTTTTTAGTAGCATGTGGCTTAGTTTCCATGTGTCTGTATTTTTTCCAGTTTTCTTCCTGTAACTGATTTCTAGTTTCATACCATTGTGGTTGGAAAATATGACTGATACGATTCCAATCTTCTTAAATATATTGAGACTTGTTTTGTGACCTAGCACGTGATCTATCCTGGAGAATGTTTCATGTGAACTTGAAAAGAATGTGTAGTCTGCTCTTTGTGGATGGAATGTTCTATCAATGTCTATTAAGTCCACCTGGTTTAATTTATTGTTTAAGGCCAATGTTTCTTTTTAATTTTATTTATTTATTTATGACTGTGTTGGGTCTTTGTTGCTGTGTGCAGGCTTTCTCTTCTTGTGGTGAATGGGGACTACTCTTCATTGCGGTGTGCAGGCTTCTCATTGCAGTGGCTTCTCTTGTTGCAGAGCACAGGCTCTAGGCTTGCGGGCTTCAGTAGTTGTGGCACACAGGCTCACTAGTTGTGGCTCCCGGGCTTAGTTGCTCCATGGCATGTGGGATCTTCCCTGACCAGGAATCCAACCCACGTCCCCTGCATTGGCAGGCAGATTCTTAACCACTGTGCCACCAGGGAAGTCCCAAGGCCGATGTTTCTTTATTGATTTTCTGTCTGCATGATACATCCATTGATGTAAATAGGGCATTAAAGTTCTCTATTATTATTGTATTACTGTCAACGTCTCCCTTTATACCTGTTAATATTTGCTTAATATATTTAGATGCCTCTATGTGTATATATGTTTACAAATGTTATATCCTCTTCTTCTACTGACATCTTATTCAGTATGTAATGCACCTCTTTGTATTTTCTTATAGTTAGTCTTTGTTTTAAAGTTTACTTTGTCTGATGTGAATATTGCTACCCCAGGTTTTTGGGGTTTTTTTTTCATTTCTATTTGTATGGAACGTCTTTTTCCCATCCCTTTTCTTTCAGTCTGTGTGTGTCTTTAGCTCTGAAGTGAGTCTCTTATAGGCAGCATATAGATGGGTCTTGCTTTTTTTTTTTTTACCCATTCAGCCACTCTGTCTTTTTTTTTTTTTTTTTTTTTTTTTTTTTTTTTTTTTTTTTGCAGTACGCGGGCCTCTCTCACTGTTGTGGCCTCTCCCGTTGCAGAGCACAGGCTCCGGACGCGCAGGCTCAGCGGCCATGGCTCACAGGCCCAGCCGCTCCGCGGCATGTGGGATCTTCCCAGACCGGGGCACGAACCCGTGTCCCCTGCATCGGCAGATGGACTGTCAACCACTGCGCCACCAGGGAAGCCCCACTCTGTCTTTTGATTGGGGTATTTAGTCCATTTATGCTTAGAGTGATTATTGATAAGTATGTACTTATTGCTATTTTGTTACTTGCTTTCTGGTTGTTTTTGTAGTTCTCTGTTTTTTTCTTCTTTTAGTCTCTTCTCTTGTGATTTGATTTTTTTTTTTTTTTTTTTTTTAGTGTTATGTTCAGGCTCCTTTCTCTTTGTTGTTGTTGGGGTTTCTTTGGCATTTATTGAAAGTTTTTGGTTTCTGGTTACCATGAGTTTCATGTATATTGACTTCTACATGTACCTGTTTTAGTTGATAGTTGTTTAAATTTGAACACATTCTAAAAGATCTATATTTTTTATTCCACCCTCTACGTTTTATGTTTTGATGTCATATTTTACATTTTTTGTGTATCCCTTAACTACTTATTGTAGTAATAGTTGATTTTATGACTTTTGTGTTTTAATCTTCATCCTAGGTTTTTAGGTGGTTAATCCACGGCCTTTATATGTATTTCCCTTTACCAGTGAGATTTTTTTTTCTTCGTGTATTTTCTTATTTCTTGTTATTGTCTTTTCTTTTTCACTTAAAGAAGACACTTTAACATTTCTTTTAAGGCCAGTTTGGTAGATGAACTCTTTAGTTTTTGCTTGTCTGGGAAACTACCTCTCCTTCAATTCTGAATGATAACCTTGCTGTGTAGAGTACCCTTGGTTGTAGGTTTTTTCCTTTCAGCACTTTAAATATATCATGCCACTCCCTTCTGACCTGCAAACTTTTCACTGAAAAATCAGTTGATACCCTTAAGAGGGTTTCCTTGAATGTGACTCTTTTTCTCTTTCTGCCTTTAAAATTCTCTCTTTATCTTTAACTTTTGGTATTGTAATTATGATATGTCTTGGTGTGTATCTCTTTGGGTTCATCTTGTGTAAGACTCTCTATGATTACTGGAAATAATTATCTGTTTCCAAGTTAAGGAAATTTACAGCCATTATTTCATCAGATACATTTCCTGCCCCCTTCTCTCTCTCGCTCCTCTCCTTTTGGTACTGCTATAATGTAGTGTTAATTTGCTTGATGTCCCTTAAGGTATCCTTATTTTAAAAAAACACATTTGTTTATTTATTTACACTGTTCTGATCAGGTAATTTCCACTATTCTGTCTTCCAGGGTCCTTTTGCATTCTTCTGTATCACCTAATCTGCTGTTGATTCCCTCTAGTGTATTTTTCATTCCAGTTACTGTATTCTTCACCTCTGACTTGGTTCTTTTTTATATTTTCTAATTCTTTGTTGAAGTTCTCACTGTGTTCCTCTGTTCTTTTCTTGAGTTCAGAGGGCATTTTTATGACCATTGCTTTGAACTCTTTATCAGGTAAACTACTTACCTCTATTTATTAGGGCTTTTTCCTGGGGTTTTATCTTGTCTTTCCATTTAGAACATATATCTCTGTCTTCTCATTTTGTTTAACTTTCTGTGTTTTTATCTCTATGAATTAGGTGAAACAGTTACCTCTACCAGTCTTGAAGGCATGTCTTTGTGTAGGAGCATCCCTTTGCAGACTGTGTGTGACTGGTGGCTTTGGTGGGAGGGCTGAAACTAAAGCAGGTATGGGCCAGGCCTTTCTCTGGGGTGTGCTGGAAGCTGCAACTTGGCAGGGGGCAGAGGGCAGAGGGAAGGAGGCTGGGGCTAGAGCCCTGCACAGGCTGGGCTTCTCCTGGTGCATGCCAGGGGCCACTGCCTTGACAGTTGAGGTGGAGATGTTGGAGCTGGAGCCCAGTGCAGGCTGCAGGAGAAGCTAGTGTATTCTTGACAGGCCAGCAGAGAACCAGGTGCTTTTCAATCTGCTGCCTCTGTACTGGGACTTGGATTGAGTGAGTTTATATATGATGCCTTTAAAAGTGGAGTCTTGGTTTCCTACAGCCCTCCAGCTCTCCTGGTCATAAGTTCCACTTGTTTTCAAAACCAGTTAAGGGGGCTCATTTTCCTGGTGCCAGTCCCTATGGCTGGGGTTCCTGAGTGAGGCTCGAACCCCTCACTCCTTGGGGAGGATCTCTGAGTTTGTGATATCCCCTTCTGCTTTTGGGTTGCCTGGTGTGGGTGTGGGCCCTGACTAGATTGTGTCTCTGTCCCTCTTACCCATTTTGATGTGTTTTTTTTCTCTTTATATCCTTAATTGTAGAAGTGCTGTCCTGTTAGTCTTGAGGTCATTCTCAAAGAGAGTTGTTCTACATGTAGTTGTAGTTTTGGTGTGACTGTGGGAGGAGGTGGGCTCCAGCTCTTCCTACTCTGCCATCTTGATCCCTCTTTCTCAACAGTTTTTCTTAGTACATGATGAAACACATGGACAGAAAATCAGTAAGTATATAGACTTGAACAACATTATCAACAAATTTGACCAAATTGACATTTGTAGAATGTCAACAGACATTCTCTACAGCAGAAAGCATATTCTTTATAAGTGCACAAGGACTACTAAGATAGACGATTTCTGGGCTATAAAACAAATTCTAATAAACTTAAAAGGACTGAAATCATATGAAATAAATTCCCAGAACACAACAGAATTAAACTAGAAATCAAAAACAGAAAGGTGTCTGGAAAATTCCCAAGTATTTGGTTTATAACAACATACTTCTAAATAATCCATTTTTCAAGAGAGAAATCATAATGGAAATTAGAAAATGAGTTGAGTGAAAAAGAAAACATGATATATCAAAATGTTGGGTATGCAGCTAAAGCAGTGCTTGGAGGGAAATTTATAGCATGAAGTGCTTCTGTAAGAAAAAAAAAGCTCTCAAATCAGTTATCTAAATTTCAATTTTAATAAACTATGAGGAGAAAATCAAAACTAAGTAAGAAGTAGGGAGAAAATAATAAACATAAGAGCATAAATTTATGAAATACAATTTAAAAATATAAAAACCAGGACTTCCCTGGTGGTCCAGTGGTTAGGACTCTGTGCTTCCACTGCAGGGGGGCACAGGTTCGATCCCTGGTTAGGGAACTGGGATCCTGCATGCCATGTGGCACGGCCAAAAAAAACCCAAAGACAAAAACATTAAAAAAATTTCTAAAAAAGCCACTTCTGGAGTGGTGAAGGAAGGGCCTTTAAAAAATTCACTCTTCCATAAAGCAATGGGAACCCTGGCAAAACTTATCAAACTCAACTTTTTCAAAACTCTACAAATCCTTGAAACAATCCAAGGAACATCTATTGAATAAAGAGAGCCAAATTTCAGTAAGAATAGTGAGCTTTGTGGCATTTTAGCTGTCCTATTCCTTCTCTCCTCTCCCCAGCATAAACTCATTGTGACTAGACTTTACCCCTGAGGGTAATGTCAAAAGGAATGAGTGGCAATTGTTTAACATTGCAGCTGCTTCAGGTGATGATAATACCTGAGGTAAACAAGAAACTATAAAAAAAAAAACTTGAAAAACTGGGGAATGATAAGTTCATGGGAGTTTTCAAAAGCTCTAATATATTCTTGGGAATCTAGGTCATGCACATGTGCAGGGAGGTGTGTTTGCCCAGGAAAGATACGAGGTGACTGAATCTCTCATCTCTGGCTGATCTTGAGGCTCTGACAATCATGATGTGAAGGCTAAGGCAGAGTTATAAAGTGTCTGCCAAAGAATTAACAGTGTACCTCAACATGTTCAGAGAGCCTTAGACAAAGGCTGAGAGACTTATTGGTTTAGGGGATTTAAGGAAATCTCTATCCAGTCATTAGCTGACCAACAAGTTAACCAACTAAGCAGACTTCAGTTGGCACACATGACAAAGAATACAGACTTTACAGAATTAGTTCAGAAAAGTCATTAAACAAATAAGCAGCAGCATCACCACCAACAAAGAGCAACAAGAAGCCCTGGAA